>NC_086321.1:369234157-369593895 GCF_036172605.1 Pelobates fuscus
TGGAAAGAGTTTAGATCGGGGTCAACCGCATGTAGCTCCTCTACTGTATAACTACAACTCATGCCAGACTTGAACCTTTAGGGCTGGTGCAGATCAACACCTGCGTACCATCTCTTATTCTGTTCTGGTTAAATGCACAGTCCCTTTTTCGATGTGTCTTTTATCATTGTATGTTCCCTCGTTGTGCCCACCATTGCCACATTTTAATGATGAATAATTAAATGCCACCTTTGATATCCGTTTGTAGTTAATGACAAAGCACCCTGTGAAGCGCTTGGGATGTGGGCCAGAGGGAGAAAGGGACGTTCGAGAACATGCCTTCTTCAGGAGGATCGACTGGGAAAAGCTGGAAAACAGAGAGATCCAGCCGCCGTTCAAACCTAAAGTGGTAAGCGAGATCATGGGTTGTAGTTGGTGTGGCTCTCAAGGAAATATTTGTAGTTTGTGGGCAGCCTGGGGTCATTTAATTCACAAACAGAGGATACCGCACTCACACTAAATAATCCAGGTGCTTATCAGGGCTAGGGTTGGCAAAACCCAATTTAGTAGATAAAATAAATTGGGTTCACACACTCAGGATTGCTGCAAGAAGGCAGGCTATTTGGAACAAAAAGTGCAAAGTGTTGGCCTACACAAAGGCCTTTATCAAGGGTTCATTTTATTCACATTAGTAACATTGTATTGGAACTGGAAGATTTGCGTTTTCAGAATTAATTTCTCACTGTTTGTCATGTATATTTGTAATGCTGTGATTGTTGGAGAGAAGTCTATTAATCTTTCTGTAAATACGATCCATCGAAGGGTTGAGCCACACATGTATTTCACTATTTATGACGGTTTCTGGTTTAATAAGGCGTTGCGTTAATCTGTAGCCAGAAATCCTGGTCGGACATATAGTACAGCATTCATCAGGAAGGGTTACTGCCAGACACGGTGTAGACTCTTGAGTTGAAACTTTAAATTGAGTTTGGAACAAGACAAAGGCTCGTTCTGAAGCTGGATTAGTTTGTGGAGAAACGTGTTGATGGCTGACAGATTTTGATTCTCCTAAATACTGTCCTTAATCTCCCGCTTGTGCGTTCCTATCACTCAAAGTCCATTGTGTAACAAACCTTCCTAGCTGGACGGTGCTTCAGGGCAAGATTCTTATGGTTTCCTTTAGACAATGTCACGTACGCTGATTGATTGCCTCTGAAATAGACGGTTACTGAGGTGCTTTTTTTTTTTTTTTTTCGTTTTCCATTTCACACCCTCTATAAACTCATTTTTATGTTTCCGAAGCTGTATTTCCCATCCAGCAGACGCTGATAGGTGGTAAAATATAACAGCCGCACTCCCAGGGGCTTGGAATGAGAACTTTTGATTAAACTGATCAGAAAAGTGTCAAACTCCAAGCTCCCGAAGTGGTAAATTAGTCACGATCTGTGTCTTGTGAATTTTGAGCCTAGGCCACAAGCAGCTATAGCCAGCCTATGGCCCAATGTAGCCATCAATCCTGAGCATCATGAAACATCTTTGCATATACAGTATTGAACCCCTCCACCACCCCCCACCCCCCATGGAAAGGGGAAAGACTACCAGGGGCTTCCACAACAGTGGACCTACAAATGTAGGCTAAAATAGGTGAGATGATAAGATTTGATTGTTACGAGAACTAGGTGGGATAAAAGAGACACATGTGGTTGGGAGCAGTGGGGTAGCTGAAACAGGGACTGATGAGTAAAGAAGAAATTCTTGGGTAACACGATATGCCGTGAGAGGATAAACTGATTGTGGTAAAACACAGATAATATATCCTCTTATGGCATATTGTGTTCCTAACTAATTTCTTTTATACTGGACATGTGCTTGTTTTGTGGGACCTAGAGTTTGGAGCACTGACAGTCCGGAGGGGCCATGTTTGGGTCACCTTTGAGTGCATCGTGGATTCGTTCTCGCTGTAAGATTATTGAAGAGGGGTTGGCACTGATAATACAGTGCCAATCCCTCTTCAATAATATTGTACTGCATGTGCAAAAGCCTTGTTCACAATACATGTATCTTTTACGTTCCAGAAAGGAAGGTCATATTGTTAAGGCATGCATTATTTTGTTTAATGTTAAGTGGCTTGTTCACATTCTATCAGAGTTTCACATTATATAAGTAAAAAGTAAATGGGACATTTAAACAGAAAGATAACACAATTAAATGATGAAGTAGCAGAATTGTGCCACTGCCGTTTTCCGGGCAACTCTCTTTCTTTCTTTCTTTCTGGGGAATCCCCCCCAAGGGACCCCAGGCAACAGAGTGGTGGGCCCCCTCCAATTTCCAGCAAGAGGAGACAAACTAAAGCGCCCACCGCCCCCAAGCCGGGTCAATGTGGCTATTGTGCTAACCCTATATGACGGCCCAGCTCTGCTCTTATTTTTTAAGTTACTTTGTATTTGAGCACAGGTAGATTTATGACCTATAGTAGACATCACGTATCAGTGCACAAAGGTTAGAGCGTACAGGTCTTGAGGGATGCAACTGAACAATCAATTTAGGGTACATAGTTGGTTATTTGAGATCTTCGTGTCAGGAAGTATACCTCGGGTACAGTATTTGTAGTGGTGTCAGTTGGCTTATAGTGCAGTAGGGCGGGATAGATTCATTGGGTGTTTAAATTTCGTATATGCAGGCCATATTAACCACCCACCGTAAGTAGGTGTTGTGCCTGCTCTTAGGCCCTCCTTTTGGTAACACTCGTTACGATGATGGCTGTGCACTGTGTACCACCTCCTGTCTAATTTTTGGTTTATCTTTGTGTGCGAAACGGAAAAGATGGAGGGAAGAAGAGGGGGGTGAGGTAAGCAGTAGGAAAGGGGGAGACAAGTGGGGGTGGGTGAAAGTGAGGGAGCGACGGTTTGCCCTCTGACCCATCTTTTATGCGCAGACAGTCTCATGCAAAGACTATTTTAACTTGAACCATCATGCAATATCTACCGGGGATATAAATGTGTTCAATTAACAAATGGGTCAAAAATACCCACAGTGCTGTATAACGCACATCACCTGTGACAAATCTTTCTCCGTTCAAACTCACATGATCTCCCAGGAACGTGTTATCGCACCTTGGCTTTATATAGCGCTATATACCCAGTGCTGTGAATATCCGCTTCCCCGTGTGCAGGAAGCCCTGTCACACAGCGAATGTGAAATTAGGTGTGCAATGACGAAGCGGAGCTGGCCTGACTCTGTTTCTGTTCTATTATTTTATGTTTAGAAAATATATATATATTTTTTATTCTTTGAATGTAAATTTACAGATGTCAGTAATAGTAAAAAAAAATTCATTTTTAATCAGATCTTAAAAACCAAAAGGTTTAGACGTTTTTATCTCCTGCTCTGTAAATTGAACTTTAATCACACACAGGATCTAAAAGGCTAGTCACAGAGCATGAGATAAGAAATAATAGATTAAACAGAATGCACAATACAGGAACCTAAAATATCTAGGTTCCTTTTCAGGAAGTGTTTAAGAAGGCTGTGCAAGTCACACGCAGGGAGGTTATCTATACACCAAAACTCCTTCATTATGCTAAAGTTGTTTTGGTGACCGTAGTGTCCCTTTAAAGAAAAACAAACATTACATGCCATCACTAACTCTAAGGCAAACATAAAATATCTTTTATAAATGTCTTTTATAAAGCATACATATGAGTAATTGTCAGTGCGTCTCCTGCTGTATTGGGGGATGGCCATCTTTTAAGTCCTGTTTGGTGTCCTTTATCTGACTGAAAAATGTGTGGGCAATTGAGAGCTAGTGAGCAATCACGAATCCTAGCGTCTAAAAACTGCACTCTGGGACGGGTTTAGACCTTCAAAGTGTCCATGATCTTCGTAAAAGAATTAACGATGGCTGCGTTCACTGAGCAACAGTAAACCAGAAAATACTCTGAACAGAATTACGAAGTTATGTGTATTCATGACGAAATACACAATGTGAAGTATTTTAAGTTAAAAAAACTAAATCCTTTAGATCCAGCTTTGATTTCAGATTAATGAGCTACTCGTGTTATGTAAATATCAGGACTTTATGCAGTATAAGCATGTATTACAGGAAGTCTCCCAATGTACTGCCGGCAGTGAGACATTCCATCACTCAGCGCTGTAACCTTCCCATTACAGCTAGCCAGGCCTGCATTAATTAGCTCAGATACCCAGAGTTATTACATAATCACACAGACCCAGCAGGAGGTTATTTCATGTAACAAACACCTTGCTCCCTTGTAGAGGAGGTAAATACAAAAGCGTGAGAGAGAGAACAGAACATACAAGGGCTGGGGAAGACGTCTGATGCTTTCAGGGAACAGTGACCGCAAATAGCGACCATTCAATGTTGGGAAGTTATCAATGTTATAGTCTAAAGAACTAAAAGCGGAGCAATCGCTTTGGAAACCAGCGGCCACATTCTATAGGTGACTCCTCTCCTGATAAATCTCCATCACGCTCTCCGTTTTTTAAATGCTACCTGATTACAGTTCGTAAATATGGCGTGGTGTACAGAAAGCGTTAACTAGTCAGGCAATGACATCACCACAAGTGATTTCTCAGTGCGCCGAGCTTCATTTAAACCTGAGCGTTACTGCCATTTGAAGAGGTGAGGTAGGGTGGGATTTACTATATCTCTTTAATTTCTTGGGAGTGGAAAATGTTTCTGGTTAGTAATCGTAACTAGTGACTAAATTACCCTGGGTGTTTGAGAACGGTTTCCTGTAATGCCTTTTATTGTGAAAGATGTGGGTTATATAAAAGTGTCAGACTACCAAGCTACATCCATACCTGACACTGAAAAGGTCCTGCACTCAGGCGTTAGTGACTCACCTCGTCATTCCCAGATGAGTGACCATGCCTCATTCTTTGCACCCCAATAAGCACTGTGACTGGCTATCCCCGTGTTTACCTACATTGCTCACACAGCTTTCTGAATGGGAGGTCAGCTGCTGCTCTGAACCTGGCGCCCAGTCTCAGGATTCCTCCTTGAAGCTGGAAGTGGAGGGGACGAGCATCATCTTCACAACTTTTCGGTTAAACCATTTGTGGCAAAACTAGCCACTTCTGAACTACAGTCAGTACAGGTTGTCCGTAGGCTGAAGATATCATGTGTAACGTTAAATGTGTATGTATTGTACTATGGCCGTTCGCATGCTGGCAGCCGTATGCTGCCAGCACACCAAGCATTCATACGACGAAACACGGCTATCCTGGCCGTTCGCCGTACGAATACGGGCTCCCCAGGTCGACCACACATTCCCAAGTCGTGTGGTACCAATTCACCGATTGCAACATTGTTGCAATCGGTAATTAAGGGCTCTCCTAGATGGCCGTCGATCCACTACCGACCATGCGGCGGTCGGCCATCTTGGATCCTTTGTCTCTGCAGCGGTGTTCGGTCGTCGAGAGCCTGGAACTGAAAACGGCTACTCGATGATTTGAACGCCGCTGGACTTCCAGAGCGTTCGGGAGTCCCGCGTTCGGTACATTGTATGTCCCGTACTTATTCGGTACTTTTAAACCCACTTTAATGTTTTATTGTATTATGTGCTGCGTTCGGTCAATTCAGCTGGGATCGGAGCGGTATTCTCACAAAGTGTGCTCTCCGACCCCAGCTATCTACCGAACGTTCAACTATTGCAAAGTACCGAATATTGTGTAATTTCTGTATTTTAATGTCAATTGTCGGTTTTGCTGCACGAGGAGATAATCCACTTAGTCGTCCATTTTAGTGGGAGTATCTTTCTCGTGCAGCAAGGCCTGTTGGGAAAGTCACAGTGCATGGTGGGAGAAATCCCCTGGAATTACTGTCTGGAAACCCCTTGCATGGGGAACTGTATAAATATGCTGCCTGTGAATAAACCGAGTTAGTTGACTCCCAAACTGTGTTTCGTCCGGTTATTGGGAGGATTGGGAATATTGCCTTGCTTTCTATTCTGACTGTGGATTTCCTAGATGTACCAACGGATATCGTATGCTGATACATTGCATTCCGTTACAATTGGTGGCAAGCGACGGGATCCGAACCTTACAGCCGAAAAAGCAGCGTTCGTGGAAACTGGAACGACCGAACAAGGAAAGCAAGGGCAATTCGTATGGAGATTGATTATACCATACTAAAACGACAGACTTTAAAAGAGCTACTGGAAGCCAGGGGTAAGATAGCCAGCAACAAGTCTAAGGCTGTGCTGATCGCTGAACTGATGGAGGGAGACAGAGCCCGCAGCGCTACACCCCCACCAGCCAAGGAAGAGACCCCATTCCAAAAAGAGCTACGAACCAGGTTGGAGTTTTTACCGCAACCAGTACCGCTGGAAATACTGACCGTGATGGTATCGGATGTACAGGATTATCTGATGGCGACCAGCACACCAGCGACCCCGCCTAGGGCAGAGTCTGTTACTGCCTCCACCTACGGACAGGTAAAGCCCAAAGTCCCACATCACGCCTTTAAAGCGTTTTGTGAAGAAAAGGACGAAATCGATGGGTATTTGCAGGACTTTGAGCGGCTGTGCGATCTGCACGATTTGGAACCCGCAGTATGGGTGCCGCTGCTGGCAGGCAAATTATCGGGTAGGGCAGCTGAAGCCTACCGTGCTGTACCCCGAGAGGACAGTAAGGATTACCCTAAAGTAAAGAGGGCAATCTTGGAGAGGTATGCTATTACCCCAGAGGCATACCGGCGGAAATTCCGGGGCTTGCGCAAGCCTGAGAAAGATTCTCATGCAGAATGGGCGCACAAGCTGGACCAAGCATCACTAGGCTGGATACAGGCCAGCAACGCCACTAACATGGAGGAGTTGAGGCAGTTAATGCTGCTGGAACAATTTTTTAATGGTTTGTCCCCAGAAGCACAAGAATGGGTGAGAGACCGGAAACCACTCACCCTACCCGAAGCCGCTAAATTGGCGGATCAGCATTTTGATGCCAGGAGGCATCACGGGGCCCAAAATAAGACTCTCCCTCGGATTACAGGGCCACCCAATAATTTTACCCCTACCGGCCCCACCGCACCCCTGCACAGGCCGGCACTGAATACTCCACCAGCCCCCTCCCGATACAACGGCAGGGCTAACATTCAGTGTCACACCTGCAAGCAGTGGGGGCACATTTCTCGAGAGTGCACCCAAAACCGGAGCCGGCAAGCTTGGAATCAGGTGCGACAAAATTTGGCACCCAGGGCTGCTGCGCACCATTATCAGGTAGCACCCGCCACCCAAGACGTGCTGAGCGCTCAAATTGAGGAGCCTCTAGGGGTGCTGCACGAAGTAATGTCAGTCCGAGCCACCGACAACCGACAGCATCATCGGCAGCTAGTGACCCTGGAGGGGAAGGAGGTGCAAGGGCTCCGGGATTCGGGAGCCACTTTAACCTTGGTTGCACCACATTTGGTACCAGGCGCAACCCACACTGGCGGCTCCGTGGCAGTACGGGTGGCCGGGGGAGCAGTATACCGGCTACCTACTGCCAAAGTTCATTTGGATTGGGGTGTGGGAGAGGGGACCGTAGAAGTGGGGCTGATGCAGAATTTACCTGCCGATGTTGTACTGGGGAATGACTTGGGCCCTTTTACTTCCGCTTTTATTCCCCAGACTCCGTACCAGGAGGCCCTTCCCGTAACCACCCGGCAACAGGCTCGCACCACGGCTACACCAACGCACTCTGCGGCTCAGGTAAGAGACCATGTTCCCCAACTGACCCCCATGTCCTGGGATACCCCGACTACCTTTGCGACCGAAGTCCAGACCGATCCCACTCTCCAAGTATATAGGGACCGGGCACAAACCGACCAAGCAGGGTTAGAGGGGGAGCGGTTCATCTGGGAGAGAGAGCTGCTATACCGTGTCACGGCCAAAGATGTGGGGGGGTCTGTCACCTTAACTAATAAACAGCTAGTGGTACCCCAGAAGTATAGACAGGAGCTGCTGCGAATTTCTCATGACATCCCCTTGTCAGGACACCTAGGGATGACCCGTACCCGATACCGTTTGACCCATGCCTTCTTCTGGCCCGGGATCTCTCAGGATGTGCGCCAATATTGCACCTCCTGCGACGTCTGCCAGCGGGTAGGTAAACGAGGGGATCGCCACAAAGCCAGACTATGCCCCCTGCCCATCATAGCAGAACCCTTCAGCCGAGTAGCAGTGGATATCGTAGGTCCCCTGCCAAAACCCAGTCCCTCTGGCAAAAGGTATATCCTAACTGTAGTGGACTACGCCACCAGATACCCCGAAGCCGTGGCCCTCTCTAATATTCACGCTGAGACCGTAGCCGAAGCATTAATGAAGGTATTTTCCCGAGTAGGTTTTCCCCAAGAGATAATCTCGGACCGAGGTACCCAATTTACGGCCGAAGTTACCCAACATATGTGGAAGGTGTGTGGCATTAAGCCAATAGTTAATTCCGCCTACCACCCCCAGTCCAATGGACTATGTGAGCGGTTCAACGGGACGCTGAAGCAGATGCTTCGGACGTTCGGGGAAACCCACAAGGACTGGGAGAGGTTTCTGCCTCACCTACTCTTTGCCTATAGAGAGGTCCCCCAGGAGTCGACAGGCTTCTCCCCGTTTGAACTACTGTTTGGGAGGAGGGTGCGAGGACCCTTGAACTTGATTAGGGAACACTGGGAGGGAGAGAGTACCACTAACGAAACCCCTATCGTATCATACGTCCTGGAGTTCCGGGACCGTCTGGAGGCGCTGACTCAGGCTGTACACACCAACCTCCAGGCGGCCCAGCAACGCCAGCGACGCTGGTACGATAGAGGAGCCAGGGACCGCAGCTTTCAGGTGGGACAGAAGGTTTTGATCTTAAAACCCGTCCGCACAGATAAGCTGCAGGCCATCTGGCAAGGCCCATACCAGGTAGTGGAGCAGCGATGCGACACTACCTATGTGATCGGCCCCTGCTCAGGGGTAGGGAAGAGACGCATGCTTCACGTGAACATGCTCAAGCCCTACCATGAGAGGATAGAGGATGTGACGGCAATCTGTGCCTCCTCCTTAGAGGATCAGGAAAATTTACCCTTACCCGACCTACTCGAACCCGAGGAGCAGATAGAGCCCTCCCGGGGAGTTCAGCTGGGGGAGCGGCTAAGCCCCCAGGAGCGTGCCCAGGTACAGGCGCTGATTGTAGCAAAGGGGGCTACCTTCTCCAATTTACCTGGATACACTCCGCTAGCCACCCACCGAGTGGAGACCCCGGGGCAGCTCCCTATGCGCCAGGCTCCATATCGGGTTCCAGAATCCGTCCGTACCCATATGAAAGCCGAGCTAGACGAAATGTTGCAGCTAGGGGTTATCGAACCCTCCGATAGCCCCTGGGCATCGCCGGTAGTCCTGGTACCTAAAAAGGATGGCACCACCCGATTCTGTGTTGACTACCGGAGGCTAAATGACAAGACGGTGTCTGATGCCTACCCGATGCCCCGGATAGACGAGCTGTTAGATAAGATGGCACGGGGCCAGTATCTCACTACCATTGACTTGTGTAAGGGATACTGGCAAATTCCCCTAGCCGATGATGCCATCCCCAAGTCGGCGTTTGTCACTCCGTTTGGCCTGTACCAGTTCAAGGTCATGCCTTTCGGAATGAAAAACGCTCCGGCTACCTTTCAGCGGATGGTAGATCGGCTACTGGACGGTTTTCAGGAGTATGCCTGTGCCTATCTAGATGACATAGCCATTTTTAGTCAGACCTGGGAAGACCACATACACCACATAGGGGCGATCCTAGATCGCATTGGGGAGGCTGGGTTAACCCTAAAACCTAGCAAGTGCCACATAGGTATGGCCGAGGTGCAGTATCTGGGCCACCGTGTAGGGTGTGGGCAGCAGAGACCCGAGCCAGCCAAGATTGAGGCCGTAGCCAAGTGGCCTACCCCCAGGACTAAGACCCAGGTGCTGGCGTTCTTAGGGACAGCCGGCTATTACAGAAAATTTGTCCCTGACTATAGCACCCTGGCCAAACCCCTAACCGACCTGACGAAAAAGAACCTTCCCCGACTGGTTGTCTGGGCCCCAGAGTGTGAGCAGGCATTCCAACAACTCAAGACTGCTCTCACCAATGCTCCTGTGTTAACTGCTCCTGATCCAACTAAAAGATTTCTTGTTCACACAGACGCTTCAATGTTTGGATTGGGGGCAGTACTGAGCCAAGTGGGAGCCGATGGCGGAGAACACCCCGTAGCCTATTTAAGCCGCAAATTGCTGCCTCGTGAAGTGAGCTACGCCGCCATCGAGAAAGAATGCCTGGCCGTGGTGTGGGCCCTTAAAAAGTTACAGCCCTATTTGTACGGACAACCTTTTTCCTTACTCACAGATCACAACCCGTTAGTGTGGCTAAACCGTGTGTCTGGAGACAATGCCAGGCTGCTGCGCTGGAGCTTGGCGCTGCAGCCCTTTGACTTTACTATCCATTACCGGCCAGGAAAACAAAACGGTAACGCTGACGGGTTATCCAGACAGACTGAACTCGAGAAGTGATCTGTGAGTACTCTCCCGGACATCCCCAAGCCGATCCGTTGGGATCAGACTGTGTATGCCGGCTTGGTTCTGGGGGAGCATTGTGGCAAAACTAGCCACTTCTGAACTACAGTCAGTACAGGTTGTCCGTAGGCTGAAGATATCATGTGTAACGTTAAATGTGTATGTATTGTACTATGGCCGTTCGCATGCTGGCAGCCGTATGCTGCCAGCACACCAAGCATTCATACGACGAAACACGGCTATCCTGGCCGTTCGCCGTACGAATACGGGCTCCCCAGGTCGACCACACATTCCCAAGTCGTGTGGTACCAATTCACCGATTGCAACATTGTTGCAATCGGTAATTAAGGGCTCTCCTAGATGGCCGTCGATCCACTACCGACCATGCGGCGGTCGGCCATCTTGGATCCTTTGTCTCTGCAGCGGTGTTCGGTCGTCGAGAGCCTGGAACTGAAAACGGCTACTCGATGATTTGAACGCCGCTGGACTTCCAGAGCGTTCGGGAGTCCCGCGTTCGGTACATTGTATGTCCCGTACTTATTCGGTACTTTTAAACCCACTTTAATGTTTTATTGTATTATGTGCGGCGTTCGGTCAATTCAGCTGGGATCGGAGCGGTATTCTCACAAAGTGTGCTCTCCGACCCCAGCTATCTACCGAACGTTCAACTATTGCAAAGTACCGAATATTGTGTAATTTCTGTATTTTAATGTCAATTGTCGGTTTTGCTGCACGAGGAGATAATCCACTTAGTCGTCCATTTTAGTGGGAGTATCTTTCTCGTGCAGCAAGGCCTGTTGGGAAAGTCACAGTGCATGGTGGGAGAAATCCCCTGGAATTACTGTCTGGAAACCCCTTGCATGGGGAACTGTATAAATATGCTGCCTGTGAATAAACAGAGTTAGTTGACTCCCAAACTGTGTTTCGTCCGGTTATTGGGAGGATTGGGAATATTGCCTTGCTTTCTATTCTGACTGTGGATTTCCTAGATGTACCAACGGATATCGTATGCTGATACATTGCATTCCGTTACACCATTCATAACACTTTGCTTCCACGTACCCACCTTGGTTCCTCCTATCCTAATGGCATGTTCTTTCAGCTGCCTCTAAAATAAACTTCACATGCTATTAAAGAGACACTATAGTTACCTAAACAACTTTAGCTTAATGATGCGGGTTTTACTGTATAGATTATGCTTCTCAGGTTTCACTGCCATTTAGGAGTTAAATCACTTTGTTTCTTTTTATGCAGCCCATGTCACACCTCACACAGCCTACAGGAAAACAATTGGTTTCACTTTCAATCAGATGTAATTTTCCTTAAACAATTGTATCTCTTTCTCTGTAAATTGAACTTTAATCACGTACAGGAGGCTCTAGCATGGTCTAGCAAGTGATTAACATCGCAGGGGATAAGAAAATCTAAATTAAACAGAACTTTCAATAAAGGAAGGATAAAGATTATATGACTCTTTACAGGGAAGTATTTAGGACGGCTGTGTAAGTCACATGCAGGGAGGTGTGACTAGGGTTCATAAACAGTGATGTAACTCCTAAATGACAGAGAATTAAGCAGTGAGACTGCAGGGGTATGATCTATACACCAAAACTGCTGTATTAAGCTAAAGTTGTTTTGGTGACTATAGTGTCCCTTTAAGTGTTTAAATACGTCCCCACATCTATGGCCATCAACTTCAAACATTCACAGCAACGTCCTGTCTCCTCTCCCCATTATTACCTTTAGATTGCAAGCTCACGTGTCATCTTGCTAAGCGTTTTTAGAAAAGTACTATATTTACTAGATTGTAATCTCATGACAGGATTTTTCTGTTCCGTTTATATCCGTACATGGTCTTTGTCTGTGTTCCCTCTATCGTACAGAACTGCACGATTGGTTGTTAATATATAATACCACTCCTGTATATAGGAGATATTTATTGCAACGCAAAATATCTGTTTACTAAAACACAACTTGTCTATATCTATCTCTGCTATTGGACAAACCAAGTACACATACACAACTTGTCTATACCTACCTCTGCTATTGGACAAGCCAAGTACACATACACAACTTGTCTATACCTACCTCTGCTATTGGACAAGCCAAGTACACATACACAACTTGTCTATACCTACCTCTGCTATTGGACAAGCCAAGTACACATACACAACTTGTCTATATCAATCTCTGCTATTGGACAAGCCAAGTACACATACACAACTTGTCTATATCCATCTCTGCTATTGGACAAGCCAAGTAAACAAACACAACTTGCCTATACCTACCTCTGCTATTGGACAAACAAAGTACAAACCCAATTTAGCCAAAAGGCAGCCCTCCAATAGAAGCTTAGTGTCACAGTTTACTATAAGATATGATGAAATTATGCTTTGTTAACATATGTTTTTAACTCCCTCTAGAATCTCCTCTTAATACATTTTATTTTCCTTCTAACAGTGCGGCAAAGGTGCCGAAAACTTCGACAAGTTCTTCACAAGAGGACAACCCGTCTTAACACCCCCAGACCAGCTGGTCATTTCCAACATTGACCAGGCGGACTTCGAAGGTTTCTCTTACATCAACAAGGAGTTCATACATCCAAGCTTACAGAGCGCCGTCCCATGAGCTCAGAGACTTTTCCATTGCATTACTGGGAGCACCCAGTAACCCTACAATTTTAAGGTTGGGGCTTTCCTGCAGATAACAAGCCTACAAATTTTAGGGTTAGGAGTAATTTCTCAAAAGGAATTTTTTTTTTTATATATATATATATAAAAAAAAAAGTATAAATTGAAAAAAAATGTTCTGTTAATCAAAGGTGTGTGTGTGGCATGGGGACCATGGAGATATGTGCCGCGGACCGTGCAAACGGGGGGTAGATTAGAGTCTAGCGTTCTTAGTAGGTTGACATTTACAGACAGGAGTGTTAAGTGACACCAAGTATGGCTGATTCTTTCAAAGTCTTCCTTCAACTCCTGATTGCACGAAAGGCAACATACAAACAGAACATTCAAACACCGTTGCCATAACGATCCCTGTTTACGGTACACAACAGGACGTTCTCTAAGATTTGTCTAGAATCTTTTACCGAGAAGCATCATATGGGTACTTGGTTGCTAGACAGGCCAAATAATGATGTTGCCAAGGGTAACTTTAATGGTAGTAGCCATTGCCTACAATCTAGAAAATCCAGGCACACACAAGATTTAGGGAGCAGGAAAGGACACAAGATTACGGGTTGGAGACTTTTGGAAAAGGGGTTGTTGATTTAGAAAATAAAAGGTACTATACAAGTGGTTCTAGGTGCAGATCGGAAAGAGATTGTCCCACAATGCCTTTCTAAGACAGAAGGTTAAGCGATGTTGCTTACTTGTTGTTTTATTAATTAAACCTTGCTAATTTACAATAATCACTTAATGGGACACCGTGACCCAAGAAGAAGGTGTGTGTTTGTTATTTTTATGTTTCTCTTGTCCATAGAATTGATGTTTCTGGTTATATATTTTTTTTTTTGCATCATGCAATGATTAAGCATGTTTACGGTATCTGATCCTAATTGATTCTGTGATCTGTTGAATTCTCTCCATTAAGAGTAATATATATATATATATATATATATATTAAAAAAAAAAATAGAAGATAAAAATGACTTGCTTTGTGAAACCTTTGCTCATCTGAGCTCTTAATATAGTTTTAGGATAATGATTGTTGCATCCTTGTTTGACTTTTCTACATCCTGTCTGTGAAATAGGATATATGTGCTTTTCTATTGTAACGATTTTAAATCTCTCGGCCAATGGAAAGATAAATGGTGCTTCAGTGAAAGTTCTACCATTTTATTTTATCCTTTCCCTACCCAAAAATTAAACCCCCTTTTCAGAGGGTAAGGGATGATTTTAATTCAGAGTTAATATATTTGTATAAAACGTTTCTCTCCACGTCAAGAGATTTTCAACACTTTGTATTTCTATTTATTTACCCCTTTTTTAGGTCTTGTTCTATTTGAATGAATTTTTAAAAACAAAGCTTTTTCTTCCTTGCACATGTGAAAGGCGGGGGGGCATGCTGTAAAAGTCGCATGCAGAATCATCTGCAGGTCGCGTTGCATGATGCGGCATTATGAAAGCGAAATTAGTTGCCATAAATGCAAAATACAAATCATTTTCCATGCTTTTTGTATTGGCTTTTGCAGTAAAAAAATAAGTCATTTAGAAATTTGACATGTTTAGCTATGTGCCAAAACAAGAGATTCTTATCCTGCTCAGCGTGGGAATGAAGATGGCATTTTAAAACCCTTAAGGAGAAATTTTCCTAAACCAGTTGGTTTAATGGTTATATTAATCTTTGAATAAAGAGACACAGTATTAAAACCCACCTGAGCTGCCAAATGGGATTTTAAATTTGTCTACAATGTGTCCCATCCTAGAACACACATCCAATTCTAGATCTGTGCAATTAAAAAGTGCCTATTTGCCCTAAACCAGTTTTTAAAAATTAATAAATATATAGTGTAAAAATCCAAGTATCCGTGGTAAGTCCCATTCAGCAAAGCACTGCGTGTAGATTCAGGACATTACGATTGCGCTGTATAAGTGAATGCGTGAATATTGAGAGAAACACAGACAGAGCGACGATTGTCACATGTCCAGACAGTCTGCGCAGCCTCCTAACACCTTCAGTGCCAGGGGAGATGCTGGCTTAGTGGACGTCAGATAATTTATCAATCCTTTTTTTAAGTTGATCTTGTCCATAAATGCAGCTACAATGTGTATCAGTGTTGCAGGATTTTCAAACATGAAGCATTAGATGTGATGAAGGATGTCCTGACGGCTGCTCATTTAGTTTGTGTGCATTTATTAAACTTCCAAAACCATTTCTAACCATCCAACCAGCACTGATGACAATGTGACACCCACAGTGGGAGGGAGGGGTGGTCTTGTTGAGCCGTTCCCGGAAGGGTAAAGGTATCTGTCCCATTCTTCCAGACACAATGCTCCGATCTCTGCCTCAGACACTTATCGCTGTTTGATCTCCGCCAATTGCCCACTATAAATCCTGCAGCCTTGGTGACAGTCTGAGCAGTCTGACCATGAATGCTTTCTTAAAATCAGACACTGAGGCTCCTGAGCACGATTCGGCGCGGGAATGAAATGATTATGTGAACGCAGCCACAGTTGTTCTCAAACCATTTAGGACAGATACACTGATTGCCACATGAGACAGCAACTCCTATTAAATTAACTAAAAACCAGTGTTTCCATTTTATACCTAGAGGAGAAACGCGAATCTGTGCTATATTATTTATATACGCACACTTTTATTTTATTTAATAACCAATAATATATTTAGGTTGGCTCAGAAACACCTACTAGTATTGATCCCCGACTGCTGTTAAAAAATCCTTTTACGGCATGCCAAATGGGGGCAGTAAATGGGCACATATCAAGCAGTTATTGCCAGTTAGTTTGGCATGATTGACTTCTGCTCTTTATGAAGTTATTTTTATTACTTTTTTTTTTGCTATTAAAAAGGTTCCATATTTCTTCCCGGGCAGCAAGAGAGACATGGGGATTATCTATGTAAATTGGGCGAGACTTGTCTTTAATTCTATTATTCTAATTCTGTTAAAAAATGAACTGTTTAAAGATAATTTGCGTTGGATGTTATGTTGATTTTACAGCCATTTTCCATGTATTTTATTTTTATTTTTTTGTTAAAATGGTACTATGCATAACCTGACTGTTCAGAAGGGTTGGTCTGTGGCAATGCTTCTATTGTATTCGTTGATTCAATACGTCATGCGATTGCAACAAGAAATGGACTATCCCTTTAACCAAGCATCATTGGCCAATATAGCTCTACATCTTACTGGAGTTTAGCAAATAAGGGGCAAAGTCTTTTTTTCAGTTCTCTAGTGAATGACCCTCTATTTCCCAAAAGAAAGCGCCTTAAAAGTATTTGCCCGTTCAGTTGGTTCTTACTGAATATTACAGTAATGTATTCTGCACTGATTCTCAATTACAGACGTGCAATTCTTTTTATAAATTAAGGGGATTGTTAAATGTAATTTGTTTTGTTTACTAAGCATTTTAAGCTGAAAATGAGCGAACACTATGAATGGAGAACGTGACCTCCAGCATTGCATGCCGAGACCAACTCTTTGGATCAGATTGGAAAAGGGACGGTCGATGTGGGTTTTACTCTTCGATGAGGAATTTGTAATTATTTTAACATGTTAAATGCACTCACCATTGCATTCGCTTCCAATACATTTATGTACGCCAGACAATGTCTTTTCAATAAATTCTTTCCTTGTTTAATGTGTAAACCTGGTCAATTCTGAATGTGAGGGGTGGAGGTCTGCATTGTGCAAAGGAGTGAATGGGCACTTTGGGTTATCAGGGAATGGAGCGGTAGGTGTACGGCCACTTAAGATATTATTGTGGAAAAAGAAAGTGGGATGAACCAAAAGAAAACTGGGGATATTTGATTTATTTTTAGAGGACATTTGCTACATTTCTTTCTATTAACTAGCCTTTTACATCATGAATTCACCGTGCAAAGATATCAATGGACAATAATTACAGTCTCCTTAAAGGAGATTCTGAACACTTCTGCTGCTGCTTCACATCAGTCTTTTCAGAGAAACGAAATTCACCTCCACAGACAGGGCCGCATGCTATCGCAGTTCGGATTTCTTTACATTGATATAGATAAAGGATTTGCTTCCCAGCACCCCAGCCAGGCTAAGAATGTAACAGCCAATATTTTATAAGACGGGGTTGCTACGGGTAACCAAATATCCTTGACATAAATACAATAGACCGTCATCCACCCAGTGTTCACATTCTACCGGAGCACAAGGTGCTAGGTATTGGCGTGGCAGATGTGAATTGGGCAATAGAAGATTAGAATTAGCTGGTAACCCCCCTATGTCACATAGATGCTGGCTGCTGAGTGACACAAAGCTAATAATGCCACATTTAGCCCATCAACAAAGGATGATGGCAGTAGTCAGGGCACTGACACAATGTGAGAGTGATTTGGATTCATGTTTGTTACTGGTTCCCACAATTCTTGCTAGATAGTATTCCATCCTAAGATATAACCAGAACAGATGAATGTTTGACAGCTGTAGCATCAGTTGGCTCTAATGAAGACCTAAACCTATCCACGTGGACTGAATGTTCACGCTTTTTCCTTCATACTGCGTGTTATGTGAAGTTTACTCGTGGATCCACTGCCGTCAGTAGCAAACAAGCCGATATCACCACAATGGGCAAGTGAACCGCAAAAACTGGACCACTAAAACTATCCTGACATTATTTCAAATATAAAGTTGTTTGTTTTTGTTTGTTTGAGAATTGGATGATTTAATGAATCCGACTTTTGGTCACCAAACTGATTATACATCCTCACTCTATGCAGGAGGGCATCCAGCGTCTGTAAATTCCCATTAGTAAAATCATTGCAGCAATGCTTTGCCTTAATGCGCTTGTGGTACATGCGCATTAGCCCCCATTCCCCGTTGGATAATGTCTGAGGAGACGGAGTGCTGGGATCGGGTGAGGACAGTAAGAGTTTTTTTTGTTTGTTTGTTTGTTTTTTAAAACTGGAGTTAGGGAGGGGGGCAGCTATAGTGTCTCTTTAAGCAAAATACCTCTATAATGAAAGGCAAGGATTTGTAAAATGTATATCCTAGATTGGCCACTGGAGGGCACACCAAAGTTTCATGCAAGAGTTTAATACTTGTTGCTTAAGGACATGCAATTCCTAGAGTTTAGAAACCTAATTGGTGTAACAATAAAAACATGCAACCAGGAGCCAATCGGAAAAGGGATATTCTATTTCCAGAAAAAAATATTGTACTGTCACCAGGTTATTTAATTTCACTTTGAATTATTAACAACCAATACTTTATTAAATATTCATCATTTGGTGAAATCAAACCTTCATGTCCAGGAGGACGCCATCACCCCATGATGCTCCAGGTGCACTAAGGCACAATCTGGCATCGGCAGAAATATACTATTTGAGCACACGTATGCTCTGTGTTCCTATACAAACTCAGCACCCTGGGAGTTAAATGGAAAGTTTATAGTAAATTTTAAACATGTGGAAGGTTAATTTTTTTTTATTATTATTATACAAGTATCATCTGCTATAACATTTTGGATAGCCAATAAAAAATAAAATTGAAGAGTTTTATTGCAGGACTGAATACAATAACATACTTTTTGTTTTTTTCTTTGCAGTAAATGTGGATTTTCCAGTTTTTGTAATATTATCCATCTTTTCCTTCTACATAGCTTAATAATAGCACCAACGTAAATTATATTATTTTCCTCTCCAGCTGATTCATTAAATCCTCCAATTAAAAATCCGTTGAGCTTAACCCCTTAAGGACCAAACTTCTGGAATAAAAGGGAATTATGACGTGTCACACACGTCATGTGTCCTTAAGGGGTTAAGCAAGCGGTCTCATAACATTTGGCTTATTATTACTCTGTGACTAATTTCACAAAACACAGATTGACTCCAGAACTAAAGATCTGCTAAGGCTAAAAATGATTTATATTCAGTGCCCAACAACTAATGCTCTTTCACATCGGGAAGAATAAAAGGTTACCGTACTCCCTCCTTATTCAGTGGGGGTTTTCCCCCTGGTATCCAAGCTTTATGTCCCATAAATGGCTTAATGTAAAAAAAAGATAAACTAACAAGAGACGCCATTGGTGTAATCTCTTCCTAGCAACTAGAGAAGTCTGCTTTCTATACTTGCACTATATTAGCAGAGGTTTAGGTTGATGTATGTTGCATTGTTCACCTATATTATGGATTAAAAATGGCGGAGAGCACACCGTATCCTTTTACAAAACATTCTTATTGCACATCCTGATTCCTGAGCTGGGGCTGCTGTAAGATTTGGCATACCACAAGGAAACTGGGTTTTATAAAATGTTTAATCTGCAGGTTGAGCAAAACTGTATCCGATGCCAAGTTGATGAGTTCTCGGAGTGGAATAAAGTGTATATGTGTTAGTTATATAAAGGTATAACCATGTGCATTCTCAATGTCCAGGGATGAGTTGTGTTTTATGAATGGAACACTCCCATTCTGTGATCTGCTCTTGCACAGGACCCAACTGCAGCAGGCTATTGTATATTCCTCTGAATGTGCAGTGCAATGACTCATCCAGCTGTGTGATAATAGAGTTGCCCATTCCTTTAATTAACTGATCATATCCCTATTCCGCAGACTTGCAGTTTGTAAGCACAGAATTCCATGGGCTCCGTATTGTAGGCGCAGCTCTGTCTGGGGGAAGAGATGTTAAAATTCAAAGTGATCAGCAAAGTGTGGGGGAAATTCATGTTCCAATCACGCTGGCTATATGGGAGCTGGGATTAGATGGTGATGGATGGGGAGTGGGGACCACAAATAATAGACCCTAATCTAAATAATACCAGGCCTTTACTTGGGGTACCGGAGAGAAGGTACGCTGGTGTTTTGGGGACCAAGCATGACTTCTGTCTAAAACTGGAACTTTATTTCAAACTCCACAGAGAGGAATGGTGGGGTTTCAGGAAGCATGAGGTTTGTGGGTGATCTGGGAAATTATACTGAGGACTATGAAACGTTCAGGGAATACAAACGGGGGCTATGGGTAATGGGAAGTACATGTCTACAGATAATATATTAATGTTTGAAGTTACCAGAAGCATAAGGAGTGCAGTGGATGATCATATGGGTGGATATGGAGCCATAGGAAATATGGAAGATAATAGGAGGGAACTAAAGATATCCCATGTAATTGCAGGGGGATAATATAGAGATATTAATACGAGCATTTATAAAGCACTAACAAAGTCAATTGTAACAAGCCAACACAAAAAGTTAAAAAGGAGCCTGCCCACCGGAACGGAGATCTAATTATCAGTGTTTTAGGCAATTCTATAGACATTCTAAAGGCATGCATAGCATCATCGGAGTCATAGTTCTATAGCATCTGGGGATCTACCTTTTGGGCACCCCTGGTTTACAATCTAACAAGCAAATTATATAGGGATATATTGTGTAATAAAAGCTGGGGAGCAGATTATATATTGTGTAATAAGAGCAGGGGAGCAGACTATATAGAAATATATTGTGTAATAAGGGCTGGGGAGCATATTATATAGGGATATATTGTGTAATAATAGCAGGATGAGCAGATTATATAGGGATATATTGTGTAATAAGAGCAGGGGAGAAGATTATATAGGGATATATTGTGTAATAAGAGCAGGGGAGCATATTATATAGGGATATATTGTGTAATATGAGTTGAGGAGCAGATTATTAAGGGATATATTGGGTAATAAGGGCTGGGGAGCAGTTTATCCAGGGAAATAGTGGGTAATAAGGACTGGGGAGCAGATTATCCAGGGATATATTGGGTAATAAGGGCTGGGGAGCAGATGTGTGAATCAGTATTTTGAGTGATAAATTCGTGCTTCAATAAGTTCTGTAGAGCAGGACAATCCCAGGTACAGTGGCTGTATTATCGCAGGCAAAACAACTGTTTAACAGCAGTGACGTCACATTTACAATGATTGTTCTAGAGAGGTCCTTTATAAGTACACTAAATGTTGTAGAGTAGCTCAGTGCCAAGTTAGGTAAATGCTATAGAGCAGGGCAATGCCAGGTTATGTAATTGCTGTACGTCAGGGCAGTGCCAGGTTAGGTCAGTAGAGCTGGGTAGTGCCAGGCTAGGCAAGTGCTGTAGAGCTGGGCAGTGCCAGGTTAGGTCAGTAGAGCTGGGCAGTGCCGTGCCAGACTAGGCAAGTGCTGTACAGTTGGGCAGGGCCAGGTTAGGTAAGTAGAGCTGGGTAGTGCCAGATTAGGTCAGTAGGGCTGTGCAGTGCCAGGTTAGGTCGGTAGAGCTCGGCAGTGCCTGGTTTGGTCAGGAGAGCTGGGCAGTGCCTGGTTTGGCCAGGAGAGCTGGGCAGTGCCAGGTTAGGTCAGGAGAGCTGGGTAGTGCCAGGCTAGGCAAGTGCTGTAGAGTTGGGCAGTGCCAGGTTAGGTCAGTAGAGCTGGGCAGTGCCAGGTTAGGTAAGTGCTGTTATGCAGGGCAGCGCCAGGTTAGGTCAGTAGAGCTGGCAGTGCCAAGCTAGGTCAGTAGGGCTGGGCAGTGCCAGGTTAGGTCAGTAGAGCTGGGCAGTGCCAGGCTAGGTCAGTAGAGCTGGCAGTGCCAGGTTAAGGCGGTAGAGCTGGGTAGTGCCAGGCTAGGTCAGTAGAGCTGGCAGTGCCAGGCTAGGTCAGTAGGGCTGGGTAGTGCCAGGCTAGGCAAGTGCTGTAGAGCTGGGCAGTGCCAGGTTTGGTCAGTAGAGCTGGGCAGTGCCAGGTTATGTCAGTAGAGCTGGGCAGTGCCAGGTTAGGTAAGTGCTGTTATGCAGGGCAGCGCCAGGTTAGGTCAGTAGGGCTGGGCAGTGCCAGGTTAGGTAATAGGGCTGGGCAGTGCCAGATTAGGTCAGAAGGGCTGGCAGTGCCAGGTTAGGTCAGTAGAGCAGGGCAGTGCCAGGCTAGGTCAGTAGAGCTGGGCAGTGCCAGGCTAGGTCAGTAGAGCTGGCAGTGTCAAGTTAGGTCAGTAGAGATGGCAGTGCCAGGTTAGGGCGGTAGAGCTGGGTAGTGCCAGGCTAGGTCAGTAGAGCTGGCAGTGCCAGGTTAGGTCAGTAGGGCTGGGCAGTGCTAGTTTAGGTCAGTAGAGCTGGGTAGTGCTAGGCTAGGTCAGTAGAGCTGGCAGTGCCAGGTTAGGTCAGTAGGGCTGGGCAGTGCCAGTTTAGGTCAGTAGAGCTGGGCAGTGCCAGGTTAGGTCAGTAGGGCTGGGCAGTGCCAGTTTGGGTCAGTAGAGCTGGGCAGTGCCAGGTTAGGTCAGTAGAGCTGGGCAGTGCAAGGTTAGGTCAGTAGAGCTGGCAGTGCCAGTTTAGGGCAGTAGAGCTGGGCAGTGCCAGGTTAGGTCAGTAGAGCTGGGTAGTGCCGTGCCAGACTAGGCAAGTGCTGTACAGTTGGGCAGGGCCAGGTTAGGTAAGTAGAGCTGGGTAGTGCAAGGTTAGGTAAGTACTGTTATGCACGGGAAGCGCCAGGTTAGGTCAGTAGGGCTGGGCAGTGCCAGGTTAGGTAATAGGGCTGGGAAGGGCCAGGTTAGGTCAGTAGAGCTGGGCAGTGCCAGGCTAGGTCAGTAGAGATGGCAGTGCCAGGTTAGGGCAGTAGAGCTGGGCAGTGCCAGGTTAGGTCCGTAGGGCTGGGCAGTGCCAGGTTAGGCCAGTAGGGCTGGGCAGTGCCAGGTTAGGTCAGTAGGGCTGGGCAGTGCCAGGTTAGGCCAGTAGGGCTGGGCAGTGCCAGGTTAGGTCAGTAGAGCTGGGCAGTGCCAGGTTAGGTCAGTAGGGCTGGGCAGTGCAAGGTTAGGTCAGTAGAGCTGGGTAGTGCCGTGCCAGACTAGGCAAGTGCTGTACAGTTGGGCAGTGCCAGTTTAGGGCAGTAGAGCTGGGTAGTGCCGTGCCAGACTAGGCAAGTGCTGTACAGTTGGGCAGGGCCAGGTTAGGTAAGTAGAGCTGGGTAGTGCAAGATTAGGTCATTAGGGCTGTGCAGTGCCAGGTTAGGTCAGTAGGGCTGGGCAGTGCCAGGTTAGGTCAGTAGAGCTGGGCAGTGCCAGGTGAGTGAGTGTTACAGACAGTAAATGGAAGCAGGGATTTAGCACATTGCGGAGCTGTCCAGGTGCTGAACCTTCACCAGACATTGTTTGATCGAGATGAGTTTCTGAGTACGTGGCTCAGTTTAATGAAAATGGAGGGATTCACTATCCGATGTAGAATTACAGGACAGATTGCGAGCTCCATGTCTGAGGCTGTTATACTGCGTGTGTACTCATTGTACAACGATACGGAATATGTTGGCAGATTACAGTTTAGCTCATGTTAACATAGCTTTAAAAACAGATTAGTTTGACATAATATTGGGGGGTACACAGCTGTGGTTTGGGGGTGTCTGATCTGGCATTGGGATACACTATAGAATGATACATTGTAGCTCTATATAAGTTAAAGGTCTGGGGGCAGTGATCTATACAGCTAGGAGAGGGGCACATAGCCCCAAAGTGAGGAGATATTAGGCATTATCACCCCACAGCTCCCCCCAAAGCCTCCCTACTCAGTCCCTGCGAGCAGTGTACCCCTCCCAGCTCCCCCCAAAGCCTCCCTACTCAGTCCCTGCCAGCAGTGTACCCCTCCCAGCTCTCCCTATCCAGCCCCCTGCAGGCAGTGTCCCCCCTCTCCCCCCCAGACCCCCATTACAGGAGGAGGAGCTGAATGCAATGAGCTGGGGATGCACACACTGCCACTAACACAGCCCATTCCCATGCCACCGCTGGCTGTCTGCAAGCAGCCCTCTCTGGAGCCCCCCAGCTCCAGCACAGCCCCCCACCCTGCTCCTCGCCCCCCCATGCGCTGGTGCAGATTGTTGCTCTGGGGAAGCAGGTTTCTGGCAGGAGGTAAAGCAGCGAAGTTTATACAGAACATTATCCGGGAGATCAGCCTTCTCCACGTTACAGAGGTAAGCTGTGCATGTACATGGGGTGTACTGCTATATGGATTGTATACAGTGTGTACTATAAGTGTGTACTACATGGAGTGTGATACATGGGATGTACTATATAGAGTGTTTACAGTGTACTATATAGAGTATATATATATGGGTGTACTGTATAGAGTGTGTACTATATAGAATGTATACAGTGCGTACTATATAGAGTCTGTATATGGGGTGTACTATATAGAGTGTGTATACAGTGTGTACTATATAGATTGTATATATGGGGTGTACTGTATACAGTGTGTACTATATAGAGTGTATATAGTATTTATTCTATAGAGTGCAAAGCGTGTGATACATGGGGTGTACTATACAGAGTGTATATATGGGGTGTACTATATAGAGTATATATGACGTATACTATATAGAGTGTAGATATGGGGTGTACTATATTGTGTATATAGTTTGTACTGTATGCAGTGTGTAGTATATAGAGTGTATACAGTGTGTACTATATAGAGTGCAAGGTGTGTAATACATGGGGTGTACTGTATAGAGAGTATACAGTGTGTACTATATAGAGTGCACAGTGTGTGATACATGGGGTGTACTATATAGAGCGAGTACAGTGTGTACTATATAAAGTGTATACAGTTTGTACTATATAGAGTGTGTACAGTGTGTTCTTATACAGAGTTTATATAGTGTGTACTATATAGAATGTATGCGTGTGATACATGGTGTGTACTATATAGAGCGTATGCATGGGGTGTACTATATGGTATACACAATGTGAGATAAATGGGATGTACTATAGGGTATACACAATGTCAGCTACATGGGATGTACTATAGGGTATACACAATGTCTGATACATGGGGTGTACTATAGGGTATACACAATGTGAGATAAATGGGATGTACTATAGGGTATACACAATGTCAGCTACATGGGATGTACTATAGGGTATACACAATGTCAGCTACATGGGATGTACTATAGGGTATATACAATGTCAGCTACATGGGATGTACTATAGGGTATACACAATGTCAGATACATGGGATGTACTATAGGGTATACACAATGTCAGATACATGAATGTATTTCTGCTAGTGTGTATGGGATGTGTTTAAGGGTACATACTGTGGATTGTACTGTTGTCAATGTACAAAATATATACTATAGGGGTATATATGCACACTCTGGGTCATAGCGTGACGTGTACTGTTTCTGTATGTAGATAATATATACTGTAAGTGCGCACAGAGTGTGATACAAACTGTTTGCGGATAGCAGTGTGTGCAGGTTGATCTATAAGGGTACATAATGTTTGATACCTGCTGCCGGCTGTGTTAGTGTGTACAGGTTGTTCTATAAGAGTACACAAAGTTTGATATAAGCTGTGTGCTGCTATTTTTGTATACAGGCTGATGTCATTGTATACAGCTTGACTAATACACAGCATGTGGGGTTATAGTTTGCATACCAGTCTCTGATACTTGCTGTGCCATGTTGTCATTGTGTACAGACGGTCTGGTACATGCTGTGAGTGCACCCAGATTAAGATATACTGTCCGCAGCTGTCAGTGAGTATGCAGTGCTAGTGATGTAGGGGCTGGTACATGCAATGTGCTGTCAGTGTATACAGACTATAGTACATGGCGTGTACAGACTATAATAAATTGTGTGTACTGATTGCAATACTGCTGTCAATATGTACAGACAGTAATACAAAGTGTGTATGCAGACAGTGTTGTAATATATAGTGTGTACAGGCTGTGCTAAAGTAGTACACACAAATACATACATTCGTTTTGCTAGGAGGGATTTCTGTACATCCGACTAGGATTATAAATATACAAAAATATACTACATAGCCGGACTACAAGGACCCTTCAGTGAATAACAATATGGGACTATCCAACCTAAACAGGGACACTTGGGTAGTGTAGCTATCTGTATTGTGCGAGAACGTAAATCCCACCGCTCTGGGAACTGATCAATATAAATCGAGTCATCTGAAATGTATGGTCTAAATTGAAGCTTATCAGACATTTGCCTTTCCAACGCTGATTTTATATAAAGCTCGGGCACTGCAGTCTGGGCACAGCTTCTATAAACGATTGAATTCACTCTATTATGTGTCCTTCAAATATTTTGGACCCACACCAAAGTACGGGACGTGGAACCTTGAGAAGTCCATCCATTTCCCCGGCAAGCTGTCACCCACAGCCATTCTGGCCAAACAACCATTTGGCCTTGAATTACGTAAAAGCTTGCTGCGGATCGATACCCATGCGATCAGACAGGAATTGGACGTATTAGCAGGATGCAGCAGAACGAGACAGTATAAATCTAGACACAATGGCTAAACCTCACTTACAGGAGCTGTGGGGTATTTGAAGAACAAACAAACACTGAACAAGAATCAAACTGGCTTCGAACCTGCTGAGCATCCACAGGAGGGCTGGACTTTTTTTTGTTATTTATTACAAGTGATGCTGAAAGGGACGCTCTAAGCATCCAACACCCAATGGTCTTCACGAAGGTTGTTGGATGAAGAAGTCCGCTGACCCTGTGTCCCAGCAATTTGTAAAGGAACCATGTATTATCTGTACAATAAATGAGGGTCAGCCTAGCCTGGTAGAGAAGAGGTATTTCGGAGTTAAAAAGTGGAACTCTCTGGGGGATTATACAAGATATTATCTCTCCTAATCCGCATTACACAGTAAATACAAGTTATAGATAAATATAATTTCACTTAAACTGTGCAGTGTGGGGGCTGGATAGGAGGGGAGAGACAAACACACAGTATTTAACATCTACTACCACCTACCTTATTTATCTGCGCCAATCTATCTAAATAAATACTGCGCATCACAATTGTGGCATTCTTCGTACACACCATCAGTACTGTCATCTGTATGCAAGCACCTCATTCAGCTGTTGCACAACAAATGTACTTATTATATGCGTTCCGAATATCGCAATAGGACAACTAAAAGGGTACATTATTTATTTATTTATTACTGGTATTTATAAAGCGCCAACAGATTCCGTGGCGCTGTACAATTAGTGGAGAACATACAATATACACAGACAAATACAAAAGGTTGAGAGGGCCCTGCCCGTAAGCTGAGATCTAGCCATTTAAGCTCTTTTATACAAAGTGCTTAGCTAGATAGCCCGTGAGCTTACAATCTACATGTTCCGATACCTATCCACTTGTGCAGTTCCCCACTAAAGCAGGTCCACCGTCATCCCCACGTGTGCAGGTTCATACTGGAGCAGTTCCATTGACTTCCCCCACCTGTCCAGGTCCACTGATCTCCCCACCTGTGCAGGTCCACTGATCTCCCCACCTGTGCAGGTCCACTGATCTCCCCACCTGTGCAGGTCCACTGACCTCCTCACTTGTCCAGTTCCCCACTGGAGCAGGTCCAATCATCCACCGACATCCCCACCTGTGCATTTTCCGGGTTCCCCCAGAATACAGGTCCACAAGCATCCCATATGTACAGGTCCTCAGGGCTTGCCACCTGTACAGATTTCCTGGATTACCCAGCATGAGTGAACATGGATTAATGTGTTTGACAAATCCACCTGCAGCTTGTTAATGAAATTCTGAAAACCAGCTGTGGAAGTCCTGGACCCCCGAGGCCAACTTGTCAGAGGAGCACGGGAGTCGTGCAGCCATTCTGATGAATTACTATACAAATGGCCTGCTCAGTAAGAAGAAATATACAGTACCACTCATATAAGCACAAATATCTGAGACGGAGGTAAAAGTATTCCAGAACTGAGAAGCTGTATCAACTGACTAGAATATGGTTTATTTATTCATAAGTCAGTACTATCCTGAAATCTAACGCCTATTAAAGGGGAGCTGTCACTTCCTGCTTAATAAAATTATGTTAAGCGATCTGACACAAATATGAATTTACAAGGTGTGAAAAATAAAATTCACTGTAGAAATCCACATCTTTTTATCCTGCATCTGGGCGACTACATCTTAGCTCAGCATAGAGAAAGATAAAGACAAGAGATGAAACAATGTTTCAATTTCTTCCCCTCATTTGCAATCAGTGCCCTGGCCGTGCCAGGACTGAGCGGTGTTTTAAAGACATTTGCTAAAATCTCTCTTAGAAATATAAACGAAAATAGAGCCTCACATGAAGCAATAACAACTTATAGTGATTTTAATTTTTTATTTAATGTTCTAATTTCCAGAGAAGTGGTAAATATATCATCTCCTGAGATGAAGTGGTCACGACGTGTATTTCAATCATTCTTATTTCTCCAATTATTTTAATTTCCCCATTTTCTCTTTTGTCTTTTCCAGCATTTCTCCCTTGTATTTCCCTTAGTATATCTCTTCAGTATACGTCTTCCATTCTATATTCTCTCTCCCCTGTGTCTCCCCTCCAATGTTCTTTCTCCCCTGTGTCTGCCCCGAATGTTCTTGCTCCCATGTGTTTCCCCCCGAATGTTCTTGCTCCCATGTGTCTCCTCCCGAATATTCTTGCTCCCCTGTGTCTTCCCCCAATGTTATTGCTCCCCTGTGTCTTCCCCCAATGTTCTTTCTCCCCTGTCTCTCCCAACAATGTTATTTCTCCTCATGTGTCTCCCCCCCATGTTATTTCTCCCCAATGTGTCACCCCCCCCCCCCCCCAATGTTATTTCTCCCCTGTGTGTCCACCCCAATGAGCTTTCTGCCACCTGTCTCGGTCCCTTGAATGAACACAAATGGCTGCATATACATTGATAGCAAATGATGAAGTCTAACTACAACGAGGAACATTCTATATAAGTATACCGTACTTAGATTTTAGGTGTTTGCTGAGAGATAATGGAAGGGTATCTGTCCCATGAGAGTATTAGATGTAAGGTACCCTGCAGTGGTGATAAAGTATGATATAATTATTCATAGAAATTTGGCCGGCATAAAAAGCAATGTGAGATTGTCCCGCAAAGTTTGTGATGAAAGATCATTCATTTTGAATGAGTTTGAGGGAACGTCAGATCTCTGACCTGTTTCTAGTAAAATGTTTTGGGTTGAATGTGTGGTCACAGCGAGCGGTTAATGTCACGTTGAGGGCAATCAGTGTCCATGTCTGTGGAATGGGGGACAGCTGGAAGCAACGTTCAATCACACGCCTGTTAGTGAGGGTTCATGCTAATTCACAATCTCTCTGATTACATTAATCTCAGGGAAAATCTTATTCAATACAGTGTGAAATGACAGGAATTCAAAGTGAATGTAACATTTCAGGCCAAAGTAGCCAAACTAAAAACAGAGCGGCAGAACTGGTACCCATTAGGAGACACAACCCTGGTCCTCCTCACTCTGCTCTGCGTTATGGTCTCAGGTATATCAGGTACAAAGCGCTCCAGGAGTGCCCTCGCTCTTAAAGTGACCTGTTCCTGATATTAGTAGAGATGATGGAGCTCCAGGGGCCACCAGGAACCCAGCTCACACTGCACTGGGCCACCAGGAACCCAGCTCACACTGCACTGGGCCACCAGAAACCCAGCTCACCCTGCACTGAACCACCAGGAACCCAGCTCACCCTGCACTGGGCCACCAGGAATCCAGCTCACACTGTACTGAACCACCAGGAACCCAGCTCACACTGAACTGAACCACCAGGAACCCAGCTCACACTGCACTGAATCACCAGGAACCCAGCTCACACTGCACTGGGCCACCAGGAACCCAGCTCACACTGCACTGAACCACCAGGAACCCAGCTCACACTGCACTGAACCACCAGGAACCCAGCTCACCCTGCACTGGGCCACCAGGAATCCAGCTCACCCTGCACTGGGCCACCAGGAACCCAGCTCACCCTGCACTGGGCCACCAGGAATCCAGCTCACACTGCACTGAACCACCAGGAACCCAGCTCACCCTGCACTGGGCCACCAAAAACCCAGCTCACACTGCACTGAACCACCAGGAACCCAGCTCACACTGCACTGGGGCCTGGGCCACCAGGAATCCAGCTCACACTGCACTGGACCACCAGGAACCCAGCTCACACTGCACTGGGCCACCAGGAATCCAGCTCACACTGCACTGGGCCACCAGGAATCCAGCTCACACTGCACTGGACCACCAGGAATCCAGCTCACACTGCACTGCACCATCAGGAACCTAGCTCACACTGCACCGAACCAACAGAATTCCAGCTCACCCACCGACTCTGGGAAACCTTAATCTAGCGCTGCATAGCATATTATATTTAGTTCAGCTATTGTGGCCAAAATTCCCCCAAATTCCCACTTTAGTGAAAATGCCAGAGTGCAAAGCTACAAAGCCTACGTGTTACATAGTAATGGAGGCTAAAAAAGTTCAATGTCCACCCTCACATCTCTGTAACTGCAGCTGATTAGATAGATCTCCAATTATGCCAACATAAGGAAGGCAGGTCTGGAATGGCAAATTCAGATACAGTCACATTTCTCCTGTCAAATCTCCATCAGCTCCAATTTGGGGTTTAGTAGATACGCCTCACTGCATTCACTATGAAGACAAGATAAGGGACAGGATAGGAACCCTGAGATTGGCAACGCAGACTTCAAAATGTGAAGTCAGAGCAAGGATCACTCTATGAGAATTTCTCAGCTTCTCTGAATGTCAAGACAAACTAAATATCATCTCATGTTCCTCCGATACCAACTCTTTCAACAACAGTTTATTCCTCCCTTGTAGCCTAAGAGATAACCTTTTCATAAAGAGAGACCATGGAAAAGCCAACAGTTCAGGATGTATCATTGCATTAAAATAAATGTCTGTGGAACGGGGAGAGGGCTTCGGAAGGCGGGCACAATGCGCAGGTCAATGTTGGCGATAGTCTGCTTCGTTTATCTCACAATCATAGCATCAGAAACACAATAATACATCGATGCATTTTTAGAAGATTCATTTTACATTTCCACTCTTTTCTGACAGTTTGGCGAGAGACTTTTTGCGAATGCAAAAGAGTGCAGAAATATATATATTTTTTAAATGTTGCAGTTGCCACGGAAACCAATGGGGATTATTCCACTTAGAAAAGGGTCGCTAACACAAAAGAGGGGGGAAATTCTTTAAGTGGAGCAATCACCATGGTATCCAAGAAAATGTACCAGAATTTCCCACCCGTTTCCAATGGGGTTGTGTTATATTCTGCCCCGTAATTATTTGGATACCGCGTCTAGGTTTGCAGAACGCGTTGACTTTACGCTAACGGGATATGATACATTTTACAATCCACATTTTCTGAACATATTTAACATGCCGTATATGAGCAACAAATGACTTGCCTTAATAAATACCTATTTACGTTTTCCTCTGGACTCCCAATGCAAAACATGGTAATTCACCTTATAGATGGTACATACTGTGACTTACTTGTACACATGGCTCATCTTCTGCAATTGTCCCGGCACATTTCTCCTCCAGACAATTTTTTTTGCACATGGATCTTGACCAGGTCACCTGTAAATAAAGACAGTGATTGGTAAATGATGGACGGACAGCATTGCCATGTCACTATGATTGGCCATTGCATACAAAAGCATTCTCTGCTGTGGTAGTTTTGGGGGAGTATAATCAGATGTCTCATTTAAGGGGCTGAGCAGCGCACACCCCTCTGATAGCCTAAAGGTGATGGCTGAGAGTTAGACGTTAATACCTATTTTGGAATATGATGAACATAGAGGAACCCAAAGGTACACAAATGTGAATTTCTACACTAAATAGGGGATTGTAGACAAATGTTAAACCCTACAACAGGACAGAATATAGAATTGTGCCCCTGTCTCCAGGTTATTCCTTGGGAGCTACAGGTTTGCAGGGAATTATGGGAATTGTAGTTTAACAACATCTATAAGGCCACAGTTTGATTCAGACTGGTGGTGGATACGGTGGAATAAATTATACAGGGTTGCAGAATACATTGTTTTTTTATAAATAATAATAATGAAGACACAAGATGTGACATGTTAGGACTGCGTCTCCCGCACACATTGCTGTCAGCATGTCAGAAGGTGGAAATTAACTAAAACATTTCTGTCGATCGCCTGAGCCGGAGAGTATAGGGAGGTTATTGGTGCGTGCCAGTGAGTTTGGTACAGTGCCGCTTCTCAAAGATTCCTTATACTTTAGTTTCTGAGCAATTCTAAAACAATCAGATCTTACGTTCTTATTCTGGGAAAATGAATATTCGGAATGTTTAACCCCTTAAGGACCAAACTTCTGGAATAAAAGGGAATCATGACATGTCACACATGTCATGTGTCCTTAAGGGGTTAAGTTGCCCAGTAATATCCTTCATTTAGACTCCTCAAGTTAATTGGAAACCCCCGGAGTGTGTCAAACAGCGGTATCATTTCATATTAACATCACGTTAGATGATTTCTCCAAAACTATAGTCATCACAAGGCATGCTCTAATGTCCATGTTGCATGACTGGGTTCATAGTTCCAATAAAACTTGTGATCCTTCAGCCAAATCGAGAGGTATTCAGAATAACACATTCTACAAAATATTAATCATGCATACAATTATCAGCCATGGGAAGCTGGTTCAGCGTGCTACGTGGGCCAAAATAATATGGGAGCATAGTTAGAAGTAAAAGATATTGCAGAAACCAGGGTCACCATGACAGACAGTGAGCAGAAAATAGGGTCACGGTGACCAGGAATGAAAATAAATCATGGTCACAGTTACACAATGGAAAACAAACGATTGACCAGAAAAGACAATGGGCAGAGATCTACGATCAGGAATTCACAGGAATGAGTGTTATTGAGAGTGCCGTGGTAATGTTTTATATCATTACTGAGAGTCTCAATCGTCTGTACTTCAACAGCCACAAGGAACATTTCACTGTAAGAGAGGTCTCTTTATAGCTTCATTGGCAAATCTAGCTGATCTGAAAACATTCTCGAAGTCAGCTGTATTTACAACTTGGTTAGCCCAAATGTTGCCATTCGAGTTATAATTCGCTACAGTATGAAATTTAGTGAATAACGAGCTCTGACACGCTGGCGTTGGCTAAACAATGCTGATGGTCCAAAGACAGAGCTCTGATTGGAAATGACACCTCGATCCAGACCCTTAGTGGTGTTAATGTTGTCAGATACCCAGGATCATGCTTCATATTGGAGTGCAGGTTAACAATGACTTCCTGTCCTATGATTAATTGGAAACTCAACTCCCCATAAATGAACCACTGCTTTTCTACCTACAAACCATCTACAGCCAAACATAGCCTTATTGTTTCCATGAACCAGATTGCAAGCTCCAAGAATCAGACACAGTCTTGGACTGTAGAGATACAAATTGACAATCACAATCCTATTAGAAATGGAACTGCGCAAGAAATTAGGAAAAAATATATAAAAAAATATTTTCATAAATAAGACTTTTCTTTTATAGTAATTACAACCCCGAAAACTTTCTCAATCTTCAAACACCAATATACATACAGTTGCAAGAAAAAGTATGTGAACCCTTTGGAATGATATGGATTTCTGCACAAATTGGTCATAAAATGTGATCTGATCATCATCTAAGTCACAACAATAGACAATCACAGTCTGCTTAAACTAATAACACACAAAGAATGAAATGTTGCCATGTTTTTATTGACCACACAATGTAAACATTCACAGTGCAGGTGGAAAAAGTATGTGAACCCCTAGACTAATGACATCTCCAAGAGCTAATTGGAGTGAGATGTCAGCCAACTGGAGTCCAATCAATGAGATGAGATTGGAGGTGTTGGTTACAGCTGCCCTGCCCTATAAAAAACACACACCAGTTCTGGGTTTGCTTTTCACAAGAAGCATTGCCTGATGTGAATGATGCCTCGCACAAAAGAGCTCTCAGAAGACCTACGATTAAGAATTGTTGACTTGCATAAAGCTGGAAAGGGTTATAAAAGTATCTCGAAAAGCCTTGCTTTTCATCAGTCCACGGTAAGACAAATTGTCTATAAATGGAGAAAGTTCAGCACTGCTGCTACTCTCCCTAGGAGTGGCCATCCTGTAAAGATGACTGCAAGAGCACAGCGCAGACTGCTCAATGAATCCTAGAGTGTCAGCTAAAGACTTACAAAAGTCACTGTCAAATGCTAACATCCCTGTTCGTGAATCTACAATACGTAAAACACAAGAATGGATTTCATGGGAGGATACCAAAGAGGAAGCCACTGCTATCCAAACAAAACATTGCTGCACGTTTACAGTTTGCACAAGAGCACCTGGATGTTCCACAGCAGTACTGGCAAAATATTCTGTGGACAGATGAAACCAAAGTTGAGTTGTTTGGAAGAAACACACAACACTATGTGTGGCGAAAAAGAGGCACAGCACACCAACATCAAAACCTCATCCCGACTGTGAAGTATGGTGGTGGGGGCATCATGGTTTGGGGCTGCTTTGCTGCGTCAGGGCATGGACGGATTGCTATCATCGAAGGATAAATGAATTCCCAAGTTTATCAATACATTTTGCAGGAGAACTTAAGGCCATCTGTCTACCAGCTGAAGCTCAACAGAAGATGGGTGTTGCAACAGGACAATGACCCAAAGCATAGAAGTAAATCAACAGCAGAAAATACGCCTTCTGAAGTGGCCCAGTCAGAGTCCTGACCTCAACCCGATTGAGATGCTGTGGCATGACCTCAAGAAAGCGATTTACACCAGACATCCCAAGAATATTGCTGAACTGAAACAGTTCTGTAAAGAGGAATGGTCAAGAATTACTCCTGACCGTTGTGCACGTCTGATCTGCAACTACAGGAAACGTTTGGTTGAAGTTATTGCTGCCAAAGGAGGTTCAACCAGTTATTAAATCCAAGGGTTCACATACTTTTTCCACCTGCACTGTGAATGTTTACATGGTGTGTGCAATAAAAACATGGCAACATTTCATTCTTTGTGTGTTATTAGTTTAAGCAGACTGTGATTTTCTATTGTTGTGACTTAGATGATGATCAGATCACATTTTATGACCAATTTGTGCAGAAATCCATATCATTCCAAAGGGTTCACATATTTTTCTTGCAACTTTTTATATATATATATATATATATATATATATATATAGGGATAGGGGTAGATCTTATGTGGAAAATAAAAAGAAAGGCACAACATAGTGCTTAAATGTGTTATTAAAGAAAGTGGTATTGATCCTGAAGAAAGTCCCATAGAGAGGACTGAAACGTTGATCGTGATTTTTAATATGAATAAATAAAGACTGGAATTTTTAAACTCCGTGAGTGCTGCTACCTCTTTGGATATTTGGATAACCAAGCCCTGGCTTAGCACCCGGCAAACAAGGGACATTTACAGCGTGAGTGCAAGAGATCTTTATTTTTTATTTATATATATATATATATATATATATATATAGGGATAGGGGTAGATCTTATGGGGAAAATAAAAAGAAAGGCACAACATAGTGCTTAAATGTGTTATTAAAGAAAGTCGTGTTAGATACAATTGGCCACTCACACTTTGGATGTTAAATTCAAGCCTTCGGAATATGTTTAAAGGGACACTCCAGGCACCCAGACCACTTCTGCCCATTGGAGTGGTCTGGGTGCCAACTCCCACTACTCCTAACCCTGCAGGTGTAATTATTGCAGTTTTTTATAAACTGCAATAATTACCTTGCAGGGTTAACTCAACCTCTAGTGGCTGTCTACTAGACAGCCACTAGAGGGAACTTCCTGCTCTATTGCACAGGAAACCTGTGCTAGAGCGTCGCTGGACGTCCTCACGCTGTGTGAGGACCTCCAGCGTCGCTCATTTCCCCATAGGAAAGCATTGAAATTATTTTTCAATGCTTTCCTATGGGGAGACGTAATGCGCATGCGCAAGTTGGGGGAGGTGGGCGGGGGGGCAAATATAGAATCCTCCCCTGGTGCTAAATGCTCCAGATACGCCCCTGTTCCTTTCTCATCAATCGTTCGAGCTTGACAAAGACAGAATCTTCACTATTCCTAAATGATGTGGTTGGAACATGAATCTTGCTTTTCTGCCTTTTTGGACATTAGATAAAAAATGATCACCCGTTTTTGTGGAAAGGTTTGTGAAAAGTCGTGAGGAATATATACAATACGTGCAATGTAAAGATTGGGCTGCCTTGTGATGGGATAACCTAAATTCTAAATATATTTATATATATAAAAAATAAAATAAAAAAAATAACCATCCAGCAATGACCTCAAATAACCTGAAAATATATTCTCCTCTAACAGACCTGACGGTAAATGGTCGTGTTTGCCCATTGGATGGTTTTGATTCGAAAACATTTGTTTGCAGATACGGGGCCGTGTAACATAGGAGGCAGTATTTCTGTCTGTTAACATCGTTTTCCTGCCAGTCTGCAAGGGGTTACACTGTGTTTCTTTAATTCCACATGGCAGCGTGATTATCCTTTGAATAAGAAGAGACATAATCCGTTTGTTTTACATTTTTCTCGGTCAAGTTACACGTCCCGCTGTGATTGGTGCCTGATGCAAGACGAACATTTGGTACATGGCACAGACAGAAAAGTGAGGAATCGTTAGCGAGTTAAGGGTTTAATTAAGACATTGTATTGCTCTAGCTGATTCTGAGAGGAACGTCCAGCCATGAATTGCAATCAGCCGGCACAGCCATTTCCTTCCTCCCGGTTTGAAATGATGCTGTTACACTTGACGTACAGACAAAGAGAGGCCTTGGCCTTTAAATAGCCCGTGTAACAGCCTCTGTCAGATTCAAGCCTGCTTACATATAAAACCACTTTAACTTAATGTAGCCTACTGTGTGTTTACACCACTTTCTTCGAACTAAACTTCCCTCTTTCTCTCTCTCCCTCTATATTATATATACTTATACATGCGCACACACATATACACCAAGCCTTCACTCAATTAATTTTCTGTAAGGTAGGAAGCTGAAATTTGGCACGATTGCTTGCAGGACCAGTTAGCATAGGGGCTATTGGAGCAGCAGCCCCTTTAAAAAAAATGCTCAAATATAAATGGTAAGAGTTTTTATTTATTTATTATACAATAAACGGACCGCTGCCGCTACTGTGATGCTCCAATTATTATGTATTAAACTATAATTTTATTCATGGCTTTCCAGCCCGTAATGTGCGCAGGTTCATGACCAGATGTGTGACATCACACAGAGGGAGAATCCAGGGGTCAGCAGGATGTCTGCTACGTGTCAAACACTCCATAACAACCGAGATAATGAAAATTCTACGTCTCCCGCTAGGCTCATCATATGTTTCAGCTTCAAAACCATCAAACAATAAATCCACCATTGGTTGCTCGTAGATCTCCAATAAAATCAAAATTTTAATATAATATTTAAATGGGATATAGAGGAGATGATGAAACATCCATAGAGAAAATCCTTTCTGATTGTGATGTAACCAGCAGAAAAAAAAAAAAGACACAATGCTAACCAACCTCAGCACAGATATATAGCTGAAGGGAGAGGAAATAATGTCAGACTGGCACAGGCATGGAAGGATTGGGGTGAGTGGGACAGAGGGATGGAAGGATTGGGGTGACTAGAACAGAGGGATGGAAGGATCGGGGTGACTGGCACAAAGATGGAAGGATCTGGCTGACTGGCACAGAGGGATGGAAGGATTGGGGTTACTGGCACAGAGATGGAAGGATCTGGGTGAATGGCACAGAGGGATGGAAGGATCAGGGTGACTGGCACAGAGGGATGGAAGGATTGGGGTTACTGGCACACAGATAGTAGGATCTGAGTGACTGGCACACAGAGATGGAAGGATCAGGGTGACTGGCACAGAGATGGAAGGATCTGGGTGACTGGCACAGAGATAGAAGGATCTGGGTGAATGGCACAAAGGGATGGAAGGATCAGGGTGACTGGCACAAAGATGAAAGGATCGGGGTGACAGGCACAGAGGGATGGAAGGATTGGGGTGACTGGCACAGAGGGATGGAAGGATCTGGGTGACTGGCACAAAGATGGAAGGATCGGGGTGACTGGCACAGAGGGATGGAAGGATTGGGGTGACTGGCACAAAGATGAAAGGATCGGGGTGACAGGCACAGAGGGATGGAAGGATTGGGGTGACTGGCACAGAGGGATGGAAGGATTGGGGTGACTGGCACAGAGGGATGGAAGGATTGGGGTGACTGGCACAGAGGGATGGAAGGATTGGGGTGACTGGCACAGAGGGATGGAAGGATTGGGGTGACTGGCACAGAGGGATGGAAGGATCTGGGTGACTGGCACAAAGATGGAAGGATTGAGGTGACTGGCACAGAGGAATGGGAGAGGTTCTTATAACTCCTTGAACACTTTGCAGCCAGTGTGTGTATGTGTGCAGATAGTCACAGAAATATACCACTATACAGAAATATACAATTGTGATAGACTATATGTGCAGGTAAGTGTTCCATATTAGTGTAATTACAGGTTAATAGGCAGGATAAACATTTCCTGTCTGACTTGCTGCATACAGTGGGGACACCTGACTCTTGCTGTATGCCATGATATCCTTGTATCACCACTCTCACTTCATCCTTGATGCCAAATTATATCATTACTGCAGCCAGCTTGCCAAGGTAAACGTGTACTGTAGCCCCCTACCCTGTGGTTGACGTCACTGGGTCACCTGGCTTCCACATAGTCTTGGCACCGATGACACATTAGGGATTGGCATTATTTCACCTTTTCGATGTGTAACATCAATGCAAGCATGAAGGAGAGCTTGGCATTCTGGGATCATGGGATGATAGTACATTCAGTTGTGTTTTAAAAGTATAATAGGCAGCAATCACCCTCAGGAGTTCTGCTCGGGGCATTACAGACGATTTAATGCCAATGCAACACGCAACGCTCCTTTGTTTGATACCGTCATCGCCACGGGCAGATGCAGAGAAACAAGACCACCTCAAAAATTTCAGCACTTTACACCAATTATTAAAGATTCACTTGTAGCAGAATCAATGTCTTTTGTTAGCGAACAAAGGACAAGCGAATTCTCGCCAGCACTTCCCCTTAACGCGAAGCGGATTTATGATATTCTTGACCTTGCTGAAAGTGTCGAGCACTTGAGGCTGATTGCAAGAATCTCTCCGACTGCACGCTGAATGGTAATTTCTCTCATCTCTTTACAAACTGCGCACTGCTGATTGTGGAGCTCACGCGTCTGTGGCAGGCGGGGCACCGGTCCTTTAAAAACCCAGGCTGAACAGCCCTACGCAGACGTGTAAATTTACTAAACTGTAAGTTTTACAGACTGCTGCATTGACCGTCAAAAGGAAAAATTAGGGAAGAATTGCCACGCTTAATTTATCAAAAGACGCCGGTTGTTCCAGTTTCGGAAATGTTGGCTTAAATTTTGCCACACCGCCCTCCACGTGCCGTTTTCACAATCAACTTCAGTCCTGGCACACACGGGGCACTCAATGCATTGGTTACAGATTATTATTAAAGCGCCAACAGACTCCGCAGCACTGTACAATACGTGGACCAACAGACACGTCGTTGAAACCAGACAAGATGGACGTACAAGAACAGAGGGGTTGAGGGCCCTGTTCAATGAGCTTACATGCTAGAGGGAGTGGGGTATAGTGACACAAAAGGTAAGGGTAGAGTAGAAAACTAGGGTTGCTAGAATAGTGTTCACTGAGGGTGTGAGTGTGTAAATACAGGTTTAGAAGAGATATTTGGTAAAATAGGGGAATGACGATATATAGTTTTATAAATCTTGGGAAAAGACATTTCCTCCCACAAATCTCAAAGAACTTTGTATGATGATAGGCCAGAGTGAAATGTGTTACATTTATTTTCCCTCAGAGTTTTAGGATTTCACTTGTGATATTACGGCCTGTTAAAAATGTCCAGGTTTCACGGGTGGGCACAGTAAGCAAGAATTTTGTAAAATGTAGGGGTTTAATCACTAAGCGCTAAATTGTCGTCAATTTAAAACTAAATTGTTAAATTTAGTTCTCTGCAATTAAAGTTTGTCTATTTTGCCTAAATCTTGCCATTCGGTTATCTGTTAGTAAAACACAAAGTCCACGCAGGCTAATCGTCGTCAAGCAAAGCACGCGTTAAGGGTTGTTACCTGGAAACCAGCTTGTGAGCAGCCATTATCTGCAGTGTTTTGCCCAGGTTTTCCGGTTACCTTTTTAGTTCACTTACGGAAGCGAGAATTGCTTGTTTTAGCCCAGAATTGAAATGGTGAGATTCTCGGATTGTGTGATTTTTGGAGCTTTGTAACTGTGATTTTCACAGCACGACTTGTGACAGAATTGGCAGAAGGTGTTATATAACTGAGTAATGGCAGCTATATCATTGCATAAAAAAGGGTTAAATCATGAGGTTTGAATTTTAATCCTTGTCGTGTGACCTATTTTTTCTTCTATCTCCCCCAATAATTAACCCAACATGTCTTCCTTGCATTACCCACTGCGCAGTGCGAGCCACTAAATACGAGATAACGTGCTTATTCCCCTGCTACAGACAAGCACACATTAATATTATTGTCTTGTTTCCATTTTTTAAAACAGTTCCACAATTTTCAAACTAATAATAATAATTCCAGAACTCCTGTCAGGATAAATCAACTACTCCCCTCTAAAGCAATTCGTATTTACCATAGCGGAGAAATATCACTCCCTCCTCACCCCTATAATTTTCTCGTAGATTAAGTGGCTGTTGTAACGCGTGATCTTGAATTATAAAAAGTATTGGGGGTCCTGTTGGCTAGATGCATTATTGTTAATAACAGTATGAGTGATTTATGTTCAAAGTCCAAAATTCCCATCATGCACATGCACGTGTGTGTATCTGTGTGCCTCTATGTGCCAGTGTGTGTGTATCTGTGTGTCAGATACACACACAGATACACACACTGGCACATACAAACACACGTACACACACCTTGACTCACACCGGCACATACAAACACAGATGCACACACTTCGACACACAGATACATACACACACACAGATACACACTGTGTGTCAAGGTGTGTGTATCTGTGTGCCACTATGTGCCAGTGTGTGTGTATCTGTGTGAGAGATACATACACACACACACAAATACAGACACACACTGATACACACACCGGCACATACAAACACAGATACACACACCTTAATACACAGACACACACTAGCACATACAAAAAAAAAGGTTCATGCAACGGCGCAAAATTGGTTTTTGTTATTTGTTTTTCTTGGGGGTGGGGGGTTCCACGATGTTGATACACTATGTAAAAGGGTTCCACGGGAAAAAATAATTGGGAACCTCTGCTCTAGCGGCTGCCTGAGTGAGTGACAGCCATTAGAGGCATTTAATCCTTGTGGGGGCATGTCACCCAGAACACTACATTGAGATAACCATAATTCTAATCCATGACCTATTATTCTATAGTTTTCACATAAATAGGTTAACGTAACGTAAGTTGAAATTTAACAGGCAATTTAACAGGTAATGTTAAAAAAAATATATAAATAACAGGTTGACCAGAACAATGAACTATGAAAGAATTTAACAACCCTATTCCCAAATCCCTGACAAAAAAATGGTTCTAAAATAATTGCCCTCGTGGCCTCCACAACAATGGCTTAGCTCTGATTGCTTTTGGATAATCAACATTTTCCAGGTCAATGTCCTCACCCAAATCTACCACATGAATAAATTATTCACCATCCTCCCATCTGTAAAACATAATCACCCCAGGGTGTTCGTTTCTGGGCCTTTTTCCTTAATACAGTACAAGTCATTTTGCTCCAGAATACGTTTACTTTATGCAGCCCACATCTGTAATGTTCTCCTCATTTTTAGGATAAATTATTCCGAGGCGAAAGGATGATGCTGGCTTGTTAGTATGCATGATCACTCTGCGTGAAATCAATACCCCACATCTCATTATTAAGACTTCAGTAGGTCCGGCTTAATTGGGGTTAGAGGGCCAGAGCCAAGTAATGGCAAATGAACGGAGCATTTGTTGCATTTTACGTAATGAGAAAGACGTTAAGGATATAATCGTGGAAAGATTGCTTAATCGAGTATAGAGTCTGCAGCAGTCATTGTGGTAAAGAAAAAAAATACAAAAGCAAAAACACATAAGCAGATACTCAACGACTTAAGGAGGCGAAACGCAAAAGGTTTATCCGTGCAGCCGGTAGCGAACAAACGCGTTTCTGACAATGTTCTGTTAATATCGGTTTATTTAGTCGGAATTCTGCCTGGTCCTGCTATTTAATAGTAGTTAGTCATAGTCATCCCAATAAATCCTACTGAAGTTACTGCCTTTGATGCCTGAATCTGAACGTTAAGATGTGTGTGTTTCCATGATTGCCTATGCATAGCTTGCAAATTAGCGCGTTTTGTTGTGAGCCGTGCTTGCGAGTTAAGGTCAATGCAGGGTGAGCTCATAAAACACAACAAGCAGCAGCCTACAGCAAATTGCAGACAATTTGGAACTTGAGGGATTCAAGTCTTTTGTTTTCATCAATTTTTTCTGTCTGAAAAATAATAAATAAAAAATAAAAAAATCGGCAAAATACAGGCATTCAGAGCTAGGATGAGCTAGACAATTTCAAATAAAATAAAAACAATCATAGTGATTCAGTGCATATATAATGATCAAACGGAAACAGAAAAACAGAGGCTGAGAAATAGCTCAAGGTAGAGATATTTAGTAAATTATAATATGATCTTAAAGGTAGGGATCGACCGATATTGATTTTTTAAAGCCGATACCGATACCGATATTCTGTGAACTTTTAGGCCGATAGCCGATATAATTTGCCGATATTCTGTACATTTACCATTTTGGAAAATAAAAACTATTTCTAAAGGTAAATGCACAAAATATACATGCCACGTGTAGTGGATGCAGTGTGTGTGTAGTGGATGCAGTGTTTGTGTAGTGTGTGTGTAGTGGATGCAGTGTGTGTGTAGTGGATGCAGTGTGAGTGTTGTGGATGCAGTGTGTGTTTGTGTAGTGTGAGTGTTGTGGATGCAGTGTGTGTTTGTGTAGTGGAGACAGTGTATTTGTCTAGTGTGTGTAGTGGATGCAGTGTATATTTGTCTAGTGTGTATATAATGAAAGCAGAGTGTTTGTGTAGTGTGTAGGTAGTGTGCGTAAAGTGAATGCAGTGTGTGCGTAAAGTGAATGCGGTATATTCTAAATGCAAAGTGTGCATGTTTGTGTAGTGTGTGTATATAAGGAATGCAGAGTGTGTGTATTTGTGTAGTGTGTGTATAGTGAATGTAGTGTGTTTATATAATGCAGAGTGTGTGTGTTTGTATAGTGTATGTATATAATGCAGAGTGTGTGTGTAGTGTGCATTATATAAACACACTACACAAACACACACTGAATTATATAAACATACTACACAAACACACACTGAATTATATAAACACACTACACAAACACACTGTGTATATAATGCAGTGTGTTTGTATAATGTGTGTATATAATGCAGTGTGTTTGTATAGTGTGTGTGTATATAATGCAGTGTGTGTTTGTATAGTGTGTGTGTGTATATAATGCTGTGTGTTTGTATAGTGTGCGTGTGTATATAATGTAGTGTGTGTGTGTTTATAATGCAGTGTGTTTGTGTAGTGTGCATTATACACACACACACACTATACAAACACACACTGCATTATTATACACAGTATGTGTATAATAATAGAGTGTATGTGTGAGGGGCATTTTTTTATTAAATATTTTTTTTTTTTTTTATATTAAAAAATGTTTTTATATATATATATATATATATATATATATATATATATATTTAATTATTATTACTTGTTTTTTGTTGTCCCCCCTCCCTGCTTGTTGCCTTGCCAGGGAGGGGGGTATGTTAATCCCTGGTGGTCCAGTGGCATTGGCTTAGCTGTGGGAGGGGGGGCAGCAAGCGTTTACTCACCTCCCAGCAGCTCCTCCAGCTCCCCAGTGTAAATCTCGCGAGACCCGCGGCCGTCAGAGCTGGCCGCAGGTCTCGCGAGATTTACACTGGGGAGCTGGAGGAGCTGCTGGGAGGTGAGTAAACGCTTGCTGCCCGCTCTCCCCAGGACCGCCGGGCTTGTAATGAGCTTGGCGGTCCTGGGAGGTATTATCGGCAATATCGGTATCCCTATTGGCCGATACCGATATTGCCGAAAATACCGAATATCGGCCGATTATATCGGTAAAACCGATAATTGGTCGATCCCTACTTAAAGGGACGCTATAGGCACCGAAATAACTTTAGCTTAATGAAGCAGTTTTGGTTAATAGATCATTCCCTTGCAGTTGCACTGTTCAATTCTTTAACATTTAGTTAAATCACTTTGTTTATGCAGCCCTAGCCACACCTCCCTGCATGTTACTTACACAGCGTTCCTAAACACTTCCTGTGAAGAGAGATCTAATGTTTTACCCTCCCTTTATTGCAAATTCTGTTTAATTTAGAATTTGTTATCTCCTGCTCTGTTAATAGCCTGCTAGACCCTCCAGGGGTCTCTTGTGCTTGATTAAAGCTTAATTTACAGAGCAGGAGATAAAAACGTCTAAAGTAAGTTAACACCTGATTGAAAATGAAACAATTTTTTCAAGCAAGCTGTGTCAGTCACAGCCAGGGGAGGTGTGGCTAGAGCCGCATGGACCGTAACAAAGGGATTTAACTCCTAAATGGCAGAGAATTGAGCAGTGATACTGCAGGGGCATGAGCTATACATAGGCTTACCATAATTTTTAGAGTAGAAATTGGAACCAATTGGAGTGCCACCAGGCACTGCACTGGGTGGAGTGTAACATCTTCATTGTGGAAACAGATACACACATACTGGCAGAGGTACACATACATATACTCACTGACACACACAGGTAAACACACACATACGCAGATACACACATAACTACATAGATACACAAACACACTGACACACACACATAGATACTGACAGATACATACAAATATACAAACGCAAGTGATTACTGCCATATCTCTAGCCACCATCCTGTTACCATACCATTTGGGTGCAGGAGGGTGGCTTCCTTGAGGTCCAGTAGGCCCTTCAGTCTAAGGGTGATGGGAGTCTGGGGTTGCTGGGAGCCTGCTTCTTCCTCTATCTCTACGACTCCTCTCTGCAGCCATTCTTCATTTTCACCCCTTCAGCAACCGTGGATTGGGGGTGGGAGGGAGAGGGGTCCTGCAGTGCCAGGAGAACAGATTGTTTTCCTGGCACTGGAGTGTCCCTTTAATGACTCCTGATTGGCCCAAGTAGCGTGTGGGCTCCAGTGCAGCCCCCCTGGCGGAGACAGAACTACCAACCGCGGGACGCCAGGACAGCGATTCTGAACAGGGACAATACCAGTCAATCTGGGTCCTCTGCTAACCCTATCTATACACCCAAACTGCTTCATTAAGCCAACGTTGTTATGATGCCTTTAGTATCTCTTTAATTGAAAATTGTAATGCTGGTCTTTGTTTGAAAGGTGGTATTTGATTTGCAGTGTTTTAAAATGAGATAAATTGTAACTTGTAAAATATCTGAGTGAAAGAAGTTCTACCGGCATTGGTCTAATAACTCAAACTGTAAGTCAGAATGATATAGGAAGAATCGTTACAGGAACAGCTTGAGACAGTTGGAATGATGAACACATTTTATGTTTATATCGTTCCCACAAAGAGAGGACAACAAGCAGAACATAAGTTCCTCAAGTCGGATCTACTGAGTAATAGTAACCAAATTAGGGTTTGTAATATAAGATAATATTATGTGGGGTGCTATACACTCAATATCAACCCATAAGGTCAATGTCCCAATAGGGTGGCAGTACCACAGCTAGGGAAGATGCTTTTTAACAAATTCAGGTATCTGGAGGCAGTGGCGTACACACGATCCATGGGGCCCCGTTGCGAAAACTGATCCGTGGGCCCCCCCCTCGATGGTTACACCGCACGGGCCGGGCCGCAACACATGGCGGCGGGCACCTGGCTGCAGTAGGCAGATGACAAGTGCCATGTTATGTTGTACTATGCACAAACCACGTATTATATGTTGATTACCATTGTACACTTCAATGCTCTTATATATCAATTTAGTTATGTACAGCGTATAATAACTCAATAAAAACTATAAATTGGAAAAAAACAAAAAAAACAAACCCAAATGTAAAAGTGGTGAAAACATAACTATTCATTCATTTATAGAGATGATTTTTTATTTTTTTTAATGACCTCCTTGGAAATGTGTGGCTGTAGATTTGGTATTCATCATCATCACTCATATTGCATGTCTTCTACAGATCTTCTCTTGTACCATCTCAGACCTGATGCTTTGTGGGATGGGGGCATGCAGTAGAAAAGCACTCACACTCCTCAGCAGCGTATTCGCAGTGTGTGGCCTGGGGCTACTGGGAATTGCAGTCAGCACGGACTACTGGCTCTATCTAGAAGAAGGTATAATTCTCCCCCAAAACCAGACCACAGAGATCAAGATGTCCCTGCACTCAGGACTGTGGAGAGTCTGCTTCCTAGCAGGTACCGGACTAAGCAAATCATTCAATTATTCATTTGTGAATTTGTTATTCAGGTGTGCCGAACAATTGTATCAGGGGAAAATGGCAACAAATTATAATTATTGTTCAAAATGCATTAGAAAATTTCACATTAGATATTGGTTGGTAGCTTATATTTGATTACAGTAGAGGAGTCTGGGTAATGGCACACAAAGCGTTCCTGGTAGCTTATCATGTGATTACAGTAGAGGACTCTGGGTAATGGCACACAAAGCGTTCCTGGTATCTTATATTGTGATTACAGCAGAGGACTCTGGGTAATGGGACATATAGCGTTCCTGGTAGCTTATCATGTGATTTCAGCAGAGGACTCTGGGTAATGGCATACAAAGCGTTCCTGGCATATACATAGAATACATAGACGCTTACTCTGTGCTGAGCGGCGAGAAATGCGGCAGCCATCTTGGACCGGTCGACGCTCTACTGAAACTATTGAGGATCCCTTGGAAAGCCCATCTCACTAAAGGTAAGTGAAGGACTTGGGGGCACTTATACCCCTTAATGCCCCTACCCCTTAATACCCCTACCCCTACCCCATGTCATTAATGCCCCTACCCCTAATCCTTAATACCCTTACACACACAGTGTTAATACCCCTATCCCAGCACACATAGTCCTTAATACCCCTACCCCAGCACAGGGGTATTAACACTGTAGGGGTAGGGGTATTAACACTGTAGGGGTAGGGGTATTAACACCATAGGGGTAGGGGTATTAAGGACTAGGGATAGGGGTATTAACATTGTGTGTGTAAAAGTATTAAGGATTAGAGCTAGGGGCATTAATGACGTGGGGTAGGGGTAGGGGCATTAATGACATGGGGTAGGGGTATTAAGGGGTAGGGGCATTAAGGGCTATAAGTGCCCCAAGTCCTTCACTTACCTTTAGTGAGATGGGCTTTCCAAGTGTTCTTCAATAGCTTCAGTAGAGCGGCGACCGGTCCAAGATGGCTGCCAGTCCTGCCACATTTCTCGCCACTCAGCACAGAATTCCATAGACGTGCAGCGTCTATGTATTCTATGTCTATGGTTCCTGGTAGCTTATCATGTGATTACAGCAGAGGACTCTGGGTAATGGCACACAAAGCGTTCCTGGTAGCTTATCATGTGATTACAGTAGAGGACTCTGGGTAATGGCACGCAAAATAACATAGGCCATCAGCCATCTACAGATGAGAGCTCTGGGTAATGGGTAACAAAGCGTAAAGGTCTCTGGGTAATGGGTAACAAAGAGTTACTGCTCCATAGTACATGCTCCATGCACCATGAAAATCTGACATTGTCTTGACTCGTCACATTTTCTTTTCTCTACCTCCTCCAAGTCAAATTACTGCGTAAAAGCAGTTTTAAAATGACTAAAAGATAACTTTAGCAGAGAGAGCAAGAGAGATGTTATTTGGCCATTATGTGCTCTTCCTGACCCGTATTTCTCTGATATTTTTAGTGCCTCATAAAACACCTCTCATTATATATAAAGCTCTGTCAGCTTATGCACTGAATTCCAAGGGGAAACTCTGCACTCACGAGAGGTCTGTCTACAAAGACGCCGTACCCAGGGGGAGCTACGATGGCCTCCATATTGTAAATCTAACATGGCAGGGAGTCTGCAGCCAGTTAAAATGATTACTGCAAGTGAGGTCAATGCAGGAAGTGGTTTACTGGTTATAAGCAATATATTCAACAATACGTTGCTTTGTGTGGTGGGGTATATTATTGCATAGCTTTATTTCAGCCTCTCTGGGCTATATCAGTTAATATTTATTACAGTTATCTCAAGATCTACACCAGATTTTCAGAGCCAATATACATGACACAAGAATGTTAAAGGGTGTTACAAATGCCAATAAAGGATGTGCCATTAATGCTACCGAGGGGATGCTGCTGGCAAAGGGCATCATGCCCATCCGGCATGCTGCACTAATACCCATTTGCCAACAATTTGCACGTGCCTGAAGTTCTTCCATAGCAAGTGAGGTCAAGGATACACTATGTCTACTTGAGTGGATTGCTAAGAAACAGGGCACCAGAGAAGAATCACGCTAGAGTAAGACATTGGCCCCAGATCAGGACTGTCCAACAGGATCCAGGACACTTGTCATGTATCAATCAACATGTTATCGTAAACAATGAATGAAAAGATATATAAGAGAATGGTATTGACAAGTCAAAACATTAACGACAGGCACACTTTTCTAAAATCGCTTAAGAACAGGTAGGTGATATTTAAAAAGTAGTATAAAATATGTAATGAAAAGAATTTGATGAACCGTGAGACTTTTTGAAACTAAAGGAACATTTGTGTGGTCCAGTGACAGAGCTATCTCTAACTGCAGGGGAGGAACAAGGCCGCTGCTTCACCATAGAATATGTGATGCCCATGAACATGCAGATGACATCTGAATCGACGATCAGCGTATTGAGTGAGTAAAAGGCACCGGTGAATATATTGATTTGTTTAATGGGGAGTACTGGTTCTTAAACCTGTCATTTGATATCACGGGGGAGAAGATGACTGTTTTATAGTTTCCTTGCATTATTTTGTAATGCAGGTATGTAAGAAAAGACCTAATTCACGTACATCTCCTGGCCTACACTCGCTCTGTCAGGGTGGCCATCTTGTCCTCTTTTGTTAGAAGCTCTGATTTTCTAAACAAAAACCATGCGGGTAACCAAGAGCTTGTTTATGAAAACCCTGTCTCCGTGTGCAAGCAACACGTCTGTAAAACACGCACAGTGATGCTTCCAGCCATTCTAATTTTAGTGATCTTCGGACAAGCAGTCCTTCCATCCAGGGAGGACATTAAGATGGCCGTCACCACAAAGGAAGCGTAATCCAGGAGGTCTATTGAATAGAGACATTTGCGCATAAATTTGTACACACAGAGATATACATACGCAAAAAAATACACAAACAGGCTGATGTGACATTATACGCGCATTGTATTCTGTAACACAGGGTAACATATTGTAGTAGGTAGCTTGTTGCAGTTTAATAGTTTATTTTTGTAATAATTTGATCTCTTCTGTTTAGAAATGATTCGCTCGGCGACTCCGTTTCCCCTGGTCAGCCTTTTCTTCATGTTTATTGGGTTTATCCTTAACAACGTTGGCCACATTCGCCCCCATCGGACTATTCTGGCCTTCGTGTCAGGGATTTTCTTTATTCTCTCTGGTTTGTACTCTTCTAACTATATTTAGATTGTACTAGACACTTCTGAAATGGCCGGATGCCTGTTCCAAGCTTTTCAGTTTGCAGGATGTCCATTTAGTATTCTGCGCACGTCGGAAAAACATGTATTTCAAGTGCGGCACTTCAGTAAGAATTCCATTTAAACGAATTTAGATTATTTGATGCAGAAAAATACAGAGTTTTAATGGAATCAGTGAAGCGAGGAAATTGTCTTCTGCTTGAGGCTGCTTGACCCATGATGCCTCTCTGGCTTGCTGTATCTCGCCCTACCATCGCTGTAACCTCACTAATCCACTGGCCACGTATGTAAACTGTGCATTGTAGGTCTTGCTCACAGTGGATGGCACAGGACACAGATGGATTTGCCAGTAACAGAAAATAGACTTGGCTTTTCTTTATCTGCAAATCTAGATTTAAATGTAAATCTGAGAACTGACAGAGAAAGATACTGTATTTACAAGTGTGAATGTACCATACTGTACGCATAAATAAAGAGAGAAAATGCAACCTGAATTATATATTAAAAGTCATTCAGTGGCTGGGCTTAGTGATGTGAATACAAGTGAATTTCTGTAATGGAATATTTTCTAGTTTAACCTAGATACGTAGGATGGGAGAGAAAACAGTAACAGGATATCTCTGTTATCTCAAAATAATTACAATCCAGATATGTAAAAGGACACTCCAAGCTTGAGTTAGAGTTGATTCTTGGTATGACAGTTCTGAAAGTTCCAAAACAGGCTTCCCCAAACTCTGGCCCTCCAGATGTTGCTGAACTACAACTCCCATGATGCTCAGCCTATTTCATTAATAGAATCATGGGAGTTGTAGTTCAGCAACATCTGGAGGGCTGGAGTTTGGGTTAGCCTGTTCTAAAACATCTGGGGATCTACCTTTTTCAGCACCCCTGTCCATTAGCCTTGACGATCATGGATTTAAATCGATGACAGAGTCTCTTAGTGGAGGTAGACACTTGCGCAGCATGTAAATGACCTCTGTACAAGTACTTGTACTGACACAGGGAAGCATAACTTCCTCCTGCGATGACTTTGAGAGAGGAAGAAGGCTTATAGTTGGAGGGGCTAAAGACTTCTGAGCACAATTGATCATTTGAGTGTCCTTTTAAATAGGGCGCTCTTCATATCAGTTAACATTGCAAGATTTGGCCACTATCAACGACGTGCATCAAATAATTTGCCATTCGCTGGTACCTTGGCGCTAAATGCTATGTTTCAGGTGACTCCATAGCTGTTGCTTTGGGGTTTGGTCATAGTGTAGTACACAAATATTGAATTTTTATTTTTTTGCAGGTTTATCCTTGGTCGTGGGTCTTGTCCTCTACATATCGAGCATTAATGATGAGATTTTAAACAGGACCAAAGACTCTGAGACCTATTTCAGCTACAAGTATGGATGGTCCTTCGCCTTTGCAGCCATATCATTCCTTCTGACAGAGGTAATTTGGCCTTTATGCCCCCAATGACATCATGTCACAGACATTGCATACCAAATGGAACCAGCCATACAGTCTACTGGCTATAAAGATTTCAATAACAAATTTCAGAGGAAGCTACACCACAACACGCATAGACAGACATACGTTTAGCTCCCCACTACTCCAAAATGCCCTAATATACACAAAAAGAAAATAAAGAGAGCACTCATTGGTCATGTTTTCCCAAGTGTTGTGATGCTTTACTGAAACACCTAATACTGCAAAGGCGGTTTCTTAAGGTGTACGGAAGCAACGTTTCAGCTGCCAAATCCCGCTGGTGTCCGGTCAGATTCTCAGAATACCTTCATTAGTCAATCAAGTGGCCAGCTGGTCTCCGTTGCATTGGGAAATCAGTGCCACTACAGTAAATAATTTTTTAGCAGACGCCGATGGCCAATTAATATAGTACATCCATTGCAACCAATAGGAACCACATTTTTGGGTTCTTAGCCAGGGTTAATATTCAACATCAGCTTATTGAAAGTGCCAACAAAAATGACTTATCCAATTGTTAAAGGTGACTCCATTTAACCAGTTTTCCTCTTCCTACAGAGCGCAGGTGTTATGTCGGTCTACCTGTTCATGAAACGATACACAGCAGAAGATGCCTATAGGCCCCATCCAGGCTTCTACCGTCCGCGACTCAGTAACTGCTCTGACTATTCAGGCCAGTTTCTGCACCCCGAGGCTTGGGTTCGTGGACGCAGTCCATCGGATATTTCCAGCGAAGCTTCTCTACAGATGAATTCCAACTACCCAGCCTTGCTCAAGTGCCCCGATTACGACCAGATGTCTTCGTCACCCTGCTGATAACATGGCATACATTGCCGCCTGACACTGTATCAGTAATCTGAAAGACACTCGCGCAGATCTTACCCGTCCTCTCCTTCAGCGTAACCGTATATCTGATAAACACTTATTATCAGCTAATAGGAGTCACAAGCTCATTGAATTGTGCCACGGTAGATTAGTGAAAATGTGGTCTATTAGTTGTGGTTAACGCAACATGGGAAGGTAAAATGTAAAAAAGTTTAATTTGTGTTCCAGAACACGTTGTGCGTTTCAGAAACATATTGTCCGAATTTTACAAATCAGTTATTGCCATTTATATCACACAGTCCTTGTGGTGGCTAGAGGCAGATTCATGATAATATGCCTTTTACAAAATAACTCCAGAAAGGGACGGGGATCTAATAATAACCAAAAATCCAGAAAGGCAGAGGGGAAATATCACAATAGCCAGAATTACAGAAAGCTACAATATTCTAAATTACAGAAAGGGGGGGTTGGGTGCTTATCACAATATTCTAAATTAAAGGGGATCTCATAGTATATTAAATTACAGAAAGGGGGAATCTCATCCTATTCTACAGTACAGAACAGGGGGATTTCACACTATCCTGCATTACTGAGTGTGAGATCAAAACCAATCCCACATTTCAAAATGGGGAGGGGGATCTCACAATATTCTAAATAAATATCACAATATTCTAAATTAAAGGGGATCTTAGAATATATTAAATTACAGAAATGGGTGATCTTGTAATAGTCTAAATTACAAATCGAGGGTTGGGGGTTGGACATCTCATAAGTTCCTAAGTTAATGGGGGGTTATCACATCCACATCCAATCCTATACTACAGAATACATAATGGGGGATCACATCCTATCCTACATTACAGAATAGGGGGATCTCATCCTATCCTACATCACAGAATAAGGGGATCTCATCCTATCCTACATCACAGAATAGGGGGATCTCATCCTATCCTACATCACAGAATAGGGGGATCTCATCCTATCCTACATCACAGAATAGGGGGATCTCATCCTATCCTACATTACAGAATAGGAGGATCTCATCCTATCCTAAATTAAAGAAAGTGACAATCAAACTGCAGAATTTAGATTTTATAATAACCAAAACTACAGATTGGACATTTTTGTTTTTGAACAACTGAAGTTTTTAAAGCGGTGATCTTCGTATTAATTAGGTGAAAGGGAAAAAACGGGGGTTGTAACAGTCTCAATTACAGAAAAGGAGGGGTTTGCAATGGTCTAAATTATTTAAAGTGAGGATAGCCGAATAGAATGGACTGCAGGATTTGGGAGGTGGGAGTCCCTCAATTACCTGGCCTTCCTATTAATGCTTAATGTATTGTTACATAGAAGCTGTAATAACGAATATACAGTAAGACATTGTAGGCCCATGGATGTGGCAGTCATTATATTACCAGGTATTAGGGTGAATGTATATATATAAAATCTGGACAATTAAGGGATATGAGAACATGACATACTAGACTGTACTTGGAGCAAGTGTGAACATTAAAAAATGTAATTTGGGAAATGTCGTTATAATGTTTAATATCCAAACTCTGTTCAACATTCCCGACTCATTTCACTCAGTAAAATGCATAATATTCTATCCACAGAGTAGAAAGACTGCTGAATCCAGGGACGTGTATGTCAAAGTGTTTTTATACCAAGCACGTCTAGGGATTTATTTACGTGATCTCGCCAAGGCCATTCACCCCAAATCTAAGCTTTTATCAGATATAAAAAAAAAGTACCCACGAGAAAACCTACTTTATTACTGCATCGGTTATATGTTGCGCCCAAATTATACAAAGAAGCGCTATTGAAGACACATTGTATAGAAATTAGATTTAGGAGAATCAAGCAAAATCCAACTGACTGCACACTGTATAAATATAAAAGCAGGGAGCCTAATAAATACCTAACGTAAACAAAGTCTATTGCATAAATGTAAAGTCAGGGGGTCTAATGACTGCCTATTGTGTAAATGTAAAGTCAGGGGGTCTAATGACTGCCTATTGTGTAAATGTAAAGTCAGTGGGATCTAATGACTGCCTATTGTGTAAATGTAAAGTCAGGGGGTCTAATGACTGCCTTTTACGTAAATGTAAAGTCAGGGGGTCTAATCACCGTCCATAAGCGCTGCGGAATCTGTTGGTGCTATATAAATGGCAATAATAATAATACTGCATATATGTGAAGTCAGGGGGTCTAATGACTGCCTATTGCGTAAATATAAAGTCAGGGGGTCTAATGACTGCCTATTGCGTATATGTGAAGTCAGGGGGTCTAACAACCACACATTGTATGAATATAAACTCAGGGCTCTAAGAAATGCAAGTCACTTAAATATAAAATCTGCGTAACCTGATGACTATGTTCAACGACTGTGTGGCAAAGAGTCTAAATGGCTGCACTTTGCAGAGATATTAAATCAAGTAGTCTAATAAGTGTATGTTTTAAATCAGGAGAGTAATGACGGTCACACACAAGGAGAGTCTAACAACAGTATATAATGCGTGCAAATTAAATTAAGAGTCTAAGCACTCCTGGCAGTGTAAATATTATATCACTATGTGCATTGCAAATAGACGACAATTGGAGAAAGACTAACGTATACAATTGGATGATAGCTACGGCGTAATGAAGAGATATTCATACATTTAAATAGAAAGAATATTATTTACACGCAATAAATTGTTTTAGAACACCATACAATGAAAAAGAAAGATAATTCCGTACTGCAGTGGTCAGTATTAAAAAAAAAATCTTCAGGCGTTTAAATGTGTTTCGTGATCACAGGACAACTCTTTAAAAATTTTCCTCTCGCTGCCCAAAGAGCAGGTGGCACAAAGATTATTTAATGTCACAATATGCGTCACTCACGTCAGACAATATGAGAGATCTTGTACATGTCAATTGCGTATATTTTGATATTATAATCCCACGCAGTTCTTTCTACCAAACCATTGTGTTCGCCGATTTTGGACATACTTTGCAGGCTCCACATCCCTTCAGACACGGCAAACATTATATCACACAATCACTTTACCAGCCATATAAGTAGACTTACCCCAGTAACACCTTCACTTCCTTATCGGTCCATTTAAAGAAATCATGTAATAATTAGTAAACAATTTATTTAAATAAAGTGTGCTTAGCTTGCAACCTTCTCCAGTACCTATCCAGCTACAAATGGCTTTACCTGCCCAGTACTGTCCCAGCAACCATTGTGTCACTTGTGATGTCATAAGCTGTGAAAGCGATGTCATAAACTGCAAAGTTCAAATATGCCCAACTCCATATTGGCAGAATTCTAGTTGCTAAATGGAATATTAAGCTAGTAACCTCTCATACACAATGTACAGGTGAAAAAAAAAAATCAGTATATTGAAAAAATATTATCGTAATTAAGTTCTCTAGTCGCTAGGATTTACAGATAATTAATTAACCGTATAGAACATAAATTCCTCACAGATCAGGTCCTTACAATAAATGTGCAGCTACACACTTGTAAAATGTATTCACTAAACCAGAACTTGCAAACACTTGATAGGGACATTGCAAGTATTAAACCAAAATAGCAGAGCTGGGAAATAGCCAGGTTAGGGATTCTTTACAGTTGAATTATTATTATTTATTTTTTGTCTAAAGTGCGCAACGCTCTTGTCAATTTTCCTCAATTTCCAGGTAAGAGGTTTATTGATTAAACTCCAAATGGCTCAATCGGAAAAATTCTCCAGCCGAGCTATTGTCATGGATTGGCTACTTTACCGTCGATTCCACCATTCGGATATTTAATTCGCTGAAATTTGGAGTGAAGTGAATAACGATGCGAGTGAATACATTCTTTATCACATTTGAGCCAAAGTGTATTTCCCGTGGTGTTTGTAATCTATAAAAAAAAAGAGAAAGAAAGAAATAGCAAACAGATTTGCAGCTCATCTTCCAAACAGAACATACGGTAATAACGCTTACATTGACGTGGGGAATGTAAATTAATCTGTTACAGATAATTGCATCTATGTAAGCTCGTACACGGACCATCTTTATTTAATAAACAGTATGAAAGCATATGCTTCACAATGCAGCAATAATCTGAAAACAACATGATACAGTTTTCCGTAAAAAAAAATTTAAAAAGACGTCATACGCAATTTGTGTTGCTTCGTCCAACCAGCCAATAAAACGTAGATTAAAGGAACATGGATTTTTCTCCAGTTTGATAAATTGCGCAATACCAACCAGAAGATTAAAAAAAACACAAAAACTGTGTTCCACATTATCTCTAAGAAAGTCATTTTTTCATATTTGTGTTCCCCTGGAGGGGGTCAGCGTTTTATTTCCCATATTTATTTCCATTGTGATTCGCGTACAACTTTCCCCTCGAGGGAGAGTTTTCATACTGTTACATAAAGAAAATTATTTTAATGAGATATAAGATCACTCAGATCTGACTGCAGTTCCCCAATCGGGGAAAAGTCCTGAGGAAAAAAGTGTGGGAACTCACCCAAGATCCACCACCCCCCCAAAAAAAAAAAATACGCTCGTATGCATATATATATTTCTCAGAAAATACAGTGCAACATTTATTGTAAAGTGCCAGTTTACAAAGACATCTCCAAAATTCACTATGCAATAAACGGATAAATATAGAACAGTTGTAACAAAATAGATTAACTTTGCAATAAACGAATAAATATAGAACAGTTGTAACAAAATAAGTTAAATATGCAATAAACGAATAAATATAGAACAGTTGTAACAACAACATAAGTTAACTTGTATGTCATACTAAGAGAATAATCACCACCATGTGTGATGATCTTCCCCTTGCAGGGAATTTCTAAAACAAATAGTGTATAAAAAGAAACTATTGTACCTATTATTCTCCCCCCTCCCCTCCTGTAACTTTTATTGCCCCCTCTCCGCTTATTTACTTATTGTCCCCCCCCTCCCCTCCTGTCATTTTTTATGCCCCCCCTCTCCTCCTGTACCTATTATGGTCTCCCTCCTGTACCTATTATTGTTCCCCCACCCTCCTATGACTTTTATTGCCCCCCTCCGCTTATCTACTTATTATTGTCCCCCCTCCCATACCAGTTATTGTCCCCCCTCCCCCCGTCGTTCTTCATACCTCTCATTGTGTCCACTGCACCTCCATCGATGAGGCTGAGCAGGCAGTCCACGGAGGATCCAGTTTCCTGTCCTGGTCTGACAGGAAGTAGTTTGTTGTATTTCCTGTCAAACCGGGTAGGTCGCGGTCCACCCGCTCGCCCATGCAGATTGCACCCCCAGGGCCGCATTATGATAACAGGGGCCCTGCCTGTAGGACTACTAATGGGAACAGGGTTCCTGCTGTGAAAAAAGTGCAGGAACCCGTTCCCACGTGTTCCTGCAGGACTCGAGCACTGCTTTACAGGAAGAGTTTATGAAGGCTGTGTGAGTCACATGCAAAAAGTTGTGCATAAACAAAGTGATTTAACTCATAAGTGGCAGATAGAACAACAGCGAGATTGCAGGGGCATGCTCTATACACCAAAACTACTTCATTAAGCTAAAGTTAATTTGGGGAATTCTGGAGTGTGTAGCTGACATTTTATCCACCATCTTTGTTATACTAAACCCATAATTACCCATTTATTTCAACTAACTAACTTAGTTAATGTCATGGTGAGGCTAACCACGGCCAGGTTCTGTAGCCTATCCACGGCCAGGTTCCGTAGGCTATCCACGGCCAGGTTCCGTAGGCTATCCACGGCCAGGTTCCGTAGGCTATCCACGGCCAGGTTCCGTAGGCTATCCACGGCCAGGTTCCGTAGGCTATCCACGGCCAGGTTCCGTAGGCTATCCACGGCCAGGTTCCGTAGGCTATCCACGGCCAGGTTCCGTAGGCTATCCACGGCCAGGTTCCGTAGGCTATCCACGGCCAGGTTCCTTAGGCTATCCACGGCCAGGTTCCGTAGGCTATCCACGGCCAGGTTCCGTAGGCTATCCACGGCCAGGTTCCGTAGGCTATCCATGGTTCCGCAGGCTATCCACGGCCAGGTTCCTTAGGCTATCCACGGCCAGGTTCCGTAGGCTATCCACGGCCAGGTTCCGTAGGCTATCCATGGTTCCGCAGGCTGTGCTCGGCTAGGAGATGTGTGAAATCCCCGGCAGCACAACTCAATCTGACTACAGCTGGATAATGATGAATAATTACCCTATAAAATTTACATGTTGCACTGAGCTAGTAAGGAATACCTCATGGTTTGCTTTTTATTAAAGAGAAGTAGGTCATGTTTCAGACACCAAGTTAAATTACACTCCATGTGCACAGACCGCAAGATGATTACACTTAGATGAAAGCATTCAGGGGTGCTTGGATGTAGGGTTGGCTAATCTAGGTCACAGTCTGTTCTGTTCTCCCAACGCATTATAGATTTTATGATTCTCCAGGCAGACCGTTAACTCTTACAGGGCCCAATGGCGTCCCAACGACTGATATGAATGGCTGCACAAAAGAGAGACAAGATGGCTAACAAACAGTGCATCGCGAGACTTCAGAATCAGGGTCAAGAAACACCATGCACCGTGCTGAGAGTGTTACGAAGAGTGAGCTTTAAATTAAACATTACAGCCATTTTCAAGTTTGCTTCTTACATACAATGATACATAAGTGAGAAAACTAAATTCTGACTTTTTATAAAATGCGCAGTGTAGATGGGCAGGCTTCCAGCTGATGTCACCATTCACCTCATCGGAATCCATATTAGTGCTAGAGTCGTCTTTCACTGCATGAATCTAGCTAATTAAGTTTCATATTAAATGCTGGGCTATTAGAAGCGTCGACATTTGATACAAAACAATTTTTATTGAAAAGATTTCACGCCTCTTCAACGATTAATTTAAAGACAGCAATACCTCCTGCTGGTAATAATAGTCAAGTAAAAATAATCCTTGTTTTTTCACTTTGTAAATTACCAGATTTTACTATGAACGTGACGTAAAGTCATGATTTTATTAAAGACACAGAGGCGAATATTATGCTCATCTCTTTATTTTGTTTCCTTACCGGCAAAGAAAGAATTATATATATACTATATATATTATTATAAAAACTCATAAGAAACAAACAAAACAAGTCAAAAGCCAATGACCCTAGTAAGGGTTAACCATAATATCACAGTAGGCAAAGAACATAATTTTTTTTTTAATATGCAAACAAATATCGATAATAATCTCCAGTGAAGACAGAGGATGAAGTCCAACAAGGTAAATATGGAGATCCAAGTCAATTACTCAGCAGGAGAAAACGAGCTATGCGTATCAGAAACAGGACCTCAAGCTGAAACAAGAGGACAGATATGTGGTCAAACTGGAACAGAGGTGTGGAAATAAGACCACAAATCATATTAATCATGACATCAATGAGATGAAATATTTGAAAACTTCTAAAGTAACCATAAGTATAGCAAAGCTATTTCACAATCACTTAGGAGGAACATGTACAAGTATGGACTTACTGTAAAACAAGGTGTAATAATAATGGGGAAGGGTGGTGGGCAGAATAACATAAAATCATGATGGGCTAACACTTGCCTCTGTGTCTTTAGTAAAATCATGACTTTACGTCATGTTAATAGTAAAATCTGGTAATCTAGTTCAAAGCTGTGAAATAACAGAAGGAGTAAAATGCAGAGATTGACGGAACCAACACTCCCTAATAGTAGATTTTCACAACCACTCAGCTGTTTTCAGAAGGTCTTCCAGTCAGCAACACAAGGAGAAAGCTTTAGACGCCAAGGCACCTCTCATGAAGTGTAGCTACACCAGCATATGTCATGATCCCATGCACCCAACAGGCCAGAGTGACCGTAGACACGAGGCAATGAGGACTCTGTAGAGCAAGGAGCAACTCCGGACAAGCAAGATTTTTTTTTAAAAACCAGCAGTTCGAAATTTATACTCCCTAAGACAGGAGACTGGGCATAACTTCAGTTTGAGAGGAAAACAAGGGTAGAAGACTGATTCAATTGCAATCTTAGTCAGTCTGGTGATATCAAAGAAACTCTGTCAGGAGTATAAGAACATGCATCGATATCCATAGCTTGGGCATTTGAAACCCGCTTGCAGGATATCATGCAGAATAATACATCAATAGTTGACGGTAGAACGTCCAAAACAAAGCAGGATCCCCAGAGACGGGCCAAGCCAAAAGTCAGAGATGTCCATAACCCAGAAGGAAATGGGAGTTCCCATTGGAGTCCAAGAGGAGGTCCAAAGAAAGAGGGAGTAATCTTGGAATGTTGATGGACATCTCCATGAGGGTCGAAAATCATGATTGAGGGGTCCTGAATGGATCCGAGAGGTTCGATAGCATATCAAATGGAGCAGACTGTGAGCTATCAGGGAGAAAGGAGCAGCTTGTCCAGGTAAATTATGAAGCCACTGCTGCAAAGAAATGCGTCCACTGGTTTTAGCAGCTTGGTAGTACTCAGGCACTCACTAGTAACCAGTACAGTTAACTAACTAGCACAGATGGGATAAACCATGGGCTTGCTCACGGAGTGTTCCATCAAGAATCATCTGAGGGAGACACCAGCAAGCTTCCCATCAACAAGATCATCAAAGCGTCACAAGCGTCATCGAAGCACATACGGCCATGTAGGGGAAGCACAATAAAATAAACACAAATCGTGTTACAGCCTCCCATAGGGTCAGGGGTAACTGGTAGCCCTGGATGGGAGGGGGGCGTGAACCCTTAATATGAGCAAGCACAATCGAGAAGGACAATAGACAAATAAATATAACAATATCAAGGTAAAGGGAAATATGCAAAAAACAGCAATACAGAAATAGAAAGCAAATGTTCTATCAGCAAAATATAGAACAAACAGGACAGAGCCGCATGTGAGGTGCTTAGTGAGGAGACAGCAGCAAAGAAAGAGGAATACCTGAGGGTCTTATGGTTGGATATGTGCAGAGTCCTACTGTGTATTATGGTTGACCCTTGCAGGCAGGGCCGGACTAGCCCACCGGGAAACCAGGAAATTTCCCGGTGGGCCGGCACACTATCAAGCCAGTGCGAGGCCATCTAGTTCGCCCCGGCTTGCAGGCCACGCGGCGTAATTACATAGTAACCGGCAGGAGGGGACACACTTCCCTCCTGCCAGTCACAGAATGTAGCGTGGCCGAGCAGGCAGGCCGCGGGTAGAAGAGCTTCTATTCACCTACCCGGTCTGACAGGAAGTGCTCACAGTGAGTAGGAGCTCCTCCACCATGTTCTGCCTGCTCGGCCACACTACAGCAAGGTGAAGGGAGAGCTGGGGGGGACTAATGGGACACATGGGGGCTTGGGGGGAACTAATGGGACACATGGGGAGGACTAATATGACACATGGTGGCTGGGTGGGAACTAATGGGGCACATGGTGGCTGGGGGGGCTATAGGGACATATGCAGGACTGGGAGAGGGGATAAGGACACATGAAGGGCTGGGATGGGGTATAGGGATGCATGGAGGGCTGGGATGGGGTATAGGGACCTATGGAGGAACTGAGGGAGATAATAAGGAACATGGGATCTGGGGGGAATGGATTGAGACACATAGAGGGCTGGATTGAGAAACATGGAGGGATGGGGGGCTAATTAGACACATGTAAGTCTGGAGGGGGTGGAATGAGACACATGAGGATTGGGAGGGGGGCTATAGGGACACATGGGGGGGCTAATGGGACTCATGGAGGGCTGTGGGTCTAATAAGACACATGGAGGGGCTAGTAAGACACATTGAAGGGCTGAGGAAGCTAATGAGACACATGGAGGTCTGGAGGGATGGATTGAGACACATGGAGGTCTGGGGGGATGGATTTAGAAGCATTGAGGGGTGGCAGGGGTAATGATACACATGTAAGCAGGGCCGGACTGGGAATTAAAAGCAGCCCTGGAAAAAAATTATTTACCAGCCCCATAATGCGTCGCGCCAGCATAGTGTGCAAATACAGCGTTAGAAAAGATCATTTAAGATTAAAAATGATTACTCCAACGTGAAAAAAAGCACATATAGGCTTAAAAAAAAACCAAGAGTGCAGATTTATTTTAAGCAGACGTGCCTTTGCATATAACCAATGTTTCAGTCCAACTACCTTGACATATTAAGAAAAGCTTGGTAATGGGACTGAAATGGTGATGGTATGTAGGGCACAACTGTAAAAAATGACGATATCTTGTTTATTTTGAAGTCCTGTGGGTGCACTCTTCACTTTAAATATTGTTTTGTGCTGGAGTATGCACCTAGCAACAAGACTGGGCCAATATCTGCTCATTACATATGGTACATATCAATTGCATTTCTCTGTGTATTACGTATATATATATTTTTTATATATATATATATATATATATATATATGTACATTAATATATGTGTAAATATAATAGGCATATATATATATATATAACTAATACACACATTAATATACATGATATATATATACACACACACACGCACACCAGTGGCGGATCCAGAGCCTGATTTCGGGAGGGGCACTTATAGATTTAAAGAAATAATCCATGCACAATAACCACTACTGCTCTGTGTAGTGGTTATGGTGCCAGGAGTGCTGGGACCCGCTCCCAGAGTAAGTAGTCAAACTGTTTAAGAACAGTTTGACAACTTACCTGGGGTCTGCTGGGATATGGGCCTGTAGTAGGGTATAGGAGCAGTGGTGCAATGTGTGAGGAGTGCAGTTTGTGTGAAAGGTTCAGTGTGTAGGGTGTGTGGGGCAATGTGTGTTTGGGTGGGGCAATGTGTGTATGGGGGGTCTGGGTGTGTGTATGGGGCTAGAGGTCGCAGTGGTGAGAGTGAACTCTAGCCCGTAGCTCCAGCGCTAGAGTTCACTCTCGCGAGAGCTGGAGCGTTGCCACTGTAACCGCGGCAACGCTCTGTACTCGCACAAGAAGGACCCAGAGGAGCTGTAGGCTGAGCTCCCGGGTCCTCTCTTCCTCCCTCCCCTGCCGGCTGCCTGCATGGTGCCTCCAGAACAGGGAGGGAGATCTCTGATCTCCCCTCCGGTCGGTGAAGGCACATGGTGCTTGGACAGTGCCAGCCTTGCATTGGCCAGCAGGGGAGAGCATCTGGGGGGAAAGGGCAATTGCCCGTTGCCCCCCCCTGGATCCACCAGTCATATTATATATATATATATTTCTTTCTCCCCCTCTCTGCTCCTCTGTGTCCATGTCACCCCTCTCCTTCCCAGTCACTCTCTTCCCCCTCTGCCTCTTTCTCCCCCTCCCCTTGTGTATCTCTCTCTTCCCCTGTCTCTTTTTCCCTCTTTTCCCTGTCTCTCTCTCCCTCTCTACCATCTCTCTATCCCCCTCTTTCTCCCCTTGTGTCTCACTCTCCCTCCCCCTCTGTCTCTCTCTATTCTCCCACTGTCTCTTTCTTCCCTATCTCTGTTTTATTTCCCCCCCTCCCCTTGTGTCTCTATATTACTCCCCCTTGTGTCTCTATAATACCCCTCCCCTCCTTTGTGTCTCTATAATACCCCCCCTTTGTGTCTCTATAATACCCCCTCCCCCCCTTTGTGTCTCTATAATACCCCCACCCCCCCTTTGTGTCTCTATAATACCCCCTCCCCCCCCTTTGTGTCTCTATAATACCCCCTCCCCCCCTTTGTGTCTCTATAATTCCCCCTCCCCCCTTTGTGTCTCTATAATTCCCCCTCCCCCCCTTTGTGTCTCTATAATTCCCCCTCCCCCCCTTTGTGTCTCTATAATTCCCCCTCCCCCCCTTTGCGGCTCTATAATTCCCCCTCCACCCCCCCCCTTTGTGGCTCTATAATTCCCCTCCATTTACCTGAGAGGAGTGAGTCAGAGGGGGCTGGCCGCTTTCCACGCTGGTGCCGCCGGGCCGGGTGGCAGCCTCGGCGGTCCGGCGGCACTTCTAATGCTGGGGACGGAGCGAGGAGGAGGGAGGAGCATATCTCTGTACCATGCTCCCTCGCGGTTCCTGTGCTGTGAATTGTGGGAACCGCGAGGGAGCATGGTACAGAGACATGCTCCTCCCTCCTCCTCGCTCCGTCCCCAGCATTAGAAGTGCCGCCGGACCGGCGAGGCTGCCACCCGGCCCGGCGGCACCAGCGTGGAAAGCGGCCGGCCCCCTCTGAGTGTGCCACCGGACCGGCCACCCGGTGGCACATACCTCTGCAGCCCCCAGGTGCCGCGGCCCACCGGGAAATTTCCCGGTATCCCGGTGGGCCAGTCCGGCCCTGCATGTAAGGCTGGAGGGGGTGGAATGAGACACATGGAGGGGAAGGAGAGTAAAAAGACACACAGAGAGGCTGGAGAGAAAAAAAAGACATGGATGGGTCTGGGGAGAGAGAGACAGAGTAGCTGGGAAAAGGGAACAGGAGACACATAGAGGGGCTGGAGAAGGGGAGAATGAGACACACAGAGAAGCTGTGGGGAAAGACACACACAGAGGTGCTGGGGCCTGGGAAAGAGACTCACAGAAGGGGTGGGGAAGGGTAGAAAGAGACAAAGGGGCTGGGGCTAAGAGACACACGAAAGGGGCTTGGGGAAGAAAGACACAAACAAAATGCATCTTCATATCTGTCTCCTGCTCTCACTGTAATTTAGAGTCGACCGGTGAGAGAAAGATTTTGTATTAAAGTTATGCTATAGTCACCAGAACTTCTACAGTTTAATGTAGTGGTTCTGGTGTCTATAACCTATCCCTGTATGCTGAGCACTGTAAATGCTACCTTTTCAGAGAAAAGGCAGTGTTTACATTGCTGTCTAGGAACATCTCTAGTGACATTCACTCAGACGGCTACTACAGCTGCTTCCTAGTCCAGTGCTGCACAGTGTGCAGCATCTATGTTGAGCATCTCCACGCTCTGCATGGAGGCGCTGAATGCGCCCCATAGAGATAAATTGATGCAATGCATCTCTATGAGGAGATACTGATTGGTGCGGTGAAGCACAGCGTTTTGCCACACATGCGCAATAGCCTCCCAATGCTTTCCTATGGGAATTAAATTGGCGCTGACTGAGATCATCCAGTTGTCAGCCAAAGTGAAGAGTACACTCTTGTTACTTCAGAATGAGCAAGATAACGTCATTTTTTTACTGCTGTGCAATAACATACATTCACAATTTCAGTCCAATTACGAAACTTTCCTTAATATGTCAAGGTAGTTGGACTGAAACATTGATTCTATGCAAATGCACGTCTGCTTATAACAAGCCCTATGAATGCTTTCTTTCACGTTTGAGTGATAGTTTTCAGTTTTATGTTTTTTTTCCCGCTGCCATATCTGCGCATTATGCTGGCGCGATGCATTATGGGGCTGGTATAGAACTTTTTTTCCAGGGCTGCTTTTTATTCCCAGTCCGGCCCTGCTTGCAGGGGTTATTGTTTGTTTGTTTTTTTAATTTCTAATGAAGTACCGTATATGCAATTTTTCTAAAAGGAAGAGATAAGCATAATATTCGCCTCTGTCTTCTAATAAAATTATCACACTAAAGAAAGGAAACCGAATTTCTGGAGAAAGAAATGTAAAGCAGTGGTAAGCAACCTCCACACTTCATATGATGACTACATTGCCCATAATGCCTTGGGCCCTTAACAGCCCTAATGCTGGCAAAGTATCAGGGGAGATGTAGCCCACAACATCTGGAGTGCTGATGGTTGTTTACCCCTGATTTATAGGGTTATACAGGAAAGACAGAATTAAAATGAATTTAGTATTAATGTATTTATAAAAAATAGACCCCCTTGTTACATTTCCACAGTATTAAAAACAAAAAACATTTTGGCCTATGGGACTCCAAATAAACCACGGGGACACAGTACTGGTGTGAGATCAGGGTTTAAAAACAAAAAGCAAAACAGGGGGGCCTCTGGTAGTTCCAAATTTCCTGCAACCATGACATCTTCCAAACCCAAAGTTAAGTAAGGGTCCCACGCTTATTCAGGTGAGGAGGGAGTCTCGAGAAAAGTATGGTGTAGGTGGGGAATATGAAATAAGAGGGGTCTCGAGAAACCACCGATAACGATATTCTCACCTAATGTGCGACAGGTAACAGGTTAATAGTAAATAGCAGGGGGTCTCTTTGAATGGAAAATCAATAGGGCTTATTTATTGTGTCACAGGACCCCCGAAATAGCTTACATTACGCTCCAACAACATATGGCCTTTCCTGACATACTTCCAAATTATACCCATTTGTTTCCCCTGTCTGGAGGATTCTTTCCTGGGGACCCTTGATTAAGGCCAAACCACTTGAAAACACAGAACTGGAGAATGGCGCCGCAGCCTCTAGGCCCCTTAATCACTGTAACTGACTGTAGTGGTTATGGTGCTTAGACTAGCCCTTTAATAGTTTGACAGATTATTGAAGGCTGACTGCAGCCTCTCGTGCATATGTTACATTTACAAAGGAATTATGGAATAAAGGATCACATTGTAATCAGTACGTTGATTTAATATTGGAATACCAACTTTGCGCCCTTATTTAATCACTGCTTGCAATTATGTCGTATTTAATCATTGTCCAGCGGAGGCTGACAAAAGATATAAAAGGACTGTTAGAATCGCTGGCCCTTCTGTGGACAAAAGCATCAAATGAAAGCAGAATGGACCTCGAGTATATCGGTCAAGTTTTGCAACTCTCCCTGTCCAAAATCTCTCTGCTTGATTCTAAAATTTAAGCCATTAAATTTGCTTCTATTCAAGGAATGAAATTACTTTCCGAGCGGCATGATATCTCTGCTGTGCATAATATCACTTCCAGATCTTACAAGGCATGTGGGAAGAGATATGCAGGCTAACGAGTCCATGCCATAACTCATTGAAGAAAATGTTAAATGAATCATAACATTCTCTTCATCCTACAAATTCACGGAATTTGGAAATTACACCAGATAGCTGCAAATCAACTATTCACGTTTATTTGAGCTCCCCTCAAGGTCCGTTCATTTAAATTCACTTTAATTAGCACAGCTTGGAAGTTTTCCAATGATTGCTACTGACTTTCCCGTATCTAGGCAACAGGCGTCTTCCAACACCATGGCAACGCATTGAAAGATCACTGTTATAAACAAAGAGCATTAAACGAAAAAAAAAAAAAGCACACTCCATTCTGCTCATTAGCGTGGACTGCATGACCACCGTATTAATTTTCCAGATCGGCTAAAAAAAAAATAATTGCACAACTTAGGCAACAAAAATCAAAAAACTGGTGACAGGCCAGAGCACAGTGCGCAGGGCGCTGGTGACAGGTGGCGGGGTCACAGCAGGCAGCAGCATGGCCCCCTCCCGGATTGGCGCAGGGACTGGGCGCTGTAGGCCAACAGACCAGCGGGTGGGCAGGGACAGCCGCACTCAGGATAGGGCAGCCAGCCCCCCAAGGTGGCGTAGAGCCAGTGGGGGGGACAGGAGGGCTAGACATCGCTCCAGGAGTAACCGGCGGAGCAGGCAGCGCAGTAGCAGTGGGGAGTCTGTGGCTGGGCGTTGCTGTGGCTCACCCGTTAGGGGATCAGTCTCGTAGGGGAGTGCATCCAGGTCAGTGAGCGGGGGCTCCCCCGACAGGCGGGGCAGAAGATTTTCGGGGGATAGTTACGGCCGCAAGGGTCAGGATGCCGGGAGGCGCAGTCCGCATAGAGGCGCAAGGGGTGAGGTCAGGGAGGATCTGGGTTCTGATGACGGCCTCCCCAGGTTTGCTTCTTTTGTTCACAGGCCATTGGATGTCGGGTCGGCGGGCCGCTGGAAGCCTCAGGAGGGCGGGGATTTCCAAGCAGCTTCGCCAGGACCATCACACGGCGGAGTTCGGGCAGCAGCCCCAGGATCGGCCACACCACAGGGTTTGGTTGGTGAGTCCCACAGTACACCACACTCGGGAGATTTGTTAGAGGGCTTAAAATCGTTTCTTACATCGTGAAGTTCAGGTTTGGATAAGGGGGCTTCCTTTAGCAAGGTTTGGTTGCCAGGGTCGTCGGGTCTGGGGACGGGAGAGAAACCAATCACAGGACGGGCAGGGAGCAGTACAGGGGAGGTTATGGCGGCGTCAGCTGGGTCGGTAGCCACAGAAGTGGTGGCTGAGAGGGACCTGCTAGTGGGTGATATACCAGATGCAGCACGGCAGAATGTGCATGTGTCGTTTGCGGGTCCGCTAGGGTGTCATCTCAAATTGGAGGTTAAAGAGAAACTGTGGAAAGGGGAATTTGTGAAGATCTTCTCCCTTCTCCCATTAGAGGAATACCCAGACTTGAAGGAAGAGGATAAAAAGGATTCCAAGAAGGAAGAGGAAGAAAAACGGCGGCGGTATAAAAACGGCGGCGGTACCGAAAGGGTCATCAGTCAATGATGACATTGACGGGGCTCTTTGTTCTGTTTCATATGCATCATTTGACCAAGCGGTCGAGCTGGTAAAAGAAGTAGGACGGGGAGCGTTGTTGGCAAAGGCGGATATAGAAGCGGCTTTTCGCCTTCTGCCCATCCACCCAAAATGTCACCATTTATTAGGCTGTTATCTTGATGGAAATTATTTTGTAGATCTGTGTTTGCCCATGGGATGTTCCATTTCATGTGCGTACTTTGAAAAATGTAGTACCTTCCTGGAATGGGTGGTGAGGGTGGAAGCGGGCACCAAGTTTGTGGTCCATTACCTGGACGATTTCTTGTGTGTCGGGCCAGCCGGCTCTGACGCTTGTCGCTTCGGGTTACGGTGTCTCAAATGGGTGAGTCATGTTTTTAGGGTACCTCTGGCTCGCGACAAGACCGTAGGGCCTATTACATGCCTAAGCTTTCTGGGACTTGAAATAGATACGGTCGCCGGGGAATGCAGGTTACCACTGGATAAGTTGGAGGCCCTCCGTGATGCCATTTCAGAGTTGCGCAGGACAAAAAAGGCGACACTACGGACTGTACAGTCCTTATTGGGGGGCGGTTGAATTTTGCATGTCGCATTATTCCGGTGGGAAGGGTATTCAACCGGTTCCTAGCCAAGGCCACGGCGGGAGTGCGGTCCCCTCATCACTTTATCAGGGTCACAGCCCCGATGAGGGAGGACTTGGGGGTGTGGGAGACCTTCCTGAAGGATTTCAACGGTCGGGTCTTCTTTAGGGAAAAAAGTATTGAATCGCCCCGAGTTGGAACTTTTTACCGATGCGTCAGGAAGCATGGGTTTTGGGGCTTACTTTGCGGGTCATTGGTGTGCGGAGAAGTGGCCCGAACACTGGGCAGCCAGCCCACTTATTCGGAACTTGGCCTTTCTCGAGTTATTCCCATTAGTGGTAGCGCTCTCATTGTGGGGCCAGGTATTTTGCGATAGGAGAGTGGTCTTCTTTACAGACAATATGGCTGTAGTGGAGGCGGTGAATAATCTTTTGGCTTCATCGGTCCCAGTGGTTCGACTCCTTCGTCGGTTTGGTTTTTATTGCATGCAGTTGAATATTGTTTTTCGTGCACGTCATGTTCCTGGATTCTTGAACGTAATTGCTGATTCGCTTTCTCGCTTTCAGTGGGAAAGATTTCGGTTGGAGGCTCCGAACGCACAAATGGAGGGCCTGTCATGTCCGGATCACATGTGGCGGCTCGGGACCTCTTGCTTGGGGGACTGATCAGGGATTCGTTGGCTCCGGGCACGTTTGCAGCGTATAGTAAAGTATGGAAAAGGTGGGACGAAGCTTTGGGCTGTACGGGGGATCTGGTCTTTGCAGAGGTACGTCTCGATACACTATTATGGTTGCTTTGCCGTCTATTCGCGGCAGGGGCTTCTCCGGCAGTGGTCGTCCGGAACCTTGCAGCGTTGGCTTTCCTCTTCAAGCTCAATGGGTGGGAGGATTCGACAAAGTCCTTTATAGTGCGGCAGGCAGTGAAGGGCTATCGTAAGGGTAAGTTGGAACCTGACACTAGGAGACCGGTGTCTTTTGCCTTGCTTCAACAACTGTTGGGAGTCCTGCCAGGCTTATGTTTCTCCTCGTTTGACGTCTTGTTATTTACAGTTGCTTTTGTATGGGCTTTTTTCGGGGCTTTTCGGGTGAGTGAAATTGTAAGTGGCAGCAGAACTAGGCAAGGTGGTCTTCAGTTCGCGGACGTGGAATTGGGGGTAGAGCAGGTAGCTATTCGATTGCGGCACTCGAAGACAGATGTCTTTGGGAGAGGTTGTACGATTAAATTATTTTCACTACCTCAGGTTGAGGCTTGTGCTCGCCGATATGTGGAGATTCGTCCAAAGGGTCAGGGTTTGTTTTTTCGGCATGCTGACGGTTCGGCGATGTCTAAGTTTCAGTTCACTAGGGTCTTTAAGTTGGGTTTGGAACGCTTGGGTCTGGACCCCACGCAGTTTGGCACCCACTCGTTTAGGATCGGGGCTGCCACGGAGGCGGCGAGGTTGGGCCTAGGTGATGATCTAGTTAAAAAGATTGGGAGATGGGAATCGCTCAGGTTCCGCTCTTATGTCCGACCTGATCGTTTAATGTAAAGCAAGTTTGATGTTATGGGGTACACTTACGATGGCCCGGTGGTTATAAGTTATTTCTTTCATTTTCAGGTGGAGTCGCATGGATAGTAGGCCATTCCTATGTCTACTGGGCGGAACGGAGAGCTGCAGTTCGGAGACAAGGCACGCAGCTTGGCTTTCCGACAGATGTTTTACGATTGTTGTGGTTTGGTTTCCAGGGTTTTGGTTGGAGAGACATATGTTTGGAATTATTTCGGAAGATCGGTCAGGGGGAGGTTCCCGAAGTCATATTGTTCCACGCAGGGGGGAATGATTTTGGTCTGGTGCCACAAAGGGAATTAGTTCATTGTATAAAGAGGGACGTGGATAAGTTGAGGTCCTTACTTCCCCAGGGTGGTTATTGTATGGTCGGAAACGGTACCGCGTTTCCATTGGCGCCATGCGCGGGTTTTCTCAGCTATGGCAAGATGTAGACGCAAGTTTAATAAGTTGGTGGCGATTTTTATTAAAAGGTCTGGTGGGGTAGTAGTTAGACATAGGGAGCTGGAGGATATGTTGCCGGGATATTTCAGGCGTGATGACGTGCATCTCTCCGAGGAGGGTTTAGATTTTCTCAACTTGGGCTTCCAGGATGGTTTGAGACAGGCGTTGTTCATTCGGGGTGGGGGCGCCCAGGTGGCTTGAGGTGGTCAAGCTCTGTACTCTGGCGGGGGATGGATTAGGTTAATTGGGGGGTAGGTCGGTTTTTGGTAAGTGGGATAGGTCAGGAAGAATACTTACCTTTGGATTTGGTGGTAGGTTCGAGCTCGTCGGTAGCTCCGAACCTGGGGGTGTAGGGGTGTCTCGGTATGCCCCTACACTGGAAATGGATGCCCTTGGTGGCTGGGACAATGGTGTAGGGGTGTCTTGGTATGCCCCTACAGTGGAAAGGGATGCCCTTGGTGGCTGTGATAATGGCGTAGGGGTGTCTTGGTATGCCCCTACAATTGGAAATGGTTGCCCTGGGTGGCTATGTTAATGTTTATGGTATTTATACTATGTTACATGATTATATGGATGTATTCTGTAAAATGTTTTAGGTCATTGTCTGGGTGTTTAGTTATGTTAATTGGGGGGATGTCTTTCTAATCGCTGTTGACAATGACCTTTTAAATTTATATTTTATTATTTATATATTTAATAAAGCCGTGGAATATTTTGCCAAAAAAAAATCATGTGTCTGTAATTCTTGAAGGTTTCTAAGTGGTTTATAACAGGAATAGGCCAAAAAGACGATAATGCGCATGTCATGAAGCCCATGGAGCAGCAAGCTAGGTGGAATGGGCCTTGGCATAGCTAGGAGGCAGGCCTATGAATGAGTTGTGGCTTGATTGGTGTAGGTCAGTTAGGGGGAGTGGCCTAGTCCCATATAATGAGACACCATTTTAATTCAGTTTCCATTTTAATTTTAAAATCCCTTACCTGTTGGTAGCTGTCCTGCCCACCCTCCCTAATTTCAGTTTGTTTATGGCCAAGGGGTATGACTTCCCCGTTTTGTCACGGCGGCGGGGGATGGATTAGGTTAATTGGGGGGTAGGTCGGTTTTTGGTAAGTGGGATAGGTCAGGAGGAATACTTACCTTTGGATTTGGTGGTAGGTTCGAGCTCGTCGGTAGCTCCGAACCTGGGGGTGTAGGGGTGTCTCGGTATGCCCCTACACTGGAAATGGATGCCTTTGGTGGCTGGGATAATGGTGTAGGGGTGTCTCGGTATGCCCCTACAATTGGAAATGGATGCCCTGGGTGGCTAAGTTAATGTTTATGGTATTTATACTATGTTACATGGTTATATGGATGTATTCTGTAAAATGTTTTAGGTCATTGTCTGGGTGTTCAGAGTGACCTAAACCCTCTATAATATATACAGAGTGACCTAAACCCTCTATAATATTTACAGATTGACCTAAACCCTCTATAATATATACATGGTGACCTAAACCATCTATAATATATACATAGTGACCTAAACCCTCTATAATATATACAGAGTGACCTAAACCCTCTATAATATATACAGAGTGACCTAACCCCTCTATAATATATACAGGGTGACCTAAACGCTCTATAATATATACAGAGTGGCCTAAACGCTCTATATTATATACAGAGGGACCTAAACCCTCTATAATATATACAGAGTGGCCTAAACGCTCTATAATATATACAGAGTGACCTAAACCCTCTATAATATATACAGAGTGACCTAAACCCTCTATAATATATACAGGGTGGCCTAAACCCTCTATAATATATACAGGGTGGCCTAAACCCTCTATAATATATACAGAGTGACCTAAACGCTCTATAATATATACAGAGTGACCTAAACCCTCTATAATATATACAGAGTGATCTAAACCCTCTATAATATATACAGAGTGACCTAAACCATCTATAATATATACAGAGTGACCTAAACCCTCTATAATATATACAGGGTGACCTAAACCCTCTATAATATATACAGAGTGACCTAAACCCTCTATAATATATACAGAGTGACCTAAACCCTCTATAATATATACAGGGTGACCTAAACCATCTATAATATATACAGAGTGACCTAAACGCTCTATAATATATACAGAGTGAGCTAAACCCTTTATAATATATACAGGGCGGCCTAAACCCTCTATAATATATACAGAGTGACCTAAACGCTCTATAATATATACAGAGTGACCTAAACCCTCTATAATATATACAGAGTGACCTAAACCCTCTATAATATATACAGAGTGACCTAAACGCTCTATAATATATACAGAGTGACCTAAACGCTCTATAATATATACAGAGTGACCTAAACCCTCTATAATATATACAGAGTGACCTAAACCATCTATAATATATAAAGAGTGACCTAAACCCTCTATATTATATACAGAGTGACCTAAACCATCTATAAAATATACAGAGTGACCTAAACCCTCTATAATATATACAGAGTGACCTAAACCCTCTATAATATATACAGGGTGACCTAAACCCTCTATAATATATATAGAGTGACCTAAACCCTCTATAATATATACAGAGTGACCTAAACCATCTATAATATATACAGAGTGGCCTAAACCCTCTATAATATATACAGAGTGACCTAAACCCTCTATAATATATACAGGGTGACCTAAACCCTCTATAATATATACAGAGTGACCTAAACCATCTATAATATATACAGAGTGGCCTAAACCCTCTATAATATATACAGAGTGACCTAAACCCTCTATAATATATACAGAGTGACCTAAACCCTCTATAATATATACAGGATGACCTAAACCCTCTATAATATATACATAGTGACCTAAACCCTCTATAATATATACAGAGTGACCTAAACCCTCTATAATATATACAGAGTGACCTAAATCCTCTATAATATGTACAGGGTGACCTAAACCATCTATAATATATATAGAGTTACCTAAACCCCCTTTAATATATACAGGATGACCTAAACCCTCTATAATATATACATAGTGACCTAAACCCTCTATAATATATACAGGGTGACCTAAACCATCTATAATATATACAGTGTGAACTAAACCCTCTATAATATATACAGGGTGACCTAAACCCGCTATAATATATACAGAGTGACCTAAACCCTCTATAATATATACATAGTGACCTAAACCCTCTATAATATATACAGAGTGGCCTAAACCCTCTATAATATATACAGAGTGACCTAAACCCTCTATAATATATACAGAGTGACCTAAACCCTCTATAATATATACAGAGTGACCTAAACCCTCTATAATATATACAGAGTTACCTAAACCCTCTATATTTATTTATTTATTTATTATTGCCATTTATATAGCGCCAACAGATTCCGTAGCGCTTTACAATATTATGAGAGGGGGATTTAACTATAAATAGGACAATTACAAATAAACTTACAGGAACAATAGGTTGAAGAGGACCCTGCTCAAACGAGCTTACATTCTATAGGAGGTGGGGTGTAAAACACATTAGGACAGGAATTTACAATCAAATAAGGTGGGCTGCCCTTTAGGAGAGGGCAAGAGACAGGTATGTGAGGTAAGGGTTAGTCTTGGAGGCCATAAGCTTTCCTAAAGAGATGGGTTTTAAGGCACTTCTTAAAAGATGCAAGACTAGGGGAGAGTCTGATGGCGGTAGGCAGGCTATTCCATAGGAAGGGAGCCGCCCGTGAGAAGTCCTGCAAGCGCGAGTTGGCCGTACGAGTGCGGACAACGGACAGGAGGTGGTCATGGGCAGAACGGAGAGACCGAGAAGGGACATACCTATGGATCTGTGAGGAGATATAAGAGGGGCTAGAGTTGTTCAGTGCTTTATAGGTGTGAGTTAGTACCTTGAATTGACTCCTATAGCATACAGGAAGCCAATGTAAGGACTGGCAGAGGGGTGAGGTGTGAGAGAAACGACTAGAGAGGAAAATCAGTCTAGCAGCAGCGTTCATTACGGACTGTAGGGGTGCAGTACGGCTTTTGGGAAGACCAATCAGGAGAGGGTTACAATAATCCATGCGGGAAATTACTAGAGCATGGACAAGCTCCTTGGTAGTATCTGGTGCAAGAAAGGGGCGGATGCGGGCTATGTTTTTAAGATGGAATCTACAGGATTTGGCAACATGCTGGATGTGAGGCTCAAAGGTGAGACCAGAGTCAAGTATGACGCCAAGACAGCGTGCTTGCAAGGATGGACTGATGTTGGTACCACAAACTTGGAGGGAGAGCGAAAGAGGAGGATCAGTATTAGGAGGAGGAAAGACAAGGAGCTCAGTTTTTGAGAGATTGAGTTTCAGAAAGCGGGATGACATCCAGTCAGAGATGGAAGAAAGGCAAGCAGTGACACGTTGCAGGACGGCAGGGGAGAGGTCCGGGGAGGAGAGATATAGCTGGGTGTCATCAGCGTACAGGTGGTAGTGAAATCCAAAAGAGGTAATAAGTTTGCCAAGAGAGGCAGTATAAAGAGAAAATAGAAGGGGACCAAGGACGGAGCCTTGGGGAACTCCAACCGAGACAGGGCAAGGGGGAGGAGGTATCATTAGAAAAGGAGACACTGAATGAGCGTTGGGAGAGATAAGAGGAAAACCATGAGAGGACAGAGTCACAGAGACCAAGTGATTGAAGAGTTTGAAGAAGGAGAGCATGATCAACGGTGTCAAAGGCCGCTGAGAGGTCAAGAAGAATTAGTATGGAGTAGTGGCCTTTGGATTTAGCTGTGATTAGGTCGTTAGTAACTTTGATAAGGGCAGTCTCTGTAGAGTGGAGAGGGCGGAAGCCAGATTGAAGGGGGTCAAGGAGAGAGTTGGAATTGAGGAAATGAGACACACGGGTAAAGACAAGTCTTTCCAGAAGCTTTGAGGAAAAAGGGAGCAGGGATATGGGACGGTAGTTAGAGGGGGTGGATGGGTCGAGGGATGGTTTTTTTAGTATAGGTACTACAGTGGCATGTTTAAGGTCAGCAGGGACGATGCCAGAAGAGAGCGAGCAGTTGAAGATGTGTGTTAGAGAAGGCACGAGACAAGTGGAGAGAGATCTAATAAGGTGAGATGGGACAGGATCAAGCGGGCAAGTGGTGGGGTGAGAGGAGCAAAGAAGAGCAAACCCTCTATAATATATACAGAATGACCTAAACCCTCTATAATATATACAGAGTGACCTAAACCCTCTATAATATATACAGAGTGACCTAAACCCTCTATAATATATACAGAGTGACCTAAACCCTCTATAATATATACAGAGTGACCTAAACCCTCTATAATATATACAGGGTGACCTAAACCCTCTATAATATATACAGAGTGACCTAAACCCTCTATAATATATACAGAGTGACCTAAACCCTCTATATTATATACAGAGTGACCTAAACGCTCTATAATATATACAGGGTGACCTAAACCCTCTATAATATATACAGAGTGACCTAAACCCTCTATAATATATACAGGGTGACCTAAACCCGCTATAATATATACAGAGTAACCTACAACCCTCTATAATATATACAGAGTGACCTAAACCCTCTATAATATATTCAGAGTGACCTAAACCCTCTATAATATATACAGGGTGACCTAAACCCTCTATAATATATACAGGGTGACCTAAACCCTCTATAATATATACAGAGTGACCCAAACCCTCTATAATATATACAGAGTGACCTAAACCCTCTATAATATATTCAGAGTGACCTAAACCCTCTATAATATATACAGGGTGACCTAAACCCTCTATAATATATACAGGGTGACCTAAACCCTCTATAATATATACAGAGTGACCCAAACCCTCTATAATATATACAGAGTGACCTAAACCCTCTATAATATATACAGAGTGACCCAAACCCTCTATAATATATACAGAGTGACCTAAACCCTCTATAATATATACAGAGTGACCTACAACCCTCTATAATATATACAGAGTGACCTACAACCCTCTATAATATATACAGAGTGACCTAAACCCTCTATAATATTTACAGAGTGACCTAAACCCTCTATAATATATACAGAGTGACCTAAACCCTCTATAATATATACAGAGTGACCTACAACCCTCTATAATATATACAGAGTGACCTAAACCCTCTATAATATATACAGGGTGACCTAAACCCTCTATAATATATACAGAGTGACCCAAACCCTCTATAATATATACAGAGTGACTTAAACCCTCTATAATATATACAGAGTGACCTAAACCCTCTATAATATATACAGAGTGACCTAAACCCTCTATAATATATACAGAGTGACCTAAACCCTCTACAATATATACAGAGTGACCTAAACCCTCTATAATATATACAGAGTGACCTAAACGCTCTATAATATATACAGGGTGACCTAAACCCTCTAAAATATATACAGAGTGACCTAAACCCTCTATAATATATACAGGGTGACCTAAACCCGCTATAATATATACAGAGTGACCTAAACCCTCTATAATATATACAGAGTGACCTAAACCCTCTATAATATATACAGAGTGACCTACAACCCTCTATAATATATACAGAGTGACCTACAACCCTCTATAATATATACAGAGTGACCTAAACCCTCTATAATATATACAGAGTGACCTAAACCCTCTATAATATATACAGGGTGACCTAAACCCTCTATAATATATACAGAGTGACCTAAACCCTCTATATTATATACAGAGTGACCTAAACCATCTATAAAATATACAGAGTGACCTAAACCATCTATAATATATAAAGAGTGACCTAAACCTTCTATAATATATACAGAGTGACCTAAACCCTCTATATTATATACAGGGTGACCTACACCCTCTAATGTACACAGGGTTACCCAACTGTCCAAAATAACGAGGGGTGTTATAATAAATGCAAGACAGATTACATCCTCTATAATGAGCCTCTATAATAACCAGGGGGTGTTATAATAAATGCAGGATAACATACATCCTCTATAATGAGCCTCTATAATAACAGGGGTGGGTTATAATAAATGCAGGATAACATACATCCTCTATCATGAACCTTTATAATAACCGAGGTGGTGTTATAATAAATGCAGGATAACATACATCCTCTATAATGAGCCTCTATAATAACCGGGGGGGTGTTATAATAAATGCAGGATAACATACATCCTCTATAATGAACCTTTATAATAACCGGGGGGTGTTATAATAAATGCAGGATAACATACATCCTCTATAATGAACCTTTATAATAACCGAGGGGTTTATAATAAATGCAGGATAACATACATCCTCTATAATGAGCCTCTATAATAACTGGGGGGGTTTATAATAAATGCAGGATAACATACATCCTCTATATTGAGCCTTTATAATAACCGGGGGGTGTTATAATAAATGCAGGATAACATACATCCTCTATAATGAGCCTCTATAATAACTGGGGGGTTTATAATAAATGCAGGATAACATACATCCTCTATAATGAGCCTTTATAATAACCGGGGGGTGTTATAATAAATGCAGGATAACATACATCCTCTATAATGAACCTTTATAATAACCGGGAGGTGTTATAATAAATGCAGGATAACATACATCCTCTATAATGAGCCTCTATAATAACCGGGGGGTTTCTAATAAATGCAGGATAACATACATCCTCTATAATGAGCCTTTATAATAACCGGGGGGTGTTATAATAAATGCAGGATAACATACATCCTCTATAATGAACCTTTATAATAACCGGGGGGTGTTATAATAAATGCAGGATAACATACATCCTCTATAATGAGCCTTTATAATAACCGGGGGGTTTCTAATAAATGCAGGATAACATACATCCTCTATAATGAACCTTTATAATAACCGGGGGGTGTTATAATAAATGCAGGATAACATACATCCTCTATAATGAACCTTTATAATAACCGAGTGGGTGTTATAATAAATGCAGGATAACATACATCCTCTCTAATGAACCTTTATAATAACCGGGCAGTGTTATAATAAATGCAGGATAACATACATCCTCTATAATGAACCTTTATAATAACCGAGGGATTTATAATAAATGCAGGATAACATACATCCTCTATAATGAACCTTTATAATAACTGGGGGTTGTTATAATAAATGCAGGATAATATACATCCTCTCTAATGAACCTTTATAATAACCGGGCAGTGTTATAATAAATGCAGGATAACATACATCCTCTATAATGAACCTTTATAATAACCGAGGGATTTATAATAAATGCAGGATAACATACATCCTCTATAATGAACCTTTATAATAACTGGGGGTTGTTATAATAAATGCAGGATAATATACATCCTCTATAATGAACCTTTATAATAACTGGGGGTTGTTATAATAAATGCAGGATAATATACATCCTCTATAATGAGCCTTTATAATAACCGGGTGGTGTTATAATAAATGCAGGATAACATACATCCTCTATAATGAACCTTTATAATAACTGGGGGTTGTTATAATAAATGCAGGATAATATACATCCTCTATAATGAGCCTTTATAATAACCGGGTGGTGTTATAATAAATGCAGGATAACATACATCCTCTATAATGAGCCTTTATAATAACCGGGTGGTGTTATAATAAATGCAGGATAACATACATCCTCTATAATGAACCTTATAATAACTGGGGGTTGTTATAATAAATGCAGGATAACATACATCCTCTATAATGAGCCTCTATAATAACCGGGGGGTTTCTAATAAATGCAGGATAACATACATCCTCTATAATGAGCCTTTATAATAACCGGGGGGTGTTATAATAAATGCAGGATAACATACATCCTCTATAATGAACCTTTATAATAACCGGGAGGTGTTATAATAAATGCAGGATAACATACATCCTCTATAATGAGCCTCTATAATAACCGGGGGGTTTCTAATAAATGCAGGATAACATACATCCTCTATAATGAGCCTTTATAATAACCGGGGGGTGTTATAATAAATGCAGGATAACATACATCCTCTATAATGAACCTTTATAATAACCGGGGGGTGTTATAATAAATGCAGGATAACATACATCCTCTATAATGAGCCTTTATAATAACCGGGGGGTTTCTAATAAATGCAGGATAACATACATCCTCTATAATAACTGGGGGTTGTTATAATAAATGCAGGATAATATACATCCTCTATAATGAGCCTTTATAATAACCGGGTGGTGTTATAATAAATGCAGGATAACATACATCCTCTATAATGAACCTTTATAATAACTGGGGGTTGTTATAATAAATGCAGGATAATATACATCCTCTATAATGAGCCTTTATAATAACCGGGTGGTGTTATAATAAATGCAGGATAACATACATCCTCTATAATGAGCCTTTATAATAACCGGGTGGTGTTATAATAAATGCAGGATAACATACATCCTCTATAATGAACCTTATAATAACTGGGGGTTGTTATAATAAATGCAGGATAACATACATCCTCTATAATGAGCCTCTATAATAACCGGGGGGTTTCTAATAAATGCAGGATAACATACATCCTCTATAATGAGCCTTTATAATAACCGGGGGGTGTTATAATAAATGCAGGATAACATACATCCTCTATAATGAACCTTTATAATAACCGGGAGGTGTTATAATAAATGCAGGATAACATACATCCTCTATAATGAGCCTCTATAATAACCGGGGGGTTTCTAATAAATGCAGGATAACATACATCCTCTATAATGAGCCTTTATAATAACCGGGGGGTGTTATAATAAATGCAGGATAACATACATCCTCTATAATGAACCTTTATAATAACCGGGGGGTGTTATAATAAATGCAGGATAACATACATCCTCTATAATGAGCCTTTATAATAACCGGGGGGTTTCTAATAAATACAGGATAACATACATCCTCTATAATGAACCTTTATAATAACCGGGGGGTGTTATAATAAATGCAGGATAACATACATCCTCTATAATGAACCTTTATAATAACCGAGTGGGTGTTATAATAAATGCAGGATAACATACATCCTCTCTAATGAACCTTTATAATAACCGGGCAGTGTTATAATAAATGCAGGATAACATACATCCTCTATAATGAACCTTTATAATAACCGAGGGATTTATAATAAATGCAGGATAACATACATCCTCTATAATGAACCTTTATAATAACTGGGGGTTGTTATAATAAATGCAGGATAATATACATCCTCTCTGATGAACCTTTATAATAACCGGGCAGTGTTATAATAAATGCAGGATAACATACATCCTCTATAATGAACCTTTATAATAACCGAGGGATTTATAATAAATGCAGGATAACATACATCCTCTATAATGAACCTTTATAATAACTGGGGGTTGTTATAATAAATGCAGGATAATATACATCCTCTATAATGAACCTTTATAATAACTGGGGGTTGTTATAATAAATGCAGGATAATATACATCCTCTATAATGAGCCTTTATAATAACCGGGTGGTGTTATAATAAATGCAGGATAACATACATCCTCTATAATGAACCTTTATAATAACTGGGGGTTGTTATAATAAATGCAGGATAACATACATCCTCTATAATGAGCCTTTATAATAACCGGGTGGTGTTATAATAAATGCAGGATAATATACACCCTCCTGTATAGTAACTGGGCACAGATACTGCTTACAAGTTCACGCTGGGTTTGCTTATCACATTATGCAGAGCAGAGGGTGTTAAACGGTAGTTATGCAATGTTTGGCCTCTGGGCGATGGTGGAAGAACGATGCAGATTGATAGGAATACTGTCATTCTCCCCCGGATACACAGAGTTGATTAAAGCTACAGGGCTGGTCAATGGCTGGACACAAACAACAGCCATCTCCATTGATCGCAGCCACCGACACAAGTAGTATTGAACCTGTGTTCTGGAGGATAGCTCAGTGTGAACGGCCCAGTATGCATTGCGTGCAGCTTTAGATAAAGGCGCACGCTGCCCTATACAACACATTTATTGGTTGTATTTAAAGTGCCGTTCTGTTTGTAGCAGTAATGTTAGATTGCAGTTTGCTGTGCAGAGTTTTTTTATTTGATAAATAATTAGATTCCCCCATCTCCCCCCAAGAATATTAGTTTGTAGACTTATTTGATTACGGACTACAATTTGTCCGAATTTGTGCCGATCACATGGTTGCTCGGATTTCCAAACTCCAAGACAAAATGTAGGTAATTCACGAAACAAGCCAAACACGCAATGGCAGAGCACGTTCGTTTTGATTTGTGAGTCTGAATTCCATCCCTGAAGCCAAAAGAAAAAAAAAAAGAAATGTAAAAGATTATTATTGATATTATTTACAGATCAAGTAAGCAGTGACCAATACATTTAAAAAAGGAGAAACACTTAAATTATTATTATATATATTTTTTTAAATCTATATTTACTATATAAATATAGATTTTCTGTTTACTACTCCCTTATTGGTTACATTTTCTTCATTTGATCTGTGAACCAAGTTTCAGGAATACGCCCCTATCAGTGTACTGTAAATTATATATACATAATAAGTACTGATTGGACCATTTTTTGTTTGTCTGGTTTGTTTTCCCAAATCTTTTTTGGTTATCTAACTTTAGCTGGGCCAAATCCACCACATGGCTGAAATTTGGATGGTCCAAAAAAAATGCTTTCTTTTCAGCAGAATCTCTCCCTCTCTCTCTCTCTCTCTCTCTCTCTCAGTGCTTCCTTTTTTCCTACAAAAGTATTGTATATGGTATGATGCCCCAACTTTGGCTATTGGGAGTTACACCCCCCTGGCTGTCAATCAGACAATCAGTCCTTTAACTTCCTGGTTTGGTTAGTTTATTTTTACTGAACTCATGAAATGCAGCAATTGCCCAGAGCACCTGCCTTGCAGAGATTTCTCATTTAGCTGCATTGGGAAGTCTATGATTAAACAGCTACAGAAAGTCTGAGTTGAACAAGAAAGAGAGGCTGTAGTTTTAAAAAGCGTTTTTTAGATTTAATTCCAATGTAAAATGAATAATTAAATGGATGAATATTTTTACATGGGGTTAATCTATAAACCAGTTTATTTTTTTTATTTGGGCAATGGGGTGTCTCTTTAACCCCTTAAGGACCAAACTTCTGGAATAAAAGGGAATCATGACATGTCACACATGTAATGTGTCCTTAAGGGGTTAAGCCACTGAATGCAGGGGTAGCTACATCTTCGTAGGGACCTAAACAAAAATAAATGTATATATATCTTTTGCGTATTGCTGATCACTGACACTAGCGATGGACTTCAAATGTTAGTATTTTGTTAGATACCGAAAGAAAACATTAAAGACACTTTATGACACTTAATGAAGCAGTTTTGGTGTATGCCGCTGAAGTTTCACTGCTCATTTATCTGCCATTTAGGAGCAAAATGGTTTCATTTTCATTCAGATGTAACTTACATTAAAAGTTTTTATCTCCTGCTCTGTAAATTGAACTTTAATTACACACAGGGAGCTCCCGCAGGGCTCAGCAAGCTATTAACAGAGCAGGGGATGAGAAATTCTAAATTAAACAGAATTTGCAGTAAAGGAAGTGTAAACATTAGATGACTATTTACAGGAAGTGTTTATGGAAGGCTGTGCAAGTCACAAGCAGGGAGGTGTGGCTAGGACTCTATAAACAAAGTTATTTAACTCCTAAATGGCGGAGAATTAAGCAGTGAGACTGCAGAGGTATGATCTATACAGTAGTAATGTGTATTTAGATTGGACGGTGCTCACAAATGGGTGCTAGTCTGTATAAAGTAGGAATAACATTTTCCCAAATTGCATTTTTTACAGATACTTTGTTTTTCCCAATTGTATAGTGATATATTTCAGAGCTGCAAATATTATTCTTAAAGGGAAACTGTTACTTCCTAATTTGTTTTTTTAATATTACGTTTGCTAACCCTTGCAATAAGCAAATATGTATTGATGAGGTGTGAAAAAAGTTAAATGTAGAAATCAGCAATTTGTTATTCTTCAACTGGGGCACCTCCATCTTAGCTCCCTGTCAATCCCTGTTATAAATTTAGTCCTTTACCCCTGTCAATCAGCATAGAGAGAGCACACAGAGAAGGGGAGAAATCCCATTGTACAGCGCTGCGGAATATGCTGGTGCTATAAACATTTTTTTCAAATAATGTTGCTATTTATCCTCTTCATTTGCAATGTGTGTCCTGGCTTTTCTTTGTCTGAACTGAATTATGATGTCAAGACAGTAGAGGGCAGGAGAGATCTTCATACGGCTCAAAAGACCAAAATAATAAACCTGATCTCTGGTTCTTAACCCCAAGGTCAGGTCCCCAAAATAGGTCCCAATGCTATTTTAGTGAGTTCCTTTTTATTTGGAAGTGTTGTGATATTAATCAGGCTCTAAGCAAGTTTATGCAATATACTGCTTGAATTGGAGACCCCTCTCAGACTAGGGGGGTCTAGTACACGGGAATTGTGGAGAACTGACAGGTAGTTGCAAATTTTGAGAGGAAATAGCCAACATTGGAAAATTCTGATCAGAGCAGGATTAACCATAAGATGGCCATAGGTGACCATTGAGGGCCAACGAATTAGATAAGAACCTAGAAACATAAATTTGTTTTGCCCCATTAACCATCTCTATGTGAAGAATGAATGGTGGCCCCTTGTAACCTGCATAGGGCTCCGGGGGATCTGACTCAGAAGCACGTCAACTCTTTCTGCCTAAAATTAGCAATTTCAAAGCTGAACGGTTAGTGTAACTATCGTTAGTGAAACGGTTAGAGTGACCTCTGCTGTGCTGGACCCCCAATCACAATAAAAATAAATATATATACACAAAAAAATAAAAGTTACTCCCACGCTATCCCAAATCTTTATGCACATTTTAATAACTGGAGGTTTTTAGGATCACGCCAATGGCCATTAAAGTCATAGCAACTCGCTTTTAGATATGCCTCTCCTATATCCTAATAAGGAACTTAATTGATGTTACTACAAAATAGAAAAACCCTCGAAGGGGGGCGAGTGATACAGACTGCATAACGTGAGTTACGGTATTTGCTAGAGAAGTTATATTTGTATTTAATTGTATGTTCCTGCATATTTTGGCTTCTGCGCAAGCCTACCAGTTTGTGTTGCTCTTGCCTTCCCTATCGAGTGCAAAAATAAAGAATTAAAAAAAAAAAAAGTCATAGCAACTCGCTACTTTGAGCTAAAAGGCAAATTCTCTAATGAGACAGAAAGGGGTATTTTTATGAACCCCTATACTCTTATTAACCCTTAAAGGATTGCTCTAACCCCTGTGCTCGGTTTGCCTTCATAGGCTTGCTATGTCCTTGTAGGCATTGCTGCTACCATGAAAATAAAATAAAGTTTTCACTTAGCTGCTATCCAGGGCGAGGTGAAGCCCTGTGCAATGTCACAAGGGGCCTTGCGCATGCGCAGTCCAATCACAGGCTTTTCATAGAGTGCATGCGTGCAATGTGAGTTGGCGAGGGGAGGAGGGATTTTGGGAGAGGTGGAGTTTTTTATTATAAAAAACAAATAGGAGTAACTGAGGAAGGTGGGAGTTAGGGGTGGGATGGAGGGCAGACAGGACATTATTATTATAATATGGGGACACACATTATTATGTCCATCAGGCTGTCCTGCTGATGACAGACATAACAAATGCACAGAATTGACATTAGGCAGCCCGAAACAAAGTTCTGGGCTGCCTAAGTCACGGATGCTGGGGGTGCAACTAACCCCGGGAACACAATTAAAAATATCTCTGGGTGTGGAGTCATTCAAACAGAAGCACAGCACATACTGACTCCTACCACCACAACCACTTTAACCCCTTAAGGACCGAACTTCTGGAATAAAATGGAATCATGACATGTCACACATGTCATGTGTCCTTAAGGGGTTAAATCACTGCAGATTTCAAAATTTAGACTAAAATAAAAGATTTGGAAAACATTCTCCAAGAGTGCTATAGTCACAGCTGTTTTACCCGGAATTCCGTGTAACAAATTGCAGCAATATTATTAAATTGAAGCCAATAGCTGGTGTACACGCCATCAGCCGCTGTTCTCTGTCTGGGAATCAATACGTTAAGTGCAAAAGGATTCAGATTGATGGGAATTCATTAGAAATGTATAAATAGATATAGTTACCAGGGTCCCATGTTTAACCATTTCAGTTATGGTAGAAAATTTCAGGGCAATAAAACTGGCTACGACAGAATATCTGACAATTTCTTCTCTTTCAATCTTTTTAATATTATTATTGAAGTAAAAATGACTATTGCTAGTTTGTCAGAGACTGGACTGGTTCGTGATGTAATTTGCAGAATCTTTAACATAAAGGAAAAACAGAGCATCTTGTAAAAAAGAAACATCATAGTCACTAGAACAAGTACAGCTTAATGGCGTTGTTTTGGTGTGTATAGCCGGTCCCTGCATAGCCGGTCCCTAATGTAAGCAGTGGATTTTCAGAGAAAAACAGGACGTCACTAAGACGGCCACTAGAGTTGCTTCTTGGGTCAGTACTGCATAGTGTGCAGTCTTGACGTTCAGCATCTCCACGCTCTACATGTTTGAATTCCCGACACTATAGTGCTCTTTTAACAACCCGTTATAGGTGATTTTTCAGACTGCCATAATCGGGGTCAAAGCACAGGGTAGAACAGCCTTCTCCTGAGTTTCTAGGCCTCATTTATGAATATGGTAATTTAACTTTTGTCAGGATCCATGCTGGCTTTTCGCTTGAGGCGGCTCCCACTGGCCGCGCGCGGCACCCTCACTTGACTCCCCTCTGCGAGCGTTGGCTTCTGGTTCCCGTGCGCCGCTTGTGGCGACTTCTCTTTCCTGCCCACCGCGAGCAGCGGCTTCTCACACCTGCTTGTCGCTCGCTGTGGTTTCCAATTCCGCCGGCAGAGTTTTGGATGCTGCAAGCTCGTGTGCAGCGTTCTTAAGTAGGCGCCCAAGTCAGCCACTTGACTCGGCGTGCAGATATTACATCACAGGTCAAAGTGGAACTTTCCACATGTTATAATAATTCCAATCGAAAGTTAGCCAATCAGAAGCCTCCTAAGCATAAACCTTAAACCTACCTCTTCTGTGTCTTGTTGCCCTGTTGTGGTCTTTTGATAGCCCAATAGCGCGTGTATTCTGTTTGATTGTCTGGTTAACGAATCTTGGCTTGTCTCACCGTTTATCCTGCTTTCTCTGACCCTTGACCTCGGCTTGTCTTGTCGATTATTCTGTCTCTCTGGTTCCCTCTGACTTTGGCTTGTATCCTGACTTCTCTCTGTGTGCACAGCCCGGCCACTCTAAGGACTGGTACTGCACTTGCGGTGTCTGGTTCCGGAGTTCATGACAACTTTGGATTTTGGAGAGGAGCTGGAGAACATCCTCTGAATATGTAAAGTTATTTTGGCAGAACTATCACCTTCACTTCTACAAACCCGCCCATCTAAGATCAGTCCCATCTTCCTTATGCATACAGACGAACTCTAATCGAGAGACCTTTACCGTTTAATAGTGTAAGGGGATGATAATTTTGGAATGTAAACACCAAGGTAAGTGATATCAGAGAATGACTGGGAATGTTGTTGATGTTGCGTGAAAAGGCACGTTGAAAGGGTGAGCGAGGGAGTTATTAGCGCTGTAGTATGTCACATCACAATATTGCCAAAACAAGTTACATAAAACTGGGAGGAATTTGACTGGCCTGGTGACTGGTGAGCATCAAGTGGATATCAAGATGGCCTTATTTGGGTGCGGAGAGGGTGGAAATGTAATTTATTCATATTTGAAGTTCTGCTCTAAAGACGGAAGTTGAAGAGCCGGGATATATAAGAGGGGGCAGCCTAGTCTGGAGCATTTGAGATTGAGAAAGGCTTTCAGAAAAAAACTGAACGAAAGACCTGGGCAGTTATTGAGTAATAAATAACCAGTATAGCATCTAGAAATGAATAATTGTTTGAAAAAAATAAATAAGTCTAGTGAATTTTGTCCAGGGGTGTGTACCCAAGGATCGAACCAACTTGTTACAAGCGGTCAAGTTGACCAAAATGTCAGGCTTATGCAATGTATGTTCATATACTGTAACCAAGTCCCCATTATTTTGGCTTAATTCGTTTTTGGGGTTTTTCTTTATCATTAATTGTGAGTTTTGAAGCTGTTTACGGAGTGAGCCGTTTTCTTTATCTTTATATATTAAATAAAAAATAATAAATTAAAATGAAAAAATAATATATATATACATACATACACACACACACACACACTTTTTTATTAGGAGTAAGTCATGTACACTATCTAGCCAGTCACTGAAAAAAAAAGTTGTCTAAAGGGGAGGTCTGGGAGAAGGGTTTTTGGAACGGTCGCAGATGGTCTCCAGGAACAGGTGAAATAAACAGAAATAAACAGAATATGAGAATCTGGGAATAAAAGTGCAGAAATTTGGCTGGGCAAGCACAAACAGCTGAAGATTGAAGGACGTCTCCCTAAACAGGCCTTGGGCATTGCAGAAGAAGACAAATACACTCTGTACGCAAGACTGGGGAAATGCCCCTATCTGTACAGATTAGTATATGGAAATCGTTGGCAGCATTGGCCTAATTGTATTATAATTACACAAGCCTTTTGGTTTTAATTGTCTCGGTGGGGGTCATGGTTATTAGTTTGCTGTTCTGATTATTAAAATTGGTTGAAAATAGAGTTTTTAGAGAAATATACGGAGCAGAATATGGAATCTAGATTAGTAAAATAAATCAAGAAAGCAGCATTGCATCTGAATAACAAATGTGTATTCAGACATTATATTGATTTCTTAATTTATATTTGCAATTTAGGGACCATATTGGGCTCTATATATTTTTCTAAAGATGTATTTGTTCCTCCGAGGGCTGCTTTACGTAATAATTTTAGTTTCCTTTATTTCGTCATAATTATTTATTGAACATTTTACATTGTGTTTCTAAATATTTCTATGTGTTTAAAATTGGATCATATAAGGAATGTTTTGCTATATGTGGACATTGATGCTTTGTAATTATTTGGTTCTGGTGGATGCTCGGTTGTTGTTGCGTTGTGCTGTCTGACTAAAACCCATTTGCCGTGTAGTGTGGACTGACACGCGGTTGTTTTGCAGTGCTATCTGACAGATACCTGGTTCCTGTGTGGTGCTGACTGATACACCATTGTGATGTGGTGCCATCTGACGGGTGCCCACTTGCCTTGTGGTGCCCCTTTGCTGTGTGGTGTTATCTGATACCTGGCTGCCACGTGGTGCTATCTGACTAATGCCCAGTTGCCACGTGAGGCCACCTGCTGTGTAGTGCTATCTGATACCTGGTTGCAGTGTGCGCCATCTGATACCCGGCTGTCGCGTGGCGCTATCTGACTAATGATACCCATTTGCATTATGTGCTATCTGATTCATACCGGGTTGCCGTGCCATTGTCTTGGGCTGTGGAACCCACAATGTGAGGTGGAGGGTTTAATTAATAACACATTCTGTAATGCTATCTCAGCACTCACACCCCAGACTGGTGGACCCATGGGCCTTTTTATCTTATTCATTTTTTTTTTTTAATTTTAGTAATCACCTGGGGTAATTCTGATTTAGATACTGCATGTTCTTGAATTAGGAGAAATATGATTACATTCTAAACATGGAGAAAACAGCAGGTATATTCCATTGGTTTCTATGGTGATTGCTCACAATTGCATTGCATACATAGCCCCACCATCATTTTTTTTTCTGTTAGAATAGAAATACCACCAATTCTCTAGGTTCCAGAGACGAGACAAGGCTGGTATGTACACCCTTAAACCCTGAGAATCATCCTATTTATACTGACACTCCTCGGTCTTCAGGGACTTCCACCCTAATGCACCTTGTTAAAGGGTTTGAGATAATTGTAAATTTCGATCACGGAGAGGTTTTATTGCATTACAAGAAAGTGACCAGCAGAGGGCACCAACATACACTCACTGAGTAATGAGCAATGCTTGTGGCTGTAACAATTCAGAGTCGCAGTTATAACCGTCACTTAACTTGAATGACCCAGCTTTAGTTTATGAAAAGGAGATGGGTACGACAGTCACAGGCTATGGTCCTCAGGGCAGCCATGTGGAGCAACTTACTAAGCATGGGCCCATCATGCATCCCGTATTTTCCACATTATATCACTCCTATCATCAGCTATCAGTGTAAGATACATATACAGGGATTAATAAATGACTTATCTTTGAGGAATAGGAGACAATAAATATAGACACTAGCTATAATATTGATTGTTAAAAGGAACACTCCAAGCTAATCCACTAATGGCCACTGAGTGCCCTTCCTTCAGGGTAAGTCGTTAAACCATGTGGAATGTTTTGACAACTTACCTGGGTCCGCTATGTGCTGGCCGGATGCTCCTGCACAGAGCTTGATCAGGTGGGGGCACTGAGCTTAAACTCTCTGTTGACGAGCTGGCCGTGCACAGTAGGGCTTAGCTTAGGGGAACCTACGGATGCTCACGTGTTAGCGAATAAACCTGTATGTGTCGGATGTTCAACGCCACAAACTCTGACTAGGCATCGTCTAGAAAACATGGCTCCCATGGCAACTTTAGCAAGCAGCAGGATCAGCTATTGTATGACTGCACCTCAACGGAGGAGAAAATCGAATTTTCAGTCCTTCCACCACAGTATAACTGGCTGGAAGAGAGCAAAGAGGGACGATCGTTTAGCTAATATCCCGAACCTACACGTTTGCTGAGTGATGTTAAAGTGTTGGATCATGAAAGAAATACACAAGCCCTCTGGCAGAACCTCCCCAGAGACTTCAGGCCCAGAAATCAGCCAAGAACCTTGCTCGGCTCCCGGGGCCCAGTCTCTCACAATGAAAGCCTCTGGGCCCCGTTCAAAACCCACAGAATAAGGGAGACTTCACTGGGCTCTGTCATCAATGGGCAGAAATGGAGATTGCAAGTGATGTGTCAGGGCTCGTTTTCAGGGAAATTATCTCATCTGCTCCCATTTCCAAGCAAAGAACGTCAATTCAAATGGAGATGATTGCTGGCAAAGCAACTTCCTCCAGTCATTTTTCTGACAATACAATGAAGAAACAGGAGAGCCACGGCCAAGGAGCAAAAAAATTGTTATTTTATATTAACCATTTGTGCTGCAAACGAGGGGGCAGGGAAGTCTAGTAGTAGCCAGAAAAGGGCCAGTTTGGAGCAGTGGTAAATCCCCAGAATAATTAGTATAGGTACTCCTCAGGTCCATCATTGCTCTTGCCACCTCAACCTGCTCCTAATCCTATTCCCCACATTGTAAAATATTCCCTAAATTAAAATGTGTGACTGTGTATCCTGTGATAATATATCCACATATAATACTGTGCTGACAAACAATGCCAGGCAGAGACAACCAAAGTACAGACTGGGCCAGCCATATATTGGCTCCGTAGGCAAACCAGAACGTTCCAATCTCCTTTATTGCTGCCCCTGTGTGCAGGTATGGTGTGTGTGTATAAAGGAACATATAAATATAATGTATAGCCTAAAAAATCTTTTGGGGAATTTGTTTAGTATCGAGGAATCAATAATATGGAATAAATAAACAGTTTTACATATAAAATCGAAAAATATGAATACATGTGCTGTGGATAGAAAGGAATGTTATGGGGAGAGTTTAACAGTTAAATACCAAATTATGAACAATTCAAATCCATGTATTCGGCATTGCACAATATTCACCATAAATGGAAAAATTACATTGTACTCGCTCCTGAACGGAGAAGGTAGAAACGTAGGTTTATATACAGAGCTTTACATTAATACTCCCGTACTCTGCTGTACTCCTTGCTCCGACACAAACAGGGGTGGGAACTCCGTTCCCTCTGACAATATAGTAAGGGAACACAGTTCCCATGGGTTTCCACAGCACCAAAACCTTGGTTGGAAGGCTTTAAGGGACACTATTCTGGTGTGTATAGTCTGTCCCTGCTGGCTTTTCAATGTAAATGTTGTCTTTATAGAGAAAAGGCAGTGTTTACATTGCTGCCTAATAACACTGCTAGCTGCATTTCCTCAGACGGCCACTAGAGGTGCTTCCTATTTCAGTGCTGCACAGTGTGCATCACTTACGTTCAGTGTCTCCTCTCTCTGTTTTTTTGAATAAGTGCTCTATATTTTGTATATAGAGTTCCCAGTTCCTACAACATGTTGAGGAACTTTTTTTTCTGTATGTTGAGAAGTGTCGACCCAGTCCATTCTAAATACATGGGACAGCTTGGTGTTGCACAATGCCAGGGTTGGCTTGTCCACTGAGATCCATACGTGTAGATATAATAAAATACGTTGGACTAAGAGTCTTACCAGCTCTGTGTTGGATCTCGGAATGTTGGTGGGAAGCCAATAATCGAAGTAGGAAGGGAGATAAAAGCGGGGAGGATTATGTGACTGATTGCACTGCTGAGGGGAGGGGGGGTCATGGGATTGGGAAAACTGTTTCACAATTAAATAGTTCGTTAGTAACTCATCCAAAATCAAACATTTGCATCGTCAAACAATAATAAAAAAAAAATAAAAATCCTAACTCGTCCAAAATCCGGCTCTACAACGAGATTCTCCCTTTGTTTCTCTCTGTTTTGGAAAGAAACCGCTCAGGCTTCCTGTTGCCAGCGCGATGATAAATATAACGACCCTTCCTAGACTTGTTCCCTAGTGTACGTGCCTTAGCAGGTAAACGTGATTTATTGCAGTTAATAAAACTGTATCACGCAGCGCCCCTCTGCGAGAGGGAAAGTCTGTCGATTTCCTGCTAATTTGCTCAGCAGAGATACGTCTGTAGGAGAGGAATTAATCTCTACACGTTACAATCATTGGTCACCTTTGTGTCACTGACGCACAGAGAGGAGGAGCAAATTAAGGGGGGGGGGGGGTGTGAATGGGGAGAGGAACATAACTAGTTATCATGCTGCAGTTTCCCTAAAATCAATGCAAGTCGCCTTTAATAGCCAGTAATCACCTGTCCCTACACTGTCAGTAGATCAACCCTTCGCTGCACAGAGAGATGGCCACTACTGGTAACCATGGCCTTCCTTCAGTTGGGCACAGGTGTGCACAAGGGATGTGTGCCCGGCACGGTCTAGGGAGGGGTGATTCCTTCTCCTTGTCCCTAATTTCGCTCCCTACATTCCATTCTGTATTAAATTTGGTCGCTTATGATCTGGTTGAAGTTAAAAAGCATTAAAATCATGGGATAGTGTAAATCAAGGGTGCCCAAAAGGCAGGTCCACAGATATTGCAAAGCATCATGAGCGTTGTAGTTCTACAACATCTGGAGATCTACCCTTTGGGCACCCCTGGTGTAAATCATTTTTTGCATTTGTTTTATTAGAATTGCATTTGTATTGTTAGAAAATAGCTTTGAAGAAGACGTTCTTTATGACCAAGTGATCAATAGTCTCCTTTCTTAAATTCCCAAAATAGTTCCCTTAGTTCACACCCTCATGCCATGTGCAGAGGGTTCAACAAAAAAATCAGCCATCAGGAAAGTACTTTCAAGCCATCAAACCAAAACGTAGCAACAGTATATCAATTATTTTTTTAATTTAATTTTTTTTAACTACCAGATGGATGAAAAAAATACAATCCTCAGAAATTAAAAAAAAATTTCATCTAGTAAAAACATTAAGGTTGGACACTTAGCCTGAGGACTCCTCGCACCATAACAACTACATAGCATTGTAGTGTCCTCCTTTAAAGGGACACTCTAGTCACCAAACAACTTTAGCTTAATGAAGCAGTTTGGGTGTATAGATCATGCCCCTTCAGTCTTACTGCTCAATTCTCTGCCATTTCAAAGTTAAAGCAATTTGTTTATGCATCACTAGTCACACCTCCCTGCATGTAACTTACACAACCTTCCTAAACACTTCCTGAAAAGAGAGATCTAATGTTTACACTTCCTTTATTGCAAAAATGTTTGTTTAATTTAGATTTTCTTATCTAGTGCTCTGTTGATAGCCTTCTAGATCCTACAGGATCATCCTGTGTGTGTTTAAAGTGCAATTTACAGTGCATGATATAAAAACTTCTAAAGCAAGTTAACATCTGTTTGAAAATGAAACCATTTTGTTTTCATGCAGACTGTCAGGTGTGACTAGGGCTGCATAAACAGAAACAAAAAAGTGATTTAACTCCTATAGTGTCTTTTTAACCTTGGCAACACAGACATCTGAGAACTACATCTCCCAAGAAGCCCAGCAAACCCAATACAACTTTATATAACTTAAAAAAAAAACTAAAGAACCCAAATGTGGGATTATGTCACACCAAGATCAGCAATATTCATACAGAGGAAATAAGAACGGGTAAGAATCATTGTCCAACATGGAATTTTATAAAGATGCCCTCTTACGATAGTGTGATGGTAGCACAAATCCTGCCGTGCAAAACTGCTGGAGTTTATTAAGGAAAGACAGCAAGATGAACACGTCCTTGCTTGGCAACTTTGAGAAGAGCACGAATTAGATTTTTTTCTGTTTCTAAATCGTGTTCTTTCATTTGATCTGTGTGTATGTTCATTAAACATTTAACAAAGATGGTGTGATTTATGTACTCCGGGAAATATTATGTAGCAGTGCTCACTTTTAAACTTTGATAGTGCTTTCTCTTATGCCAAATTCCAAGTTCTCCTGTATTGGAAGGAATATCTCGAGTTGGCTTATTGGAGCAGAACACCAAATAATTAAATGGGCCTGGATTTGACAGTAGACAGAGTAGAATGTGCAGGTTTTCCTTTCTAGATACATTCTGATAATCATTTTAAAATTTTCTATATGAAAACTGGTAAGGGCTCCTAACCATTGTGCATAAGGGCATCTAAGACAGACCCCCGAGCTGAGAATGTCATGCTGAATTTGGGACAATTGGGAGGTATGATGAAGGCATCCATAATACAGCCAGGTTCAAGATTCCAAAATCAATTTGAACAGGAAACCCAATGCACACTTCATGGGGCTATTTACTATGCTTAACAAGAAAAGTGAACCCGGTGGAACATACCACCTAAAAGACTCACTCAGTGGAGCGCTAGTATATAAAATACACTTACCCCACTATATATTGAGGGGGTGTAAAATAACAATGTTCTCCCACTTGAGGGGATGTATAATAACAATATTCTCTAAAACAGAAAAATGGATACAACATAGTGTAGTATATCAATGAGACCAAAATGTAATGTACAAGAATGTAGACCGAACTCACATGGTATAGAGCCCTATAAGGATACGCTCAGGTTTCAGAAACAGGGGTATGTTTGGTCATACCAAACCCTCTCCGAATTCTTGACCCAGTGATTCTCAGATATGAAGACAAAAGGGAGACAAAATGCCCTAGTGCAAAATAGTTGAGGTAAAAATATATACAAAGTGTCAGTGCAATACACTGCTCACGTTTAGTAGAGCCAATTATACTAGGCTCTTAGTGTCAGAACGTGTGTGTCTTTAAGAGAGGCACTACCCTTCTTCTATACAGGAGCAGGAAACAGTAAAGGTCCACTTTAGTGTTAAGACACTCACAGCTCAAATAGATGAAACCGCCGTTTAGCCGATAATCCCCCTTTCCAGAGACACAGGCTCTGCACAGCCGACCGCCAAACTCCCGAACGGAGTGCAAGGGAATGCAGTAAATCCACGAACATAAAATCAGCCGAACTCCTTCCACGGCTAAAACAGGCGAAATAAATCCTTCCAAGTAGCAATCCCCCCAAACGCGAGACCAAGCTCCATCTTGAGGGTAAAACAGGAATCTGTTTAATGAGGGCTACCTGTCCGGTATTTATGCAGGTCTCCCACCTGGTGGACACTCCCCTAGGGGACCAGATGGGAGACTGGGACATATATTGTACAGTAGCCAATCGCAGTGGCCCAGGTTTAAACACTCCCCTTTACATGAGTAAATCCCTCCTCTCTATCCTGGAGATAATTGGGAAGGAATCGAATTATCTCCAGGGATAGAGGCAAACCACCATTTTATACAAGACAGTGAAAACACATAAAAATATATAACTACACAAATACCGAATACATTGGCTTCGTGCAACGTATCCCCAGATAGCCGGGATCCAAGTGCATATTTCTACCGAATAGCGCTCAGATCCAATGCGCACAGTTCAATCGCCATGGAGTCAAAGTCTTTCACATGTCTTTCGGTATACGATCGACTCCATGGGATGGCTATCTGGGTTAAGTCCATGCGTATTATCCAAACTCCCGAACGGACTGGTGTTCGTATGCCTCGACGAAAAAGAAGGGCGATCGTTAGTTTCAGCGGTGTTCGATAGGTAAAGTGTCCGTTTGTAGTTCCATAGAATCTTCGCCGAACACCGCTGGTCTTTCGCGTGTTTGAAATGGCCACCGCCTCGTGGTCGGCATACGAACGACGACCACCCTGCATACGGTTAGAATGGAGAGGTGTCTGCGGTTAACCACAACGTTCTAATTGAGGCCAAGAGGTTAACCAGCAGCAAACTTCTCTCCTGGGTGGCCGTCCGTTCGGTAGTTTTAATCGGTATATTCTGGAACAAACGTACAGGGGCATACGGACAGGCAATTACACGAACAGAGGCAAACAGACGAACCAGCAGTATCAGTTTATACAGATGGATCTGTCACACTTAGCTTAGTATACATTAGTGAATAAAATGCCAATAAACTTGGTTTTCAATTCAACATAACTTGAGGTTAACGAGTAATCCCCAAACTCTAACATGTGAGGGACTCTAATAACGTACACAGTGTTAGCTTCGCGACCCAGTCTGGAAAATGACATCAGAGACTCATTCTTCAAGTTTTATAGAATTTAAATTAATTATATAAATACCCTCTCTTACAACGCTTCCCATTTTTATTATTTTATTATTTATATAGCGCCATTAGATTCCGTAGCGCTGTACAATGAGTATCAGAGGTGCTTTGTGCAAGGCAGCTATAGAAAACGTCTTGCTAGAAGCTGCCTAGGGCCTGATGAATGCAGTGTATTCCTACCACTAAAATGATCACCAATTCTGAGGTCCCCTCCAAGGGGTAACAACCACTGTTCTAACAGGTAGTGTGCCAATGGAAATGACATTCATGTAGAATCCCCATCAGGGCTGTAATGAGGGATCTACAGTCCACACTTGGGTACGGGCCACAAATGTTTTCATTGAAGATCTTCTACAGAACGAGGTCCATTACCTGACACATGGACATCAGAGACCCATCTGCAGCAGAAAGGTATGTAGACAAGAGGAAGCTTAAAAATGTGATAATCAATCACATATTTTGTCATGTGTGCACGCGTGTGACTGGGAGGTATGTACAGGTGTGTGCCTGGCAGTGACTGTGGCTGTGTACACTTGCTTGGATGTGTAAGACTAGGGGACAATGCCAAGGGATTTCTAAGGAGTCCCAAATATCAGACTGCAGTTCGATCATAATATTCAGGTCCAGAAATCCCTTTATCCAGCACTGTACATACTATTTATATCCCCAACGACAAATAAAAAAAAATGAATTATCCTGTGTTAAAACTGGCAACATAATACTAACGAATGTTACTGAACCAAACATCCAATTTTACATCTTCATATAACCCCACAGCAGGAAACCCAACCGGAGCACATGTTATGTATCATGCGCTTATACATCAGTAATATTGATAGAAATGTTATTTTGCAAGGAGTAAACACAGACATTTGGTTTCCTTTTTATCTCACTTGTAATTACTGCTAATAACCGACCAAAGACTTATTTCAGAACGGTTTAGGGCAAATGCAGAGTTGATTACTCTGATTAAAAATGCTGCCCTTCCCTGCAAAAACATATATATAAATAATTCAACTAATTATATCACTGCAAAATGTTAATTTGTTTTGCCAACTGTATTCCATCTGACCTCAGGAGACATAATAAATTCACAGTTACTGTGCTCTTGGGTTGTTGTTTTTTTTTTGGATATCTAAAATATGATGTGTATTATCTTTCAAGAATTGGAGGAATCACGTTACCCATTAAAATACCCTGTACTCTCTTATTTCAACGGTTACAAATGAGGCCTCTTAAAATGGACATCATCCAGTGCGTTAAATAGACAAGTGGCAGATGGTCTAGGATGTCCTTACAAACCTATTTTTCAGGGAACTAAATAGTTTAGAATTCGGTTTAATTCTGAAAGCTCTGCGGACAAATCTCTGTTCATGGCTTTGCAGACTGTCTGGAGGTACCCCACGTTTTGAGAACAAACGGCTCTCTCCACATTATTTTTTGTCAATATAATGTATTTTAAATGCTATTTTGATGAGGAGTTTGACATATTGGGCATGTTTTTTTTGAGGATACTAAGCCCAGACAGAGCCAGGCCTTGATTACCACGTGCAGCTGACATGCATGGGTTCGCCAACGTTGCGAGTCATGACAATCGCTTGGGCTCAACTTTGCACCTATTAAAATATTTCAGTCCCTTGTAGAACAATAATCTATGAAATGTCATGGTTTATAGTAAATTAAGATGTTACAGATTACACAAAAAAAATGTGAATATTAATATAGGGTTATTCACTAAACTTAGAATTGTGGTGAGTAAATGACCTGGGAATTGCAAATTATAGGACAAAATAGCGGAGTTTGAAAATGTTTATAACACAGTTATTTGGGACAACTGTCACCTTGTCACCTCAAAAATATATTTTTTTATATATATATAATAATCCTTCCATCAAGTATTGAAAGACAAAATAAACACGGATACAGGTACAAGAATGGAGCTACCATCAGCCACCTACTCTACATGGATTACATCAAGCTGAATGCCAAAGATGAGCGGGACATTGACTCACTGATCCACCTAAATAGGATATATAGCAAGGACATCGAAATGTCGTTCAGACTAGAGAAGTGCGGGCGGATAATAGCAAAAAGAGGGAAGATGATCAGGACAGGAGAAGTTGAACTTCCAGAAGGCCAAATAGAAGATGTAGCTACAAGTACCTACAGCTACAAGTACCTGGGGTACCACAAACGCATCGCAACCATGAGTAAGAGGCAAGGAGGATAGCAACATCCAAGTACCTCCAAAGAGTCAGACAGGTCCTGAAGTCCCAGCTCAATGGCAAGAACAAGATCCAAGCCATGGCAAGAATCAGATCCAAGCCATCCAAACCATTCTGACCCCCGGTGAATGTATATGGCTGAAGGATCTTGTCATTCATATACTAGTGAGTTACTAAGTTACCAAGTTTTTTCTCTCTTTTTTTTTTTTACATTCACTTTGTTTAAAGAAAAATAAGTAAACTTAATGAAAGGATTATTATAGTAAAAATATTTTGAGGTGACAGTTGCTCTTAATATGCAATTAACTCATTTCGACTTTCCCTGTTTAGTAAATAAACCCCCCATTAAAATCCCCACGGGGTCCAGACGCTCTGTGCTAATTAATATTACAGACTTATTCTCAAGCTTTTCGGTTTGATTTGAGGAGTGTTTGTTTGCGTACTGTGCCCTGAAAATGCTGGAACAACCTGGCAGCAATTATCAACTCATCCAGTAGACTGTGAATGACCTGTTTCTTTGTATCTCCAATCAAACCAAACATGTAATAACAGCCAATGTTTCGTTCTATCAGTGAAAGACTTCATGTAGAGAGATGATTTCAGTCCTCCCTCCCTTTGGATTCTGAGAAGGCTTTTCTTTGTTTTACCCTAAGCTAAACTCTGGCCAAGCTTTGGAGGGGAAGAGGAGGCGTACGAAGATAACGAGAGCTGTTTTCCTCCAGAATGTTCCGTGCCTCAGTTTGTATTAGATCAGGGCATGTTGTGTCACATTCCGCTACATCAAAACACATCTAGAGTAACGCAGCGGGATCCGATGTGAAGGTCTGAGCCTCTTTCTGGGCGCCAGTTTCTAGCTCAGTGGAGAGTGAAGTCACAACGCAGTACAAGTAACGTTCGAGAACTGCAGACATGTGTGGGTACTTCACTGGACACAGCTGGGAGTTATTTATTGGATGCGGGTATAAGTCAATTAAAGGCTTCAACTCTGCAGATTACCACACAAAGTGATCTCCTGTGCGTGCCCATCTGAGCGCAGAGAGAACCTCTATGTATGCCCCATCTGGGTGCAGAGAGGACACATACGAACGTACATGTGTGTTTGTATATGGGTTAAACTTTCAAGTGATCTGCTACTAACCCTTACAAGTTTCTCGCTGCTACAACCCACAGCACACTCACCAGGGATGAAGGTCTACTCACCAGGGCTAAATGTTCACACTCCAATGGCTAGCGGAGAATGGAAACTTTGAGCCCTGTAAAATATATGTAGAAAAACTGTTGTGTGTGCCCAACCAGCTAAAGTGAAACCTCTGTGTATGTCCGTGTGTGCCCACCTTTGTGTATGATGCAGAACTGATCATCTGTCCATGCCTGCCCCACTGCAGAATGAGTTTCTATGTGTGCCAACCCAGGTGCAGAGTGATCTTGTGCCCACATAGATAAAAGAGATTTCTGGTGTGTAGCCCACGGAGCAACGCAGGGGGGGAGTGGGCCTTGACAGGGCCAGAAAGTTGGCAGGTGAACTGGAGTTCAAGGGGTGGGCCTAGCTAGTGTGGGGAGGAGAGGGTTAGTTTAAATAGCGGCCATTTTAGGTTGAGGCCATCTTAATCTGAGCTGCCCTTACCTGTGAATTGTTACAGGTCAGAGTAGCTCTTCTTCTTTGTCTTTACTGCAGGTCATGGCGTCCGCCGAAGAAATCATGGCAGGAGTACGATCGTTGGTGCAGGAGAGAGGCTTCGGATGGTTACAGGAGCAGCTGGGGGTTCCGAGCACGTCTGCTCCCCCCGTCGGTGCGGCGGAGAAGAGGCCTGTCAGGCGGGCGAGACCGCCCCAGCGGCTCAGTCCGGGTGCGGTGCCGGCGGCGCGGAGGAAGAAGAGCCCTGCGGTCAGGGAGCGTGAGGTGGCTGGTGGGTCTGGAAGCCGGGTAGGCTCGGAGCGGCGGCCGGTGCTGCATGGTCGTCACGTTGCCGGTCAGGTGCGACGGAAGGCCGGGAAGGGGCCTCTAGCCCAGAGCGCCCTCTGCCGGAGGGCGGAAGAAAGGACACCCCTGGATGTTGCTGGTGCCCAGGGCAAGGAGGCTGAGCAGAGGATCAGAGGAGGAGCAGTGCTGGTGTCCCAGCGTCCCGGTGAGTCGCCCCCTGGGGGCAACACTGAGGGGCAGGGGGGTGTCAGGGGATCGGGGAGGACCATGACAGCGGGCTCACATGGAGGTGGTGGGGTCCAGGCGGGCAGCTCGACAAGCAAGTCAGCCCTGTCAGGGGTTAGGTCCTCAGCAGTGGATTCCGGGGAGGAGGGGAGCCAGAGGAGAGGGAGTGTGCCACAGCCCAGCGGCAGGTCAGAGGTGCAGAGGGACTACAGCCAGGAGCGGAGTGTTGGAAGGGGAGTAAGGGAGATGGTGACCGGGAAGGACAGTGCGAGGCGGGATAGTCGAAGCCAGAGGAGGGGCCATGCAGACGGGGACCCCCGGGGGTGTGATGCGCGGGAGGCCTTCTCAGGTCGCTCCCAGGTTCAACGGCGCAGGGCGAGACCCACGAAGAGGGCAGATAGAGCCACACCAAGCAGCGGGAGGGATGGATATGGCAGTTCAGGACGATCTTCGGAGCCAGGCAGGTCCAAGGACAGGAGTAATTCGAGGAGTAGGGATAGGAGGAGGAGGTCCACCACTAGGGACGGATGGAGGAGGTACCGGCGCAGCGAGTCAGGGTCGAAAGACAGTGTTGTGTCCAGGCGGAGTGAGACTAGGAGCGACCGTGGGTCCCAGGCCAAGCGGGGGACGGGGTCTGGTCGTGACAGGACAGGAGACAGATGTGACGGACGGGTGAGGCTCAATATGGACAGACTACCCAGGTCACCTTCTCATTACAGGTCACGAAGTGTGTCGCCTACAAGATTGGATCGCAGCAGGGCGGGCAGGAAACGGCGTCCCCTGGACGCTTCGGAGCCAGTCGAGGCGGCCGAAAGGACGGTACCCCCGCGGCCATCCGAGGTCCGGGGAGTGGGTGGTGAGTTGACATCTACACCTCATTCTGGGAGTTTGTTAGGACGCTTACAATCACTTTTGGGGTCCTGGTCGGGGGAGGCTGGGTCCCCTGGGCACTTCGGGAAGGTGTGGGCAGCGGATAGCGACTTGGGTGTGGGAGGGGGTCCCGTGGCGACAACGGCGGGGGGCGCGAGAGGGGGCGCCGCGGATGCGGATGCTGGGAAGGTCGACTGTGCGGGTGCTCGGGAAGACCGCGGCGATATTTCGGAGGCAGCTAGACAGAATGTACACGTGTCCTTCGCAGGACCGTTAGGCTGTCATTTGAAGGCTGAAGTTAAGGAGAGGATAGGAAAAGGGGAATTTGTCGAAATATTTTCGCTTCTTCCCTTAGAGGAGTTTTTAGATTTAAAGGAGGAAGACAAGAAGGACGCAAAAAAGGAGGAAGAGGAGAAACGGCGTAAGTATCGAAAAATACCTAAGACATTCGGTAACTGGCTGCGTGCCTTCTGTATACTGGCGAGCGTGATCGGGGAAAAGAACCCGGAACGGTGCTCACAGCTTTTTTGCTATCTGGACGGCATTGGGGATGCATACAGGACTTACGGGGGACTCGCTTGGTGGAGGTATGATGAGCAGTTTAGGCAGCGCCTAGCGGCGAATCCGGCCATGCGGTGGGACCAGATGGACCTGCCTTTGTGGATGAGGTTGATGATGGCCCAAAAGAGTGCCCCCTTTCTCGGGACAGCCGGCGCGGGCCCTAGTGGTGGCGCGTCGGCGGGACAGAAGAAGGGGTTGTGCTGGCTCTTCAACGAGGGGCAGTGCAAGTGGGGAGCGTCCTGTAGATTCAAACATGAGTGCTCCGGCTGTGGCGGCAATCATGGCCTCTCCAGATGCTTCAAGAAAGGAAAAGCTGGCACTGGAGGGGGGGGCACTGGCGCGGCACCCCCTGTTGCTGCGGCGGGGGGCATCTCCGGTGAAGGCAGACGCGATGTTGCCGTGGCTAAGGCAATACGCTAATCGGGAAGTAGCCAGATTTTTGTGGGACGGGTTCACGAACGGTTTTGTGATTCCGTTCCAGGACAGGGGTCCGGGTGTGCTTTGCGGGAACCTCAAATCGGTGCTGGCTCATCCGGGGGTGGTTAGGGAGAAGTTGCAGAAGGAGGTGAGTTTAGGGAGGATGGCAGGCCCGTTTGCGGCTTCGCCCATGCCGGGTTTGAGGGTGTCCCCGCTAGGGGTGGTCCCTAAGAAGGAAGTGGGCAAGTTCCGTTTGATACATCACTTATCGTACCCGGCTGGGGCGTCGGTGAATGATGATATCGACGCGACCTTGTGCTCTGTCTCCTATACATCATTTGACAATGCTGTCGAGTTGGTGCGGAGGGCGGGGCGCGGGGCATTGATGGCTAAGGTGGATGTGGAGGCGGCGTTTAGATTGCTTCCCATTCACCCGGATTGTCATCATTTACTTGGTTGCTACTTCGACGGGGAGTTTTTTGTGGATCTCTGTTTGCCTATGGGTTGCGCTATATCTTGCGCATACTTTGAAAAGTTCAGCACGTTCCTGGAGTGGGTGGTCCGGAAGGAGTCGGCCGGGGGTGCGGTGGTACACTACCTAGACGACTTCTTGTGTGTCGGCCCGGCGGGGTCGGGGCGTTGTGGGCAGATACTGAAAGTGTTCCAGTGGGTAGCACATAAGTTTGGGGTGCCGTTGGCGGCAGATAAAACGGTGGGACCGGTAACGTGCCTCAGTTTCCTAGGGCTGGAAATTGACTCGGTGCGCGGGGAGTGCAGGTTGCCGCTTGACAAACTGCACGCCCTGCGGGAATCGGTGGATGCGGTGGCAAAGGCGAGGAAGGTGACGTTGAGGGGTTTGCAGTCGTTGATAGGGAGCCTTAACTTCGCTTGTCGGGTGATTCCCATGGGGAGAGTTTTTTGCCGGCTGCTGGCTCACGCAACGAGCGGGGTGAAGCGGCCGTCGCACTACGTGAGAGTTTCAGCTGAGATGAGGGCTGACTTAAAGGTGTGGGCGCGTTTTTTGCGGGATTTCAATGGTCGGGTGTTTTTCCGGGTTCCGGTGGGGTCCTCGGAGGATGTGAGACTGTTCACGGACGCTTCGGGTAGCGTAGGGTTTGGGGCCTTTTTCGCGGGTCGGTGGTGCGCGGAGGAGTGGCCGGTGGCTTGGAGGTCGAGCCCGCTGATTAGGAACCTGGCATTCCTGGAGTTCTTTCCAGTGGTGGTGGCGGTGACGCTGTGGGGTGGGGACCTTGCTAACAAGAAAGTAGTATTTTATTCGGATAATATGGCAGTGGTGCAGGCCATTAATGGCTTGTCCGCGTCCTCGTTGCCGGTTGTTCGATTGCTAAGACAGTTGGTGTTGTTATGCATGTCATTTAACATTGTGTTCAGGGCTAAGCATATTCCGGGTTTGGAAAACGTTGTGGCTGACGCGTTGTCTCGTTTTCAGTGGGATCGTTTTCGGGAGGCGGCACCGGAGGCGCAGGAATCGGGACACGCTTGCCCGGAGGAGATGTGGCAGCTCGCGACATCCTGCTTGGGGAGTACATAAAACATTCGCTGGCCCCGGGCACATGGTCTTCTTACGTTAAGGTTTGGCGGGTTTGGGATGAGACGGTGCTTCTGTTAGGCTCGGATGTCTCCGCATCTAGCCGGTTGGATGTATTGTTATGGATTCTGTGCCGTTTGTTTGCTGAGCGTTCCTCCCCCTCCATGGTGGATAGGCACCTCGCGGCCCTGGCGTTTCTCTTTAAATTCAATGGTTGGGTGGATGTGACCAAACATTTCCTGGTAAGACAAGCGGTGCGGGGCTTTCGGAAAGGTAAGAAGGTTCGGGATGAGAGGAGGCCGGTTTCATTTCAGGTTTTACAAGGTTTGGTGGAGCGGTTACCGGACATATGTTTTTCGGGGCACGAGGTGGCTCTGTTTTCAACGGCGTTTGTATGGGCCTTTTTCGGGGCCTTTAGGATTGGGGAATTGGTCAGTGCAAGCAAGGCGGGTAATGGGGGACTGAGATTGGAGGACGTAGCGGTGTGTTCGGACAGGGTGAGGATACGGTTGGCCCGTTCCAAGACGGATGTCTTTGGGAAAGGTTGTGCGGTTACACTGGGTGCGTTGCCGGGATCGGGTGTGTGCCCTGTGGCCTGCGGGGCCAGGTTCCTGGAGTTAAGGCCGGAAGTCAAGGGTTGCTTTTTAGTGCATGCGGACGGTTCAGCGCTGTCGCGCTTCCAATTTACTAAGATTTTTCGGTTGGGGCTAAAGGGGATGGGGTTAGACCCCTTACAATTCGGAACGCACTCCTTCCGCATTGGGGCGGCCACGGAAGCCGCACGGTTGGGTTTGGGGAACGAGCGGATCAAGCGTATCGGTCGTTGGGAATCGATGCGGTTTCGATCGTATGTACGCCCAGACAGGTTGGTGTGAACATAACAATATGGGGGTGCAGCTGGGCTGCTGGGGTGATACTTACTGTTGTTTTTGTCTCTCCTAGGTTGGACGGCATGGATAATTGGTCATTCTTACGTCTATTGGGCTCAGAAGAGAGCTGCAGTTCGAAAGAATGGGTTACAGCTGGGCTTTCCTTTGGAGCAAGTGGAGATATACTGGTTTGGGTATCGGGGCTTCGACTGGAGGAGCGTCAGTGGGGAACTTTTTCGCAAGGTGACGGGTCGGGCATTGCCAGACGTGGTGGTGATCCACGGCGGGGGTAATGACCTGGGTCTGGTGCCGCTGCGCGGCTTGGTAAGGCAAATGAAGCGAGATGTGGATCGGCTGCGGGACCTGGTCCCTGGCGTGACAGTGGTGTGGTCGGAGATGGTGCCTCGGTGCAGGTGGAGACACGCCAGGGACACGGCCGCGGTAGCACGATCCAGGGGTAAGATCAATAAGATCATGGCTAGTTTTGTTCGGAGAGTGGGGGGCGTAGTGGTACGGCACAGGGAACTGGAGGAGATGTTACCTGGTTACTTTAGGTCGGACGGTGTGCACCTTTCTGATGTAGGTTGCGACTTATTCAACTTAGGCTTGCAGGAGGGGATCGCGCAGGCCCTATTTATGTGTGGTGGGGGTCGCACATGAGCTTAAGGGGTCAAGTCATGTGCTGTGGCGGAAATAGGGCTTGGGTAAACTGGCTATTTGGGGGTTATGAATGTGTTATGCCAAGTTCTAGGCTGGAGTAGGACGGAAGTTAAAGTGTTTGGTAGGTTCTAGCCCGGAGGTGGCGACGAACCTAGGGGTGTAGGGGTGTCTGGGTACACCCCTGCAGGTAAACAAATGTTGGGGGCCTCTTTGGTAGGCCAGGTATTATTCGTTATGTATCAATTGTTATGTTTGTATTGTTTTGGTAGGGTCATTGTCGGGGGTATTTGGGATCGAGAGGAACGGAGTTATTACTGTTGACAATGACCCTAAATTGTTAATTTAAATAATTTTATAATTAATAAAGCTGTGGACGTTGTACTCCAACAGAAGAAGCGGTGTCTGTGTTTTATTTATAATTTTGCACATGCCGAATAACGTCTGTGCACATGTCATGTAGCCCACGGAGCAACGCAGGGGGGGAGTGGGCCTTGACAGGGCCAGAAAGTTGGCAGGTGAACTGGAGTTCAAGGGGTGGGCCTAGCTAGTGTGGGGAGGAGAGGGTTAGTTTAAATAGCGGCCATTTTAGGTTGAGGCCATCTTAATCTGAGCTGCCCTTACCTGTGAATTGTCCCTCCCACCCTCCCTTTATGTTATGTCGTGGGGTAGTTCCCGTTTGGTCACAGCGGCGGGAAATAGGGCTTGGGTAAACTGGCTATTTGGGGGTTATGAATGTGTTATGCCAAGTTCTAGGCTGGAGTAGGACGGAAGTTAAAGTGTTTGGTAGGTTCTAGCCCGGAGGTGGCGACGAACCTAGGGGTGTAGGGGTGTCTGGGTACACCCCTGCAGGTAAACAAATGTTGGGGGCCTCTTTGGTAGGCCAGGTATTATTCGTTATGTATCAATTGTTATGTTTGTATTGTTTTGGTAGGGTCATTGTCGGGGGTATTTGGGATCGAGAGGAACGGAGTTATTACTGTTGACAATGACCCTAAATTGTTAATTTAAATAATTTTATAATTAATAAAGCTGTGGACGTTGTACTCCAACAGAAGAAGCGGTGTCTGTGTTTTATTTATAATTTTGCACATGCCGAATAACGTCTGTGCACATGTCATGTGACTGCCTGTCGAAGAGAGACACAATCTTCTTAGAGGGCCTGTTTAGGTGCACAGAGAGCTCTTTTGTGACTGATCCCATTTGTAGTGATGTTCTGTGAATGCCTACACTTTGTTATCCAGGGCTGCCAAAAAGGTAGATGTTTGAAAACTACAGCTGACATGAAGCTTTGCCATTCTAAAGGCATGCAGAGCAACATGGGAGTTGTAGTTCCACATCTGGGGATCTACCTTTTGGGCAGCCCTGTTCTAATTTGTCACCATTTGTATCAGATTGTTCCATTTATATCTGCCGTTTTGCAGCCATTTTGGATCCATCCACTGGACAAACCACATTTTAATATCATGGATTCTAATGTTTTACATAAGATTCTTCCATTTAGGATACTTCTGTTATTTAACCATTTATATTGAATCCCTGCTTGACCTCCTCACATCTGTCCACTGTGAAACCACCTATATTTTATCTTTGAAATTGTACAACTATTCATATTGAAACTTCCCATCATTTGGCTCCAATCAGATCTTTCTTTTATCAAAGTATAAAAGTTACAGCAGGGTCCTCATCCACCTATTGTTCCTGGAACATTCTGTAAATGCCTAATTTATTGGTAAACTCCCCCCTTTATAATATTGTACAACGCTGCGGAATATGTTGGTGCTTTATAATTATTCCGATAATACTAATTTAATTCAGATCCTAACATTGTTAAATCACTTACATCACATCCTTACATTGTGCGTGATTTTAGATAAGACCCTTTCATCGTCTAGTTGTTAAGCGTGAGTTCCTCCATTGTATGACCAACCATCATCCATTTATTTGGATTCTTCCATTGTGTGATTTAAGGGTAGCAACATTTAATCACATTAAATATCTAAGGCAGACTCCCAGCAGAGGTTGTAATTCACACACAGAACTAGGAATTTAATATGAGAATTTTTTTTTTTATGGAAATAGTGGATTGAATAAAAAAAAGGGCATGTTTTTTGCCTGCAATAGTTTAGTTACTGGAAAAGTGTCGCTTTGCCAGAGAACTTTTTGAGTCTTTACGTACATATTTCTGTGAGTTTCCAAACCTTTTCAACATCAGTATAAACTCTTTGTTATTTTTATCACACGTTCTCAGATTTGCTACTAATATCACAAAACATCATAAAACAATAAATTGAAACACAGTTGTGACTGGAGACAAGTCAGAACACACAGGGAGGATGAGAAAATAACGGTTAGAGCCATGACACAAGACACTGTCTAAAAACGACTAATTAAAGTGAGACTGAGAGGCGCTCGGCACTGCTTTATGTAAGGAGCATGTCCAGGGATGGTATTTAAAAGGTCACCACTGTCAGCCTCGGTTAAAATCTGCGCCCAAGACAGGCAGAAGATGACAAACACAAAATGAGTCAGTGTGCCTGCGTTTGAGATAGAACAACAAATCAAATATATATTTAACTGTAACAAGTGATTCTACTCAGATCAGTTTTAAAAAGGAAATTGCACTCATAAAGGGGGAAACTCGTTATTATTAAAACAAACACTATAATCTAAAAAGCAGACCGTACCCTTTGGAAGAGGAAGTACGTCATATTTAACGCGATATCTCCAACTGGCCCCTGTGACATCACAAATACAGTAGAAAGATTCAGGCATGATGAAGTATAGCTACGTCACTTCTATGACAAATCAGAGGTCATATTAAGCAGGAACGCTAAAAATCTTTTGACTGGCTCTTATTTCATTCCTTCGTGGTCCTCTACAGCAGAGTTCCCCCGACTACTCCCCTTTGAAGCTTTGGCAGTTCCCATTGGCTGATCCGGCCAAGAACGCCATACATATTGCTACTGGTCATTTGCAACATGTGCCCTGGATGTGCCAGGGCTGAACTGGATTGTGATGTAATAAGCTAAATCTTTCATAAACACTTAAAAGAAAATTGAGCATTACATTAAAGACGTTACCGCCGGCTATTGGTGATTTTCCAATGTTTTATTCAGTGGGATATTTTCCAGAGAAGTGACAATTCCCCCTTCAATATCTTCCTATGGCTGTTAAAAGCTACTTTGACTTTAATACTTTTTACTCGCCCTATACCCACGGCGGGGTACACTACATCGCTTAATACAATCGCGCCCTGAACGCTCTGCTTTGGTACTCGTCAAATACTTGAAGCTTTCATGTTCAATTAGAATTAGCAAGACAAAAGGACAGGAAAAATGGAGCAGAAAATTTGCGGCGAAATTAGATCGCAAAAACAGATTAAGGGAATGAGAAATGAAACGGCGAGAAAAGTAATCAGAAGAACTGAATCAAATTCAGTGTAAGACAGATTGCGGCAAGGAGGACATTAAAGCCTTCAGTGTCGCAGGGAATAAAAATTTGATTTACAAAATAGATACTGGACGAATATAGCGACCAACCTTTGTTGCCGCTTCACCGGCTGTGTAGAGCAGGGATAATGGGAATTCCGGTCAGACCTTGAGTAACAATACGTATATATGACTACCTGCCTAACTCATATCTTCACAGATTTATAAAAGTGGGGTTTGTTTAGAATCCAAACTGGTCAAATTCTCCAAGCCAGCTATGTTGTCACCTTTTAGTGAAGAACTATCGCAATCTCCTCTCTATAGTAACTCTAGGCCAGGCTCTGAAACGGCCAAGAAAGTTATTGTCCAGCATATCCTCTCCCGATTCCATATCAGATGGACCTAGCTCTGCTTCGATTGCCATAAAGCACCGCCATACTGTTGTAAAAATAATAGGATGCACAGATGCATTTCTCAGGATTACAGAAAATGGAGCTGCTCAACAAAAACAAAACAGCAAATGAACCGGAAACTATATTACAAAAACAATAAAAGAAGCACAAAAAATAATATATCACATATATAATATTATTTATATATATAAATAAATGTGTGCAAACGCCTGCCCCAGAAACTTGATATTTAAGCATTTTATTGCCAAGTAAGATTTGTGCGACTCATACTGGTGTCAGAAACAGAAGCCATCGAGTGTCAGGTTGCAGATTAGATCAGGACATCCACGGCAGAATTAGATTGAAAGCTCTGTTTGGCAACGACAAGCTGAAAGGAATTCCTGCATGTAGATGAGCCTTTCTGTGTTTTTGCATTGTGCGTCTGTGTGTTAGTGATGTGACTGCGCGCTCCCCGGGGAGTCACAGATGTTCAGACAGGCATGCTATACTCTAGTGTCAAGCGAAGTATTCTCGGGCTGCCTGTGTATAGCAGCTGAATCGCCGGCGGCACAGCACAGACTACATACATTACCCTACAACGGCCTGATAAATAATGGAATATTGTGGCTTATTAGAGGGAAATGTTTATGGATAAACTGTACATTGCTACCGCAGAACGGAATGCAAAGAAAGAATCTGCTTTGAGGTGACACTTAACCACTTCATTGCCAAGACATTCGCCCAACCGATCTGATAGTACTGGGGCTTATTTACTAAGCTGAGAATTGGGGAGGATTGCCATGGGAATTGCAAACCTGAGACTATAAAAGCTGAGCTTAAAAACAGGCAAGGTGAATCATTTTTCTTTTCGGCCATTTTGGCCTGGAATATGAACTTTTCTCGCCAATTCTACAAATGTTCCCAGTTTAGCGACTAAGCGTTACATTGTTCACTGCCCAAGATCTGGCTGCCATTAACCATTGGAGCGCCAGGAGGCTGTATGCCTTGTTATAAAGCTGCCTGCAGTACGACACCCCTCGAACAAAAAACATTACAAAAATTATTACAGAGGATGATGAAAAATCTGTAAAACATTTTGCGTGGTTCTGAGGATGCTAATGTAACACACAATCCTTGTGGAGGTCTAACAAATATATCCACACAAAATGACTGGAGAGCAAAATTCTTCAATATTCGAAGCTGTTCAGCTCAAAAAGGCAATGGATTAACTCAATATTGTACAGCGCTACGGAATTTGCTGGTGCTATAAAAATAATAAAATGATAATAATATATCGGCATTTGTTGTTTTGTTTTTTTGTTTTTGCAAAAGCATGGCATTAAGTTATAATGTGTTAAGTTGCAATCATTGGGGGAAAATTAGAGACTTTATAGTTAATGTGTGCAAGGAAAGGTGGTAATTAAATAATTAACACATTGCAGATCTAGTTTATCAGACTTTCTGAAAAGAGAATGGGGGGAGGGATTTTAACCCCTTCAGGGCAACGTGGTTGGGCAAATCCTATGATATGATGACAGTCTTGGTGTGTCATTTGTCATTAAGGTGTTAACGGAAAAAAAAAACACCCACAAATGTGTACATTTTCAAAGGTGATTTGGTTATTCCAAGGGCTACTCTGTATTTGAGAATGCAAGGCTGAGATGATTATCAAAAACGAGGAGAAAATACTTCACGTTTTCCTCTTTAAGTAAAAAAAATGAAGCGTTTAAATCACAAAACATTACGAATGACAATTTTTTTTTATTTTTTTTAACATACATTACGGTTGAAGCATACAATTATACAACCACAATGGTAAGGAGTATCTCACATCATGAGATTCACAGTGCAGCAAACAGAGTCAGAGTCACACGTTACAGAGCATCTCCTGGGCTCAGTTATACGGCTGAGTTACATAACAATAGCCGGAGAGAGAAAGCCTACATATAACCCGTAATGTCAGAGCCAAACGTAAGCATACTGGATACAACTGGTTTGAATTTTCTTTTTTTTCTAATTTCTTTTTGCAGGCAATAAAAGTACAGCTTATGCAACCGTCAAGAAACGGTCGACAAGACGTCACATCATATAAGTTGTGCAACACAATAAAGATCACCCCACTGTAGTAATTATAAAAGAAGGACAGTAGCTCGTGAGTTGTCACAGAATAAACATAGTAATAATGAGTAACAGAGCCAGCTGATACAAACTCCATTTAAATGGATTGATATAACAGAGGACACGACAGGTGGGTATAAAGAGCAAGATAGGGAAAATATTTATCTCACTAAACGTAGGGAATATATAAAGTGAAACCGTATTGTGGCCTCCTAAAAAGTTGGTCAGATACCCATGATCCTCGGGTGGTGGAAAGACAATACATAAAGTGGCATTGTCATCTTGGTGTTTTTTGCAGGACTCCTGCACATAAAAAGTATGTTATTAGGAAGGTGGCTAAAAATATAAACAGTATTACATATATGTGTGTCATGTTCCAGCCCCAGAAACCTAAATCAAGGGAGACACCTTAAAGGACCACTCTAGTGCCAGGAAAGCATACTCGTTTTCCTGGCACTAGAGTGCCCTGAGGGTGCCCCCACCCTCAGGGACCCCCTCCTGCCCGGCTCTGGAAAGTGGAAAAGGGTTAAAACTTACCTTTTTCCAGCGCTGGGCGGGGAGCTATCCTCCTCCGATCCTCCTCTTCTCCTCCCCGTCGGCTGAATGCGCATGCGCGGCAAGAGCTGCGCGCGCATTCAGCCGGTCACATAGGAAAGCATTCATAATGCTTTCCTATGGACGCTTGCGTGCTCTCACTGTGATTTTCACAGTGAGAATCACGCAAGCGCCTCTAGCGGCTGTCAATGAGACAGCCACTAGAGGAAAAAGGGGAAGGCTTAACCCATTCACAAACATAGCAGTTTCTCTGAAACTGCTATGTTTATGAAAAAATGGGTTAACCCTAGCTGGACCTGGCACCCAGACCACTTCATTGAGCTGAAGTGGTCTGGGTGCCTAGAGTGGTCCTTTAAGGCATTCCTATTTCATTGATCCTGTGAGTGCAAAATAATCAGCGCTTATATCTGTGTTTATAACTATGCTTAACTACTGTTATAGGTTTCCCTTCGTTATACATAGAGGCATCACAAATCTATCTATAATATATATATATATATATATATATATATATATATATATATATAAATCAAAAAATTACCGGCACTCATGGGCTTCTTTCATCCAGTTTATTATAGGTGAAGGTAGTCAGGTCGACGTTTCAGCTCCCGGTCGGAGCTTTCATCACTGATGAAAGCTCCGACCGGGAGCTGAAACGTCGACCTGACTACCTTCACCTATAATAAACTGGATGAAAGAAGCCCATGAGTGCCGGTAATTTTTTGATTTTTTATGAATTTGGGACTTGGCACCTGGCAGTATTACTATTTAGAGTTGGAGTGCAAGGGTTTTTCCTATTTGCTTATATATATATATATATATATATATATATATATATATATATATATATATATATATAGAGAGAGAGAGAGAGAGAGAGAGAGAGAGAGAGAGAGAGAGAGAGAGAGAGAGAGATGTGTGTGTGTGTTAGATATGTGTGTATTAATTTATGTGTTTGTCAGTGTATGTGTCAGTGTGTGTGTATCAGTGGGTGTATATGTTTTTCTCAGTGTGTGTGTCAGTGTGTCTGTATATGTCAGTGAATGTATATGTGTGTGTGTGTGTCAATGTGTATCTATGCAGTTACGTATGTGTATATGTGCATACATCCCATCAAACGCCAACACTACATGCAAACACACCCTTGTAATCAAACATTACATACAAACACACCCCTGCAGTCAAACCCCAAAGTTTTACACAAGAATACCCCTACATTCAAACATCAACACTACACACAAGAGTACACCTGCTATTAAAATCCAACACTACATGCAAACACACCCTTGCATTCAAACGCAAACACTACATAGAAGTACACCACTGCAGTGCACTCCAATGGCAACAGTACATACAAATACATCATTACATGCACACACACACACATTCTCCACACAAAAACATGCTTACATTCAAACGCACAAACACTGTTCTCAAATACAACCCTGCAAGGATGGGCAAATGGCAGATCCCAGGCTGGCATAGCATGGTACGTGGCATACAACAGATGATGATTTACTTTTTAGAAACCTTTGCGCTAGAGTGGGGAAGGGGGGGGGGGAGCAAAAATTCTCAACATTATTTCTGCCAGTGGGCTTTACCTCTAATTGCAACAAACTGATATTCTCCATAGAATCTCTAAACTGTAAATGGAATTGGGTAAATATTACACGAGTTTCATCAGCCTCGTTTTCTTTTCTTGCGATTTCATTTTTCCTGATCAATAAATGTCCCTTATAGATACATGTAGAACCACCTGACATAGCTGTAGAATGGAACCACACACCGGTCTATTTAAAAGCAGAATTTGTTGCTGTCTTGTTATATAAATCATTATTTTTTTTTTATCCTGGATATAATGAGGCTCATCTGAGCATTGACTCTATAAGCTCTCTCTCTCTCCTTCCCTGTGCGGTTGTGCTAGTAACTAGCAAGGGTAATTATCTGCCCTGGACCCTGGTTTGAGGGAGTAACGGAGGTACATATTGTTAGTAGAATTCCACAGAAAATAATTAAACAAGATATCCGTTCTGCCAATCACTGCCTCCAATCGCCAATCATGGTCCCAGGAAACGATAGCTCTTGGCAAATTCTGCCTAGGCTCCCTGGATTCATCAAAATAAATAAAAACACAATTTTTAAGTGCCTATTAACAGTTTAACGGTTTTACGTAGAGTAGTTATTATAATATAAATTGCTCATAATAAATAATGATAATTTATTAGCATGTTGGATCAATACAGTAGGTTTTGAGGTTGTTGTAAGCAAGTTTACATTTTATGGACACTTTCTATATATTCTTTCCTGAACAATTTTCTGATCTATGACCACCATTACAAGATTTCTCCGTACCCCAAAACTGTACCCCAAAACCGTACCCCAAAACCCACCATTCCTAAGGGATACCATTGCCTTGTAAAGTTGCCAAAGGAAACTTCAGCTACAGAATAATTTCTGTAGAACACAGAGCAATTCTCAGGCCCAGGAAGGCAAAAGATAACGAGCTATCAAGGTCCAAGGTGTAGAGAACAGAGTGAGATTTTCAGGCATCGGTGACGAAAAACAGAGAAAGATTCTCAGAAGTAGCAGAGGGAGAATAAAAGCATTCTCAGAACCATAGGAAAATAGAGAAGGATTATCAGAAGCAGGGGAGGCAGAGAAGAGGCACCAGGGAACGGAGAGGACACACAATAAGGGATCCAGATGTAGATTCCTATTTTTGTCTGCTTTTAGAAAACATGCAATGTGCTTTGTAAGAATGGTTTTACCCTTTTTAGGCAGGTTTCGTAACTGACAGCATTCCTTCCAATATGGGCGGCTCACTCCAAGATTCCTTCCTCGGAGCACTGGTGGGGTAGGTGCCCGTACAGGACTCTGAATTTGGAGTAAATACACTTTTCCTACTTCACATACAGTGCATTATTTTTATCTGTGTTATTTCACTAAACTGTGAATTGCTGCGACTTTACTTGGGGTTTACACATAGCTGAAAAGAAAGAATCCTCTATGTTTAGTACAGCTATTCTAATCTTCCTTTGGAATTCCTTGGTGAATTCCTGACAATACACTGTGTCCCAGTGCTACTATTCGCTGCTTACTGTTACACCGAGTACGTCCAGGGCTACGAATTTTTTTCCCACGAATGTTATTCCTCGAATGTTATTCCAGTACTCAGTTGCCCTGGTGCCTACTTCTCATAACTGGGCAGAAGCCCAGCTCGGGGTCTGCTATGGCACTACTTAAAGGGAAACTCCAGTGCCAGAAAAAAACGATCCGTTTTTCTGGCACTGGAGGGTCCCTCTCCCTCCCACCCACCAATCCCCGGTTACTGAAGGGGTGAAAACCCCTTCAGTGACTTACCTGGGACAGCGGCGATGTCCCTCACCGCTGTCTCCGCCTCCGCGACGCTCCTCCTAGTGATTACGTCGGCCAGTGGGCGAGACTAATCTCGCTCACCGGCCGAGGAGACCTAATGCGCATGCGCGGAAATTCCGCGCATGCGCATTACGTCTCCCCATAGGAAAGCATTGAAAAATAATTTCAATGCTTTCCTATGGGGTTTTGAGCGACGCTGGAGGTCCTCACACAGCGTGAGGACATCCAGCGACGCTCTAGCACAGGAAACCTGTGCTAGAACCCAGGAAGTGACCTCTAGTGACTGTCTAATAGACAGCCACTAGAGGTGGAGTTAACCCTGCAATGTAAATATTGCAGTTTATGAAAAACTGCAATAATTACACTTGCAGGGTTAAGGGTAGTGGGAGTTGGCACCCATACCACTCCAATGAGCAGAAGTGGTCTGGGTGCCTGGAGTGTCCCTTTAACATTGTTCCCCGGACATTGGGGTTTACCCTATACGCAAAAAAACAATGGAATGGATAAAACAATTGCAGAGTACCCCAATGACTTCTTAAACTGAATCTGGCATTCTACAGGGAGAGGTGGCAAAAACTGGTGTAAATGTGTGTGCACAAGAGAATACATAGTGTGCACATGCAGATAGGAACATGTGTGGTGTACATGTGTGAAAGTGATGAACGTTGTATGCAAAATGTGCATACGCAGATAGAAGCATGCATGAAAAACACGTATATACAGGTAGATAAGACTATGTGTGCATGACTATATATGAGTGTGTATGGTGAGATTGGTGTATATATACGAATGAGCCATTATGTGCATGTGTGCTTGATATACACGTGTAGATGTGTTTAAGTAGTGGTAACATTATAAATCAGCAAAGGATAAATATGAACCCCTTAAGGACCAAACTTCTGGAATAAAAGGGATTCATGAGATGTCACACATGTAATGTGTCCTTAAGGGGTTAAAGGGTCAGTCTAAGCACCAAAACCACTTTAATTCGCTGATGTTGTTATGGTGCAATGATACTGTCCCTGCAGCCTTTCTGCTCAGCTCGTTTTGTATTTCATGATGTATCCCCTAGCCTCAGTTTTCAGACAGACAGTCTGAATACCTAATTCTGCAAAAGAAATGTCGATGTATCTATCTCTCACGTTCAACCTCAACACACAGGGAGTGCCAACACTGAACCTTGTATCTACGACTTGCAGGGTGACCCACACAAATATCAGCCTAATCTGGGTGATGAGGTCCCACAAACAGAACGTCCAATCACAGGGCTTCCTTTTGGCTGGTGACAATCCAGAATTTACTGCCGTTTTACTGATACACTCACCCAAAAGGCAACAATATAGACTTCACTATATAATTCAAAGAGTAAAATAAAAATAAAAAAGTCTCATCTGTGTAAAACACATTTCCAAAATGGGATATTATTTATTTACATTGAATACCCTGAACCCCAGATAAATACCTTCAAAACAAATAAAGAAAAATAAAAAATAAAAACTGGGAGAAACTAGAGTTGTTGCAAGTATATATATCCCCTAATTAGAGTTGAGTGGACACCTGGATGTTCGGGTTCGGCCGAACTTTGAAAAAAGCCCGGGTTCGGGCTCGAACTTGACCCCAAACCCGAACCCCATTGAAGTCAATGGGGACCCGAACTTTTGAGCACAAAAATGGCTCTAATAAACTCCTGGAAATGGCTAGAGGGCTGCAAAGGGAAGTAAAATGGGGATAGGAGTAGCACAAGTGCCCTGCAAACAAATGTGGATAGGGAAATTACTTAAAAATAACATAAAATAAGCAGCCGCTTAGTAGATAACTCCCTAATTCCCACGGTATTAAGGAGCTATCTACCAAAAGGCTAAAAGACCTAAATTGGTCTTTCAGCCAAATTTACTAATACTAAGTAAAGATGACTTAGTATTAGTAAATTCAGCCCCTACTCGCTACACCGCGAGTAGGGGCGTGTCGAGTAAACAGTGAGCAGCCACCTCTGTAAAACCTATTGCAAGCCCTCACCCGTCGCACAGGGGTGGGGGCCCTAAATAAGAATGTGGAGGGGGGGGATCTACTGTCCTACCCCCCGGCCCCCACCCCTGAGCGGCGGGTGGGGGCCCTAAATAACAATAAGGGGGGGACCTACTGTCCTCCCCCCCGGCCCCCAGCCCTGAGCGGCGGGTGGGGGCCCTAAATAACAATAAGGGGGGGAACCTACTGTCCTCCCCCCCGGCCCCCAGCCCTGAGCGGCGGGTGGGGGCCCTAAATAAGAATGTGGGGGGGACCTACTGTACTCCCCCCTGGCCCCCACCTCTGCATGGCGGGTGAGGGCCCTAAATAACAATAGGGGGGGGACCTAGTGTATATCAGTTCTGGTTCACTCAACTCTACCCCTAATGTATCCCTCATCTCCTTTCATTCTCTTTCACGGTTTTGTCTATATAGTTCGTAAACTGGCATAGGGATGGATGAGGAAGATAAAAGAGGAGAGATACAAGACGCTTGCACAGAGGGAGAAGTGGATAGTTTATTGGCAAAGAGGACGGAGAGGGATTGGCAGAGAGTGAAGGGTCGAATTAGGAGATTAGCACAGAGGGAATGGTTAGATAAAGAGATCGACACAGAGAAATACAGAATATGGAGACTGGCACAGATCGATAGGATATGGAGAATGGCACAAACGAAGGATAGGGTATAAAGACTGTCACAGAGCAGTATGATATGGTAATGAGACCTGCACAGTAGGTTGGTGGATATGAAAAATGTCACAGAAGGTAGGTTGGGGGTATGGAGACTTGCACAGAGGGAAGGTTGGGAGTATGGAGACTAGCACAGAAGGTAGGTTAGGGGAATGGAGACTGGCACAGACGGTAGGTTGGGGGTATGGAGACTTGCACAGAGGGAAGGTTGGGAGTATGGAGACTAGCACAGAAGGTAGGTTAGGGGAATAGAGACTGGCACAGACGGTAGGTTGGGGGTATGGAGACTTGCACCGAGGGTAGGATCTGGAGGCAAGAGGTGCATGGAACAAAGGCTGAGTAAGATTAAGAGACTGGAATAGGAAGAAAGGCAGATTGATGAGACTAGCAGAGAGAGCAGGGGGCAAAGGAGTATGGCATAGAAGGAAGTAAGGATATGGGGAAAATACTTTTTAACTGTTTGAATAGTGTGTACTTTATCTAGTCTAGAAAATAAAACCATTTCCCGGCAGCATTCCAGAAAAAAAATATATATATACATACACACACACACAGATCAGCCACAACTTTAAAACCACATGTAATATTGTGTAGGTCCCCCTTGTGTTAAACACCTTTGATGCATTGAAGCATGGACTCCACAAGACCTCTGAACATGCCCTGTGGTATCTCACACCAAGACATTAGCAGCAGGTCCTTTAAGTGCTGCAAGTTGCGAGGTGGGATCTCTGTGACAAACGCCCTTAGGTCTGGACGTTTGCCACGAGCTCTTGGAGGAGCCTGCTTGCCAGCCTCCTGCCCCAGGATTATGGGCCATGCAAAATACACTGAAAATGGCTCTTTTCATGTCATTTGGGACTATGTTGTTCGGGAACCGAACAACTGCACGAACCAGAAACCACGCGGGAGCTTGTTAAGCCCAATTGACACCTTGTTACTAGTTCCACCATAGTGTTCTAATTGTTTGTCTGGGTAGCTGCTATTTGTATGAACGACCACGAGGTGGTGGCCATCTTGTTCACATGAACGCAGGCAGCAGGGTTTGGTCGTTATATTTCCTGTTTCTGTACTGAGAGATAATTCAATGATATGTTTGTTGCTCAGGTAATTATCTCTCAGGCACAGGGGAGGAGTATGCTAGATGTTTGCTTGTAACTAGTCTTCCCTCAGGTCCAGGAGGAGGGATTATCCTGTTTTGTGTTATAGGCGTGTTTGCCTGTGTCTAAATTGAATAAAAGCAGGCCATCTGGCCAGATTAAAATATTCCAATTTGTACTCCCAAAACTATGTGTCGTCTGGTTACTAGGAAAGGACTAATCACTGTTCCAGTGTGGAAGATTCAACGGGGAAAGTCCTTGTAAGGACTAGAGCTCCCAGGACTGAGTGTGGAGGTACCCAGCCAGGGTACAGGGAGCTCCATTACAGCCTCCTTGGATCAGAATTGTTGGTCCAGCACATCTCACAGATGCTCAATCGTTTTGAGATCTGGGGAACTTGGAGGCCAAGGCAACACCTTGAACTCTTTTTCATGTTCCTCTTTGTCATGTTCCACTGCCATCAGGGAACACTATTGCCACGAAGGGGTGTACATCTGCAACAATATTTAGGCAGGTGGTACATGACAAAGTAACATCCACATAAATGCCAGGGCCCAAGGTTTCTCAGCAGAACATTGCTTCCATCAGCCTGCCTTCTTCTTATTCTCAGTGCATCTTGCTGCCATCTCTTCCCCAGGTAAAGACACACATGCACCTGTCCATTCAATAGATCAAAAAGAAAATGTGATTCATCAGACCAGGCAACCTTTTTCCATGCTTCATGGTCCAGTTCTGATGCTCACGCCTCTGTATAAGTTGTCTTTGGTGGTGGACAGGGGCCATCATAGGCACTCTGACCGGTCTGCGGCTATGCAGCCCCATGTGTTGCAAACTGCGATGCACTGTGTGTTCTGACACTTTTCTATTGTGGCCAGTATTAAATTTCTTCAGCAATTTGAGTTACAGTAGCTCTTCTGTGTGATCAGACCAGACTGTCTAGCCTTCACTTCCCACAAGCTTCAATGAGCCTTAGGAACACATGAGCCTGACTCTGGTTCATCGGTTGTCCTTTCTTGCACCACTTTTGGTAGGCACTAACCACTGCATACCAGGAACACCCACAAGACTTGTCATTTTGGAGATGTTCTCACCCACTCGTCTAGCCATCACTATTTGGCCCTTCTCAAAGTCACTCAGATCGTTTCACTTGCCCATTTTTCCTGCTTCCAGCACGTGGAATTCAAGAACTGACTGTTCACTTGGTGCCTAAAATATCCCATTCCTTGACAGGTGTCAATTTAACAACAATCGATGTTTTTCACTTCACCTGTCAGTGGTTTTACTGTTGTGGCTTATCAAAAAAAATATATATATATAAATATATATACACAACTCGTACCAAAAATATTAACCAAAATTTTAAAAAGAAATAGACACTACTTGATTTTTATTTTGCCAGTAGTGGGCAATTGTCTGTTATATAGATCCCAAACAACCCATACATTATTGATAGAACATGTCGCACTAACGGAGGTCCCTCTTTGAACATTTAAATGTCATGATTTTTAAAAGGGATTTTTCACAGCGCTCTTGAACAATTTCTTTGAATGCCCTTTAACTGTAAAGGAAAACTGTAATCCAGCGGTTCCCAAACTGTGTGCCGCGGCGCCCTGGGGTGCTGCGACGTGCAGACAGGGGTGCTGCGGAAACATTACTGCTTAATAGCCTTTAAGACCGCGTCCGGGCCCCTGTAATGTCGGCCGGCTGGGAGCAAGTGACAGCCTGTCATTTCCGCCCAGCATCCTACAGGGAGGCAGCGCGGGAGGGAGAGGAGGCAGCCGCAACGTGAGGGGAGAGGAGCATGAAGAGCTCCAGACCACTCACTCCCACAGCAGCAGGACTCCAAGCCACCCTCCTGGCACATAAGGTAAGCTAACAGGAGGGTGGCTGGAGATATATATATATATATAAAATAATCACTTGTGTGTGTATTAGTGTATGTGAGTATGTGTATGAGTGTATGTGTATGAGTATGAATGTGTATGTGTGTGTGTGTATGAGTGTGTGTGTATGTGTGAGTGTGTGTGTATTTGTATGAGTGTATGTGCATGATTGTATGTGAGTATGAGTGTATGCTTATGAGTCTGTGTGTATGCGTATGAATGTGTATGAGTGTGTGTGTATTTGTATGAGTGTATGGAAATGATTGTATGTGAGTATGAGTGTATGCTTCTTGTTTGTGTGTATGCGTATGAATGTGTATGAGTGTTTGTATGTGTATGTAGCAGAATGAACGTTTGTAATACCCTTTTTCATTCCCTTTGTTCGGCTTCATTCCCCCCCATTCGTTTACCGAACCCCCATCTGTGTGGTCCATGGGATTGCATCTTTTAACAACCAACCATCCCTGGCTGTTAACTGCAAATTGCTTGTTAAAGAAAATGTTACCCCTGTGTGGCCGCCGTCCGTATTACCAAACGCATGTGTGCAAACAAACGGTGGCCATTTTGTCTCTCGAACGTAGGTAGCGGTACATGGTCGTCGAAGTCCTGGAACTAATTTCAGCTACTCTACACCACGAACACCCAGTAAACTATCGAACAGGGGGAACTTTCGCATACTGGTAGCCTGGGGTAGCCTTTGTCGGCATTCGTGTGAGAACACCCGAAAGAAGGCCGGTCGAGCCTAAATTCCTCTGGAACGGTTTTGGGGCTTCACCTCATGGCTGACCGGTCAAAACTTCACTTGAATTGCATTCCCGAACCACCGAACTGATCTGAGTGATATATTGACAAAATGGGCGCTCAGATCCCAGCTGTTCGGTGATGTGATTTTCGTGGGGTTCTGAAATATTAAAATGTGTTTTATGATGTTTATAAATATTGTATATTTTCTGTGCCTGAGAGATAATTGAATTAAATAGTTGTTCTTACTCAATTATCCCTCAGGCACAGAGGAGTCGTCTGAACTGTTTACTTGTCCCCTCTCAGGTCCATAGAGGAAATGCCCCTGGAATATGATTTAAGAAACCCCTTGCATGGGGAGTTGCATAAAAGCCAGCTGTGGCTGAATAAAAAGCACACTTACTCTATGTTACCTGCATGGTCTTGGTTCCAATAAGTCATGCATCTGACCAAAAAGGACTTAAAGGGACACTAAGTACCAAAGCAAAAGTACCTTAATGGAGTGTTGTTGTGGAGTTTTGGTGTATAGATCATACCACTGCTGTCTCTCTGCTCGATTTTCTGCCATTTAGGCTTTGTTTATGCATCCCTGGCCACACCTCCCTGCATGTGACCGACAACCTCTCTACATACTTCCTGTAAAGAGAGCTTTGATTTCAAACTTTGTTTATTGTACAGTGTGTTTAATTTAGAATTTCTTATTGTTTGCTCTGTTAATTACCTGCAAGACCCTGCAGGAGCCCCTGTGTGTCATTAAAGTTAAATTAACAGAGCAGGAGTTTTTATTTTATTTTTTTGTTTTTTAAATAAAGAATTGTTTTCATGCAGGTTGTACCTGCATTGTACCAAGTCACAGCCAGGGGAGGTGTGGCTGAGGATGCATACTTAGACAAAATAGTGATTTAACTCCTAAATGGCAGAGAATTAAGATAGAGTGAGAGACTGCAGGGATTATCTATACACCAAAACTGCTCCATTAAAGGGACACTATACTCACCAGAACAACTATAGCTTAATGTAGTGGTTCTGGTGTCTATACACTGTCACTGCTTTTTAATGTAAATGCAAGGTAGTGTTTACATTGGTGCTTAGTAACACCTCTAGTGGCAGTTACTCAGATGGCCAGTGGGTCAGTGCAGCACTGGCGTTCAGCGTCTTCACAGTCTGCATGGAGGCGCTGAACGTTCCTCAGAGATGCATTGATTCTATGAGGAGATGCTGATTGGCGCAGTGTGGCATTTTGTGGCGCATGCACTATAGCCTCCCAATGCTCTCCTATGGGAAAGCATTGGATTGGCTGAGATTATCAAAATTGCTGATATTAGCAATGGAGGTGGAACCATGCGGGGCCAACCATGGTAGAGCCTGCTGTGTCAAGACTGGCATAGGAGAAAAGGTGAGTAAAATCATATTTTTAAAGCTGAGAGGGGCATGTAGCCTAAACAGCCACACAGGCACTTGACCGGTGTATAGTCGCCATATGGGCAGTCGGAATCCAGGACAACCAACCCACATACCTTACCCTATAATGCACTGACACTAGAGATATATGGGAAAAATTGTCCACAGCTTTATTAACAATTTTAACTAATAACCATTATAATAATATCATAATATAACATAACCAAATAATTTAACATGTAAACATGGGTCATTGCCCCCCATACTCTGCCCTTGCACCCGTATCCTTCTGTCAATATAAAAGGCAATGACCCCAATATAAATAACACGTATATACAAATACATAACATATCAAATTATTCCAACATGAACCAATTTAAAGTGCCAAACCATTAATTAACCACGGCAGGGGTATACCTGGATACCCCTACCCCACCAGGTTCTGAGCCACCGACAGGACTCGAAACCTACCAACCACCAATGTCCACCATTTTCCAATTCCATCCGGTTCCTCCTGGGGAGCCTATTTCTTCTCCTTCAGCTCCCCATCCCGCCGCTGTGACAAAACGGGATACCCTTAAAAACAAAACCACGGGAGGGTGGGCGGGACAAACTTAGCCAGGTAGGAATTAAAAGTGACTGTTATAAAATGGCTGCCTATTTAAATAGACAGCCCACTTACCCATAACTCCATTCCTATCTTCCTTCCTCCTAAGCCCGCCTCCTAACCCCTGTCAGGGCCCTTTTCCGCTAAGCTGTGCTTTTGCTCCATGGGGCTACATGACCGGTGTTTAGTCGCCATATGGGCAGTCGGAATCCAGGACAACCAACCCACATACCTCACCCAATAATGCACTGACACTAGAGATATATGGGAAAAATTGTCCACAGCTTTATTAACAATTTCAACTAATAACCATTATAATAATATCATAATATAACATAACCAAATAATTTAACATGTAAACATGGGTCATTGCCCCCCATACTCTGCCCTTGCACCCGTATCCTTCTGTCAATATAAAAGGCAATGACCCCAATATAAATAAGACGTATATACAAATACATAACATATCAAATTATTCCAACATGAACCAATTTAAAGTGCCAAACCATTAATTAACCACGGCAGGGGTATACCCGGATACCCCTACCCCACCAGGTTCTGAGCCACCGACAGGACTCGAAACCTACCAACCACCAATGTCCACCATTTTCCAATTCCATCCGGTTCCTCCTGGGGAGCCTATTTCTTCTCCTTCAGCTCCCCATCCCGCCACTAGCTCAGACCTTGACCCCTTAAGCCGTCTGAGCTCCGCCACCCCGAAGAAAAAGTACTTTCTGCATCCCCTCCTGCCAACCCAGGTTCAGCAGATCCCAGCCCACAGCCGAGAGATGAACACCGTCTGGGTGGTAGTAGCCTAGCAGCCCCTCCTCCAACTCACTGTGCCGCACCACTACCCCCCCCAACTTCCGAATAAAGCTTGCCATCAAGCTGTTCACTTTCTTCCTGCACCTATCTATGGCCCCTGGGTCCCGAGCGTGGCGCCACCGCCGCCTCGGGACCATCTCCGACCAGACCAGCATCACCTCCGGAAGCAGGTCCCTCAACTTGTTGAGGTCCTGTTTCATCCATTTTACCAGTCGACGCTGCGGCGTCAGACCCAAGTCGTTGCCCCCGGCATGTATGACCAGCAGATCGGGCCTCCGCCCACCAGCCACCATCCTGAACACGGCCCCGCAGACATCCCCCCAGCAACCTCCCCGGTACCCAAACCATCGCACTAACAGGTGTTCCCTCGGAAAGCCCAGCTGCTGGCCTTGAGCTCGGGCTGCGGCCCTCCTTTCAGCCCCAACGACAAAAGAGTGTCCCACGATCCATGCGACCCGGCCTGGGGAAGAAATAAACAGACTGTCAGACAACCCCATCCCCATCCGGGACCACAAATCTCAATCCAATAAACCCAAGCGAACATAAGATCGGAACCTCACCGACTCCCACCTCCCAAACCGCTTCACTAAATCGTCGCCAAACCCCAAGCGTGTGGCCTCCGTGGCCGCCCCGATACGGAAGGAATGTGTCCCAAACCTGTCCGCCTGCAGGCCCAGCTTACCCAGGCCCGACCAAAAGACTTTGGTAAATTGGAACCGGGACAGTGAAGACCCGTCCGCGTGTACCAACAACGAGCCCCCCCCCCGCGGGCCTCCTAGCCAAGTACCCCGCCACTGCGGCTAGCGGGCATAGCGCGGAGCCCGGCAGGGCACCCAGCGTCACATCCCGACCTTTTCCCAAGACGTCCGTCTTGGACCTGGCCAGGTGCACCACCAACTTGTTCTCCAGTACCCGGATGCCCGAAAACTGCAACCCCCCGGAAACCACTCGGTTGGAGCTCACCAGCTCCCCAACCCGGAAGGCCCCGAAAAAGGCCAGGAGGAAAGCGGCCCGAAACAGGGAAACCTCAAACCCGTCGAAACAAATCTCCGTCAGGACCCGTATTAGGTCCCCAAGCACCCGCACCGACACCGGGCGCCTGGTATCAGGAGATCTCCGGCCCTTCCGGTACCCTTTGAGTGCTTGCCTAATTACGAAGGACTTGGTCAGATCCTCCTCCCCCCGGAGTTTGAACCAGAACGCCATTGCCGCCATGGCCCTATCCACCACCGCGGGAGACGCTTCCTTCGCTAGTAGCCGAAAGGCAAACCACAAAAAGGCGTCCAAGCGCGACTCTCTCACCCGCGCCTGATCCAGCCCTCGTAGCGACTGTTCCCAGGATTTCCAAACCTTATCGTAGGCGGCCCAAGTGGCCGGCGCCAGCGAAGCTTTCACTAATCCCCCAAGCAAGACGCTCCTAGATTCCACATCTCGTCTGGGCACGTCTGGCCCACTTCCAGCGCTTCCGGGGCCGCCATCCGGAATCGGGACCACTGAAAACGAGACAGAGCGTCAGCCACCTCATTCAAATACCCCGGCACATGGCGCGCGCGAAAGACTACGTTTAGTGACATACACATCAACACAAGACGCCGCAACAGCCAAACCACCGGTTTCGACGCTGCGGACTGATTATTGACCGCGTGCACCACGGACATGTTGTCCGAGAAGAAGATCACCTTACGATCTCGCAGCCCCTCTCCCCACAGCACCATGGCGACAACCAGCGGGAAGAGTTCCAAGAAAGCCATATTACGCATGAGGGGGCTCGACCTCCATGCCTCTGGCCATTGCTCCGCACACCACCGACCCGCAAAATAGGCCCCAAAGCCAACGCTACCCGACGCGTCGGTAAACAATTCCAGCTCTGACGCCGATACACCCTCCTGCCGAAAAAACACTGTCCCATTAAAGTCCCGCAGGAAGGTGTCCCACACCGCCAGGTCGGCCTGCATGGCCATTGACACCCGGATGAAATGATGTGGGGAGCGCACCCCGGCCGTCGCAGCCGATAGGCTGCGGCTAAACACCCGACCCATCGGGATCACCCGGCATGCAAAGTTGAGCATTCCCACCAGAGATTGCAGCTGCCGAAGGGTCACCTTGCGAGCCCGCGCCACCGCAGCCACCACGCCCCGTAAACCTTCCAACTTCGCAGCCGGCAGCCGACATTCCCTGAGCCTCGAATCTATCTCAAGACCCAGGAAACTAAGGCAAGCTGCCGGGCCCTCCGTCTTCTCCCTTGCCAGCGGTACACCAAAATGACCCGCCACCCATTCGACCGTTCTGAGCATGTGCAGGCACGCCGGGGAGTCCGCCGGCCCCACGCAGAGAAAGTCATCCAGGTAGTGCACCAATGCACCGTTACCCGACTCAATCCGCACTACCCATTCGATAAAGGAACTGAATTTCTCGAAGTAAGCACAGGAGATGGAACCCCCCATCGGAAGACATAGGTCCACGTAATAACCCGCTTCAAAGAAACACCCCAACAGGTGATGACAAACCGGGTGGACCGGAAGAAGCCGAAATGCGGCTTCAATGTCCACCTTAGCCATCAGTGCCCCGCGCCCGGCTCTCCTTACCAGGTCGACCGCCCGGTCGAATGATGCATAAGAGACCGAGCACAGTTCCCTGTCGATGTCGTCATTCACCGACGCTCCTTTTGGATAGGAGAGGTGGTGAATGAGCCTAAACTTCCCCGGCTCCTTCTTGGGCACCACCCCTAAGGGGGAAACCCTGAGACCCTCCAACGGCGGTGCCGTGAACGGTCCCGCCATCCTACCTAACCGCACTTCCTTCATCAATTTCTCCCGCACCACCCCCGGAAACTCCGCCACCGACTTTAGGTTGCGCAGTCCCCCCATCCCAACCCTGTCCCGGAACGGGATGAAGAACCTGTGCTCGAAACCGTCCCTGAGCACCGCGGCATCCGCCCTGTTACCGTAGCGGTTTAGCCACGGCCCCATCGCGTCGAGCTTCACCGGAGTGAAGCCCCGAGGCAGGGGACGCCCCCCCACCACCGGCCGTAGTGGGGACTCCGGCGTTCCCTGACTTCCCCTTCTTAAAGCATCGGTGGAGCCCGTGGGCGCCGCCACAGCCCGAACACTCGTGTTTGAAGCGGCATGTCGCCCCCCATTTACACTGGCCCTCATTGTAGAGCCAGCAGAAGCCCTTTTGCAAGGCGGCCGACGAGGCGGACTGCCCTTTTCCGCCGGCCGTTTGCTGAAAGGGCTGCGCTTTTTGCGCCATCATGAGTTTCATCCATAGAGGCAGGTCCATTTGGTCCCACCTCATACCCGGATTTGCCGCCAGTCTCTGCCGAAACTGCTCGTCGTACCGCCACCATGCCAATCCGCCATAGGTGCGGTACGCTTCCCAGATCCCATCCAGGTAGCAAAATAAGGATGAGCATAAACTGGGGGATTTCTCACCCAATACACTGGCCAGCACGCAAAACGCCCGTAACCAGTTCCCAAAGGATTTTGGTATCTTCCGATACCGTTTCCTTTTCTCCTCCTCCTTCTTTTCATCTTTTTTATCTTCCTCTTTGAGGTCGATAAATTCCTCCAGAGGGAGGAGGGAAAAGATCTCGCAGAATTCACCCTTCCAGATCTTTTCCTTCACCTCCGATTTGAGGTGCACCCCCAGAGGGCCCGCAAACGACACGTAGGCGTGTTGCCGGGCCGCCTCGGAGACCTCACCTCCGATCAACTCAGCCCGCTCGCTCACCGCGACCGACGATCCAGCCACCTCCCCCACGTCCGCACCCGAACCGGTCCCGGCAGCCACCCCGGCCCCCGAACCCGCGACCACAGCCCCTTGCGCCCACACCTGACCTACGTTCCCACCCGTACCACCCCCCGCTCCCAGTGAGTGGAGAAGTGTTTGTAGTGTGTTAACTAACGTGCAGGAGTGTAATGATTCACAGGACTCACCGGCCAAGCCCCTCGTACCGGGATCCCCTGGGGCTGCAGTGTCCACCGCCATTGGACCAGGATGAGCGACATCCGCCGATGTCCCGCCGACCGGGGAGCCAACCCGGTGCCTCGCCAACACTGAGGAGGAGCGACTCCGAGACCTGCAACGAGGAGAAGAAGTCCTGGGAAGGGTGAACTGTCCTTGCGCCACCCTCCCGTCCCGCCCCAGGGAGCGCCTGCTGGACACCAAAGCCTCCCGCTGCCTAGTTCTCCTGCCGCGCGCCTTATGGGCCCGGGCAGCCCCGCCGCGGGGACTACGACTCCTACGATCCATACCTGATGACTGCCCCCGTTTGCCTCGCCTGGGAGCTCCTCCCCTGCCCCCGCTTGAGCTATCTGAAGTGGACCGGCTGACCGGTGGCCTACCCCCCGCCCCCGCGGACCCCCTAGCCCTAACGGGAGAAATACTACCCCCGCTAGACTCCGGATCACCCCTCAGACCATGCCCCCCTAACTGCCCACTGCTACAAGATGAACTCCTCCCGTGGCCAACGGACCCACCCCGACCCGACGCCCCTGCCCTATAAGTTGACCTACCCACCCCATGCGAACCCGACAGACTGTGACTTACTGGCCCATCCCCCACCCCCAAAGAGGACCCCCCCCTACCCTGCAACCCCTCACTCATCCCCTTTACGTGCTCCTGAGTGGTCTGCCCAGCCACCTGTCCCCTTAAATTCCCTAGTGCCTTATTACTCCCACCACCCCCCCTTTCTACAACCCCAGTAGGCCCCCCATTACCCCCTCTCCCCTCCCCCCGCCTATGGCTCCCCTGCTGGGCACCCCCTTTATCGTGCCCTCCGAGAGGGCCCCTGCCGGAGCCCCCTGTACTCGCCTGCATGTCCAGGGGTCCAGTGTGCGACGGCCCCGCTCCGCTACCGACATCCACGGCTCCCGTTGGAGGGGGCGCCCTCCTGGGCCGCGAGCCCACGCCTCCATGTACTCCGGGGGACCGCCCGACCTCAGCCGCAGTCCCCGCTCCAGGCGCGGCCTCACCTAACGAGGGAGCCGCGCCGGCACCAGTCCTGGCGGCCGCCCGCTGCGTGGTGGCAATCCGAGGTTCCGGCAGTGCGCAGGGAGGCCGAGCCTCGACCATGCGGCTGCCGGACCTGCTGCAGCTTGCCTTGGAGCCCCGGTCAGGGGCGACGATCCTCCCGGGCCCCCGCGGCGCGCCGGGAGGCAGCGCCTCAACCATGCGGCCGCCGGTCCCACCTCGGCCCGATACAGCCGCTCCGCTGGTCCCAGGGGTGTCTTCACCGGGCCCAGTGCCCGGGCTCAGCCTCCTCGGTGGCCTCCTGGCCCGCACAGGACGTCCTCTCTCCGGATCCGCCACCAACGCCAGGGCCGGTCCAAGTTGGGCCCGCAACCAATCCGCTCCCTGGTTCTGGGCCGCCGACCGGATCCCCACCAGCAGTCTCTCCACCTCGTCCATGGCCTGCAGAAGGAGAAAAAAGAGAAAACCCCACCCGGCCAAATCTATGAGCACAGGAGTGCACACAAACTTAGCCAGGTAGGAATTAAAAGTGACTGTTATAAAATGGCTGCCTATTTAAATAGACAGCCCACTTACCCATAACTCCATTCCTATCTTCCTTCCTCCTAAGCCCGCCTCCTAACCCCTGTCAGGGCCCTTTTCCGCTAAGCTGTGCTTTTGCTCCATGGGGCTACAAAAGTGTCAGGAATACAGGTTTGTATTCTTGACACTATAGTATTCCTTTAAGTTAAAGTTGTTTTTGTGCTTAGAGAGTCCCTTTAAAGATGGCCGCCCCTGTGGAACAACAGTGAGACAGAATATAAACTAGAAAGATATATATATACTTATATTGTGTGAATTACAGATTTGTACACACCCCCACCTCTGGGCCTTAACTGGGAGTGGTGATCCATAATTCTGTGCTGTCCGTCTGCAATAGGGTTTCAACTCCACAATTTAATCCTAACAGTTACAAAGCCTCAAACAGAAACTAAAGCCATCAATAACGCCAACATTCTCTCATATACAGACTGGAATCATCAATACCTGGACACGATAACAGAAACCACTTCATATGCCAGCAGGGTCTAGCAGGATCATACAGGGTTAAACTGCCACATAAATGGACAGGAGCACACAGGGTAAACAACTTCATATACCGGCAAGAACACACAGGTTTAACCCACCATAGACACTGGCAGGAGCCAGGGAGAGCAATGCAGGGTAAAATCCCATTATATACCAGCAGGAACACAGAGGGTTAAACCTTATAATACAGCGGCAGGAGCCAGGGAGAGCTGCACAGGGTTAAACCCCATTATATACCAGCAGGGAAACCGAGGGTTAAACAGCCTCATACAGCGGCAGGAGCCAGGGAGAGCTGCACAGGGTTAAACCCCATTATATACCAGCAGGGAAACCGAGGGGTTAAACCTCATTATACAGCGGCAGGAGTCAGGGAGAGCTGCACAGGGTTAAACCTCATTATATACCAGCAGGGAAACCGAGGGTTAAACAGCCTCATACAGCGGCAGGAGCCAGGGAGAGCTGCACAGGGTTAAACCCCGTTATATACCAGCAGGAACACCGAGGGTTAAACAGCCTCATACAGTGGCATTAGCCAGGGAGAGCTGTGCAGGGTTAAACCCCATTATATACCAGCAGGAACACAGAGAGTTAAACAGCCTCATACAGCGGCATTAGCCAGGGAGAGCTGCGCAGGGTTAAACCCCATTATATACCAGCAGGAACACTGATGGTTAAACAGCCTCATACAGCGGCATTAGCCAGGGAGAGCTGCACAGGGTTAAACCCCATTATATACCAGCAGGAACACAGAGAGTTAAACAGCCTCATACAGCGGCTTTAGCCAGGGAGAGCTGCGCAGGGTTAAACCACTTTATATACCAGCAGGAACACTGAGGGTTAAACAGCCTCATACAGCGGCATTAGCCAGGGAGAGCTGCGCAGGGTTAAACCCCATTATATACCATCAGGAACACAGAGAGTTAAACAGCCTCATACAGCGGCAGGAGCCAGGGAGAGCTGCGCAGGGTTAAACCCCATTATATACCAGCAGGAACACCGAGGGTTAAACAGCCTCATACAGCGGCAGGAGCCAGGGAGAGCTGCGCAGGGTTAAACCCCATTATATACCAGCAGGAACACAGAGAGTTAAACAGCCTCATACAGCGGCATTAGCCAGAGAGAGCTGCGCAGGGTTAAACCCCATTATATACCAGCAGGAACACCGAGGGTTAAACAGCCTCATACAGCGGCATTAGCCAGGGAGAGCTGTGCAGGGTTAAACCCCATTATATACCAGCAGGAACACAGAGAGTTAAACAGCCTCATACAGCGGCATTAGCCAGGGAGAGCTGCGCAGGGTTAAACCCCATTATATACCAGCAGGAACACTGAGGGTTAAACAGCCTCATACAGCGGCATTAGCCAGGGAGAGCTGCGCAGGGTTAAACCCCATTATATACCAGCAGGAACACTGAGGGTTAAACAGCCTCATACAGCGGCATTAGCCAGGGAGAGCTGCGCAGGGTTAAACCCCATTATATACCAGCAGGAACACAGAGAGTTAAACAGCCTCATACAGCGGCATTAGCCAGGGAGAGCTGCGCAGGGTTAAACCCCATTATATACCAGCAGGAACACTGAGGGTTAAACAGCCTCATACAGCGGCATTAGCCAGGGAGAGCTGCACAGAGTTACATTTAAACACAGTCAGAGGATTTAGCCAGGTAACCAGCATCATTATAATTGCTGATAAAAGATTAAGGAAAGGAGTTGCTACATGATGCCATTGGTGTTAAATATATACAAATGAGAAAAAGGCACTGCAATGCAATTCTTCGTCACATTTCAAATACAGAGGATTACGAAAACAGAGCTCGGGTTGTATTTTTCGCCAGTAATTGTTTGTTAAAATTCTCTGTTCCCGAACATTCTCCATAATCCAGAGGGATCTTCCTGTTGCTCTCTTCATGAATCTGGCAAAACGACATGCTGGCTCTTATTCTGACTTTCTTCCCCCTGACCACCCATCCTGTCAGCACCCAGCAGACCTATATCCTCCTCACACATTTGGCCATTAATAGTCCAAAGATCCAGCAGTTCCTTGTTTTTTATGTTTAGCAACTAACCCTCATATTTTGTGTTCCATATGGTTACAGTGGTCCTATATCCAGCGTCCCCTACTCTTTCTGACATCAAGAAACCAGATTTTTTGATGCCGGTGTCCTTAATGTTCCATATATCCAAAAATTCTATTGATCTAAATTTCTGGTGGCCCCAACCCTTCCAAGTAGAACCTAATCTGTAGGTGCCAATTAGCCCAAACTTTCTAGATGCCAGTGGACCCTAAAATTGTAGATATTCACTTCCCTAATGTTCTAGGTTCCCATCATACCTTCAACTTCCAGATACCCAATTGGTCCGTATTTTGTAACCATACACAGCACCCACTAAATGTCCAGACACCCGAATTCCATTATAAGGGTACAGTTGGTAATAGTAAAAAGACAAAGGTACAATACTTCTGAAACAATACAACATTTGACAAACAAATACAGGAGGAGTTGAATTTACAATCGATATGGATATGAAAGTTGAGAAACAGGTGGTGGGAACAGCTTAAGTGTGAATAGGCTAATACAGACTTTATTGATTAATAGAATGTGTTAGTTACTGGGGTGAGTGGTAGTCTTCCCTGAACAATAATGTCTTTAAGGAGCGTACAAAGGAAGGGAGATAAGGTGAAAGTCTGACAACACGGAAAGTGTGTTCCAGAGGGTAAGTGCCGCACGAGAGTCCGGTGGTCTAGCATGGGAAGAGGTGATAAAAGAAAATGCAAGGAGCATTGTTAGCTCTTAGGGGGCAGGTTGGAGTATATTTATTAAATAGTTAGGACATGTAGTGGAGAGCGGCGTTAGTAATGGCTTTGTAGGTCAGGGTGAGAATTTATGGATAAGTTGCTTAGTGGTGTCAGAACTTGGAAACGTACACATTTTGGACATATTGTGAAGATGGTTGTGGTAGAAAGAAGAAGGCGATTATAGGACATATTGGAATCAAGTATAAATCTGAGGCTGTGGACTTTGTGTGATTGGGAGCTAGTGATGCCATCAACAGTGATAGAGAAGTTAGATATTGGAGTAAATCTAGATGGGGGAATAAGAAGGAGCTTGATTTTTAGGTGTCGAGAAGTCATCCAGAAAGAAATGAAAGAAACAGTTGCTGACATAAGAAAAGACAAAGGGAAAGAGATCTGGGTGGTAAGGGTAAGTGTTGTCAGCAAAAAGGTTATAATTGAAGCTTTTGATAAGCTCATCTGGAGGTGAAGCATAAATGGAGAAGAGTAGAGGACCCAAGACAGATCCTTGAGGTACTCCAATTGACAGGGGCATTAAAGAGGAGTTGCTGTCAGCAAATGACACAGAAAAGGACCTGTTAGAGAGATAAGAGTGGATCCAAGAAAAAAAAGTGATGTAGAGACCAAAAGAGCTGAGAGCCTGTAGGAGGAAGGTTGGTTAATTGTGTCGGAGACAGCTGAAAGGTCAAGTAAGATAAGAATAAAGCAGTCTCCAGTGCTTTTAGCTGAAAGAAGGTCATTCGTAACCTTGGTAAGGGCAGTTTCAGTCGAGCGTTGGGAACAGGAGCCAGGCTGCAGGGGATCAAGCAGGAAGTTGAAGAACAGGAAGTGGGTTAAGTGGTTGGAAACAAATTTTTTCCAGGAGTGGAAACAGTGATATAGGGCATTCGTTTGTTGGAGAATTAGGGTCAAGGGACCAATAGCAGGTAATACTCCCCATACCCAACCACTGCCAATCCTCACGTCTTGAGATCGCTAATCCTTCCACATTGTCTAATCCAGTAAATATAAATGAGTCAGGGTTTTACTGAACAAGATCAGTCAGTTTTCTATTTAGATAAATGCCACAGATATAAACCTCCACCAATTTTTTCTTAACATTCACCTGAATAGATTTCACTGACCAGGTAGTAGGGGCACCAAGACAATGCATTACATACATCTTGGTCTGTCCTGAGTCTAGAACCAGTACAGACTGCAGGTTGACGTTGGCGCTTTAGTAGTAAAATGCGGTTTCATTTTTGCACAGTATCTGGTTGTGCTGAGAATTTAATCTTGATAATCAACTTCTTACCTGGAAAACTAAGACATTAAATTCAGCTGACATCATAGATCTCAGTTTTTATAATGTGTGTGTTTTTTTTTAAATCTCTCACCTTGAGAACTCACTTGTGAGCAGAACTGTCAAAGTCAGCGTGTACAGACTGAGCAGCAAAGAAGTAGCACATAATAATTAGTTAAATACTGCTGCCTAAACTTCTTTGGCCCTTTTGCATAATAAATTACTAAATAAATAATAAAATAAGATCTCAACAAGATTATTTTGTCGAGTTCTACATATTAGATCCTCCGGAGGACATAGTGAGGCTGTGTTATCAGTTTATTGATCTCTGGATAAGATCTTAACCAGAATATTGCGTTGAGTTCTATAAAGCAGACCCCCAGGAGGACAATGAGACAGAGCCGGCTCTACTTCAAGGCAAACTAAGGTGCACTGACCTGGGGGGGCACAATCTCCAAGTGACCTGCAGAAGGGGAGCGCACTGCACAGCACTCCCCCTCCTGCCGGTCATTGCATGTAGCTCGGCCGAACGAACTGCGATGGAGAATCTTGTTTCCTCTACCCGGTTTGAAAGGAAGCTGCTCACTTAGAGCACAAACAGCTTCCTGTCAGACCAGGTAGTGGAAATAGAAGATCCTCTACTGCGGTCTGCTCAGCCACGCTATATGAAAATGAAAAGGTCGGGAGAAGAGACTGTAGCGGAGCTGCAATGTTAAATCCCCAAATCTCCGCTGGTACAGAAAGTAAAGCGCTGGAAAAGAAGGCAATATCCCGAATTCCCCAGTAACCGGACGAAACACAGTTCAGGGAGTCAACTGTCAACTTTTATTCACGACTCCAGGAGTAAACTGCCAATTTTATTCAGGCTGTTAGCCTACGCATTCTCTCTATTCTAAAACCCACGAATACATTTTGACACCAGGTTAACACAGCTAGTTCAGACAAGCTTTAAATGTTCTGCAATATGACCTAAAGTGGCTAGGTTTGCCACAATGCTCCCCCAGAACCAAGCCGGCATACACAGTCTGATCCCAACGGATCGGCTTGGGGATGTCCGGAGTACTACCCATACAAATAGGGTTGCAGCTTTTTTTAAGGGCCCACACCACGCTGATCTCTAGGACATGGCTGAAGGTCCAGGTGAACAAAACCTGGAGGTAGGTATGCTAATGTTTTCCCTGTGCCCGTCTGGGCGATACCAATAACGTCTGTTCCCTGCAGTATAACTGGCCACTCTACCTGAGCCTCAGAGTGATTGGATGGAGCCGTGGTGTGGGCCTGCTGTTGAGTAACAAAAGGGTATGCTTCTTGGACGGTGGGTTGGGGAACAAAGGCGGATGTAAGCTCCCCCAAGTCATAGCCCAAGATCACATCAGCTGGCAAATCCTGCATAATCCCCACCTCCACATTCCCATGCCCCGCTCCCCAATCCAAATGTACCTTGGCAGTGGGGACACACAGTCCCCAGTGAGATTGTTCTTTGGAACCAGATGATTTCGGACCAGAGTCAAAGTGGAACCAGAGTCACGTAATCCTTGTATACTCTTTCCCTCTATGTGTACCACCTGGCGGTGCCCCTGTATGCATGCTCTCTATTCTAAAACCCACAAATACATTTTTACACCAGGTTAACACAGCTAGTTCAGACAAGCTTTAAATGTTCTGCAATATGACCTAAAGTGGCTAGGTTTGCCACAGAGACCACAAAGAGACCGAGGAGGTTGGACATACAGAGGGGCTAGGGGGGACACAAAAACATACACAGATGGGCTGGAGGGGCAAGATTACACACAGAGAGGCTGGGCAACAAAGAGATACGCAGAGGGGCTGGGCGACAAAGAGATACACAGAGGGGCTGGAGGGGCAAGGATACACACAGAGGGGCTGGGCGACAGATACACAGAGGGGCCGGGGAGGCAAGGAGACACACAGAGGGGCTGAGAGAGCAAAGAGACAAACAGGGGTTAGGGAAGGGGGCAATGACATAGAGGAACTGGGTAAGAGGACACAGACACTAAGAGGAGCTGGGGAAATGGACAAAGAGACACACAAGATGGCTGGGGGGACAAAGACACATAAAGGGTCTGGGGGGATAAAGAGACAGAGGGGCTGGGGACAAAGAGATACAAATGGGGCTGGGGAAAAAGAGACACAGATGGGGCTGGGGACAAAGAGACACGGATGGGGCTGAGGACAAAGAGACACAGATGGGGCTGGGGACAAAGACACGGATGGGGTTGGGGACAAAGAGACACAGAGGGGCTTGGGGGGGACAAAGACAGGAGGCTGGGGGGGACAAAGAGACACAGAGGTGTTGTGGGGACAAAGAGACACAGAGGGGCTGGGGGGACAAAGAGACACAGAGGGGCTGGGGGGACAAAGAGACAGAGGGGCTGGGGGGACAAAGACACAGAGGAGCTAGGGAAGTAGACAATGACACACAGAGGAACTGGGACACAGACAAAGGGGCTGGGGAGAGAAAGACACACAAAGTTGGGAGTCTATTTGGGGGGGGGAGCCCAGGGTGCAAAATAGTCTAGCATCAGACCTGTATAGAGAGGTAGTAATAGCACTTTATAGATCCCTGGTAAGATCTCACCTGGAGTATTGTGTTCAGTTCTATATAGAGCAGATCTCCAGGAGGATATAGAGAGGTAGTGATAGTACCTTATAGATCCCTGGTAAGATCTCACCTAGAGTATTGTGTTCAGTTCTATAGAGCAGATGCCAGGAGGACATAGAGAGGTAGTGATAGAACTTTATAGATCCCTGATAATATCTCACCTAGAGTACTGCTCTTAGTTCTAGAGCGCAGATACCAGGAGGACATAGAGAGGTATTGATCGTACTTTATAGATCCCTGGTAAGATCTCACCTAGAGTACTGCTCTTAGTTCTAGAGCGCAGATACCAGGAGGACATAGAGAGGTAGTGATAGTGCTTTATAGATCCCTGGTAAGATCTCACCTAGAGTATTGTGTTCAGTTCTATAGACTAGATCCTCAGGAGGACATAGAGGTAGTGATAGCACTTTATAGATACCTGGTAAGATCTCACCTAGTGGGTTGTATTCAGTTCTATAGAGCAGATCTCCAGGAGGATATAGAGAGGTAGTGATGGTACTTTATAGATCCCTGGTAAGATCTCGCCTAGAGTATTGTGTTCAGTTCTATAGAGCAGATCCCAGGAGGACATAGACAGGTAGTGATAGCGCTTTATAGATTCCCGGTAAGATCTCACCTAGTGGGTTGTATTCAGTTCTATAGAGCAGATCTCCAGGAGGATATAGAGAGGTAGTGATAGTGAATTTATAGATCCCTGGTAAGATCTCACCTAGAGTATTGTGTTCAGTTCTACAGAGCAGATCCCAGGAGGACATAGAGAGGTAGTGATAGTGCTTTATGGATCCCCGGTAAGATCTCACCTAGAGTATTGTGTTCAGTTCTACAGAGCAGCTCTCCAGGAGGATATAGAGAGGTAGTGATAGGGCTTTATAGATTCCCGGTAAGATCTCACCTAGAGTACTGCTCTTAGTTCTAGAGAGCAGATACCAGGAGGAGGGGACAGCCTTATGACTGCACCTTATTAATTTGCAAAATGATTTGTTAGAAAAAGGTTTGCTTTCATTAACTGTACCAACCTGAAGCAGTAAAGAACAGAGCTGTATCTTAATTGACTAATACAAAAATATTTTAGTCCCCACACAATGCTTGCCGTCATTTATATGGATAGAATGTAACTTCAATATCTCTTCCAAAGCAGAGTTCTATTGCGTGGCCACTCAGAGGATCTTCTGGGAAATAGAAAGAGAATACAGGATGACAGTTTTGGGCTCGTATAATGGTCCTGCTGACTGAATTAAAGCGTTACGGAGATGGGACTTGGCTGTTTTTGTACGAAAGCATGTTTGGTCTCCTGATTTTAACCCATTAACATCAGGATAATACATACTAAGATTCAGCATTGATAATGAATGTTTCCTTTGACCACTCGGTCATTTAGGAACTTGTTCCAGTCCTGTATCCTTTGCTTCTTTCTCCCAAATCTGAATTTTGCTTTTCCAACCCATTGATCTGTCTACTTGCTTACAATTCTACACCATCTACTTCTACCACTGGAATGGACTTGGCAACAAGTGAGGGAGAGATTAATCATGTGGGTATGTTCTATTACTGCAGCATTATTGTTCTTAATAACCCATTTGCTTCAATGTACAATTACAACAGTAACTGTATCATTGGGATGGTTTAACAATGGTCTATAATGAACAAGAAGGCCTGGGTCTGAAACATACTCAAGCATTACCAAAAGTCTGGAGACTGCCACAACCCAGGGGAAAACAGAAATTAATCAGGAACAGAGAAACCTCTAAACTATTTTTGGGGGGCTTTTGGGGGGATTTTCTTGTTTTGTTTTTTATAATATGCATCTCAATACACAAAAAGAACAAACAGACAAATTTACAAAAGTCTATAGGTTATACCATAACTGCCTGAAAAAGTGGTATGAAAGACATATACAAAACATTTAATTAAAACACAATACACATCTTCGCAAGCAGCCAAAAAATGCGACTTAAAAGGGACTTTTCAAGAACCGGGGGAATGTGCAACTTAAACGGCACAAGAGAATTTGCCTGAACCCCTTTCAGTCTGGTCTCTTTGTCATTCCCATTTATTATTCCGATAAAAGTCAGATGACGAGGGTCTGTGCTGAGAAGATTGTTCAGACATTTTTCCCGTGGGGCGATCCTTTTTGAAAGTAGCGATCTGTGTCTTTCTCCTCCCCAAGGTAACGGTTCTTGGCGTCTGCGTCTGCAATATTGTTTCTTAATTGATAACAGAAGAGAAATACCCTACAGTTTTAACATGTTATGCTGGAGGAACTGTGATATTACACATTGAGAGATGCTGAGAAGAGGAGGGAAAAAAAATGAAAACTCAGATTTTCTCCACCAGTCAGAAAGATCTTCAACCACAATAAAGTCTTGATAACGCAGTTGTTTTTTTTTTTTTTTTTTTTTACAAATTATATAATTGCCAAGTGCGCTCATGAAAATGCTGGACCTCCTCAAGATAGGTGATACAGGATTCATTTTTTGTTAATAACATGGACTTCTTGTTCAAATTTAGTCTAATTCGTCAAAGCTTTTTATTTAATTCTTTACGGAACAGCGTGAAACTGTATATTCAAAAGAGTCTTTTGTGGGCAAAGAATGCTTGCACACACTATAAAAATACTTGAGTAGGTCCACATCAGCATTAGGTAGTGAGCCAACATCTTCAAATCTTTTAGCAAATCACTGAAGCCTAATATAACTGAAGCAGTTATACCTGGAATAAGGAGACCCTTGCTGCATATAGTGTGAGAGAAGCATTTAGGTTTATGGTTAAAGCATTCTTCAGTGGAGACCGGGTTACTCGGCTAAATCTTGAGGTCACCCAACAGAAAGAACGTCGAAAATGTACTAAAGTCTTCCGAATTTATCAAAGAAAAGTTTAAGAATCCACAGTCTTTCCAACGGAATGTTCTAAGGGTCAACAACATAACATGTGAAAGACTGAAGTTAAACCTATATTACTGTGTAACTACCTTTGTAGTATGGGAAGACTGTGGCTGTGGATTCTCTTTTTTCATGGTTGTTTTTGGTGGTCTTTTATGGTTCTCTAGTGATATTTTTCCCTCACATGGGCTCTTTTACAGGGATCAGGTCCCCTATCAGACGTGATCTGCAGATATCCAGGTTTCGAATAGGCTTTTTTTAAATCTACTTTATTTTATTGTTTTGTGGTTTTTCCCCCAATAGGCAGCAGGTGACACATTGCATGTGGGGTTAGAATGTGTGATTTAGCTTGGCTAGCTTGTGTGATATCAGGATATCCACTTGGTTAGAATGTGGGATATTCGCTCTGTTAGAATGCGGAATATTCGTTCAATTTGAATGCTGGATATTTGCTCGGTTAGAATGCGGGATATTCGCTCTGTCAGAATGCGGGATATTCGCTCTGATAGAATGCAGGATATTCGCTCCGTTAGAATGCAGGATATACAAAGAGCTAGAACGCGGGATATACGCAGGGTTAGAATGTGGGATATAGGCAAGGTTAGAATGCAGGATATTCGCAGGGTTAGAATGCGGGATATTCGGAGGGTTAGAATGCGGGATATTTGCAGGGTTAGAATGCAGGATATTCACTCAGTTAGAATGCGGGATATTCGCTCCGTTAGAATGCGGGATATTCGCTCGATTAGAATGCAGGATATTCGCTCGATTAGAATGCGGGATATTCGCTCGGTTAGAATGCAGGATATTTGCAGGGTTAGAATGCAGGATATTTGCTCGGTTAGAATGCGGGATATACGAAGGGTTAGAATGCTGGATATACGAAGGGTTAGAATGCGGGATATACAAAGGGTTAGAATGCGGGATATACAAAGGGTTAGAATGCGGGATATACAAAGGGTTAGAATGCGGGATATACAAAGGGTTAGAATGCGGGATATACGAAGGGTTAGAATGCTGGATATACGAAGGGTTAGAATGCGGGATATACAAAGGGTTAGAATGCGGGATATACAAAGGGTTAGAATGCGGGATATACAAAGGGTTAGAATGCAGGATATACAAAGGGTTAGAATGCGGGATATACGCAGGGTTAGAATGCGGGATATACGCAGGGTTAGAATGCGGGATATACGCAGGGTTAGAATGCGGGATATACGCAGGGTTAGAATGCGGGATATACGCAGGGTTAGAATGCGGGATATACGCAGGGTTAGATTGCGGGATATTCGCTCCGTAAGAATGCGGGATATTCGCTCCGTTAGAATGCAGGATATTCGCTCCGTAAGAATGCGGGATATTCGCTCCGTTAGAATGCAGGATATTCGCTCCGTTAGAATGCAGGATATTCGCTCCGTTAGAATGCAGGATATTCGCTCCGTTAGAATGCAGGATATTCGCTCCGTTAGAATGCGGGATATTCGCTCGGTTAGAATGCGGGATATTCGCTCCGTTAGAATGCTGGGATATTCGCTCCGTTAGAATGCAGGATATTCGCTGTTAGAATGCGGGATATTCGTTCCGTAAGAATGCGGGATATTCACTCCGTAAGAATGCAGGATATTCGCTAAATTAGAATGCAGGATATTCGCTCCGTTAGAATGCGGGATATTCGCTCCGTTAGAATGCAGGATATACAAAGGGCTAGAACGCGGGATATACGCAGGGTTAGAATGTGGGATATAGGCAAGGTTAGAATGCAGGATATTCGCAGGGTTAGAATGCGGGATATTCGGAGGGTTAGAATGCGGGATATTTGCAGGGTTAGAATGCAGGATATTCACTCAGTTAGAATGCGGGATATTCGCTCCGTTAGAATGCGGGATATTCGCAGGGTTAGAATGCAGGATATTCGCAGGGTTAGAATGCAGGATATTCGCAGGGTTAGAATGCAGGATATTCACTCCGTTAGAATGCGGGATATTCGCTCCGTTAGAATGCGGGATATTCGCAGGGTTAGAATGCAGGATATTCGCAGGGTTAGAATGCAGGATATTCGCTCCGTTAGAATGCAGGATATTCGCTCCGTTAGAATGCGGGATATTCGCTCCGTTAGAATGCGGGATATTCGCAGGGTTAGAATGCAGGATATTCGCTCTGTTAGAATGCAGGATAATCGCTCCATTAGAATGCGGGATATTCGCTCCGTTAGAATGCAGGATATTCGCTCCGTTAGAATGCGGGATATTCGCTCCGTTAGAATGCGGGATATTCGCTCCATTAGAATGCGGGATATTCGCTCCGTTAGAATGCAGGATATTCGCTCCCTTAGAATGTGGGATATTCGCTCCCTTAGAATACGGGATATTCGCTCCATTAGAATGTGGAATGTAAGCTTGGTTAGAATGTGGAATATAAGCTTGGTTAGAGTGTGGAATATACGCAAGGATAGAGTGTGGGAGGTTTGCTACATTTGATCATGGGATATTTGCTAGTATATTTTATTTATTGTGAGAAAAATTTGTTGAGAAAAATGGGTCCATGTTTTTTGTGTTCAGTAAATACAGAATGTTCATCATAGACAAACTGTCAGTGCAGATTAAGTCATCATTTAACTTAACACACATGCTGTATTTTAGCTCTACCAGGGCACAACTCACAGACCCTACACATACCTCACACACAAATAGCTGACCCTGCACACAACTCATACACACACAAATTATTATTATTATTTATAAGGCGCCAACAAATTCTGCAGCGCTGTACAATGGGATCACTGACCCTGTACACACAGAAATTACTGACACTGCACACACCTCACACACAGAAATTCCTGACACTGCACAGACCTCAAAGAAATCACTGACCTGCACACACCTCACACACAGAAATCAGACACTGCACACACCTCAAACAAATCACTGACCTGCACACACCTCACACACAGAAATCAGACACTGCACAGACCTCAAACAAATCACTGACCTGCACACACCTCACACACAGAAATCAGACACTGCAGAGACCTCAAACAAATCACTGACCTGCACACACCTCACACACAGAAATCAGACACTGCACAGACCTCAAACAAATCACTGACCTGCACACACCTCACACACAGAAATCAGACACTTCACAGACATCAAACAAATCACTGACCTGCACACACCTCACAGAAATCACTGACCTGCACACACCTCACAGAAATCACTGACCTGCACACACTTCACAGACATCACTGACCTGCACACACCTCACAGAAATCACTGACCTGCACACACCTCACACACAAATAGCTGACCTGCACACACCTCACACACAGAGATCAGACACTGCACACACCTCAAACAAATCACTGACCTGCACACACCTCACACACAAATAGCTGACCTGCACACACCTCACACACAGAAATCAGACACTGCACAGACCTCAAACAAATCACTGACCTGCACACACCTCACAGAAATCACTGACCTGCACACACTTCCCAGACATCACTGACCTGCACACACCTCACAGAAATCACTGACCTGCACACACCTCACACACAGAAATCAGACACTGCACACACCTCAAACAAATCACTGACCTGCACACACCTCACACACAGAAATCAGACACTGCACAGACCTCAAACAAATCACTGACCTGCACACACCTCACACACAGAAATCAGACACTGCAGAGACCTCAAACAAATCACTGACCTGCACACACCTCACACACAGAAATCAGACACTGCACAGACCTCAAACAAATCACTGACCTGCACACACCTCACACACAGAAATCAGACACTGCACAGACATCAAACAAATCACTGACCTGCACACACCTCACAGAAATCACTGACCTGCACACACTTCACAGACATCACTGACCTGCACACACCTCACAGAAATCACTGACCTGCACACACCTCACACACAAATAGCTGCCCTGCACACACCTCACACACAGAGATCAGACACTGCACACACCTCAAACAAATCACTGACCTGCACACACCTCACAGAAATCACTGACCTGCACACACTTCACAGACATCACTGACCTGCACACACTTCACAGACATCACTGACCTGCACACACTTCACAGACATCACTGACCTGCACACACCTCATACACTTACAAATTTACACACAAACACAGACACAGTTTGCACATTGGGTGCACTGATCATTCACAGACAATCGCATAAACAGACACAACTCTCTCTCACACTCACACACACACACACACACACACAGCTCCTGGCTTGGTATTACAGATCATTGAATCTTCCCATCCTCACATGCAGCTACTGGAGAGCTCAGTGTTGTTTGCTTCTATCTGGTCTTCCCTGGGGGTCTCATCCAGCCAGACCCCCACATGCTTATTACCATAGCCCCGTGTGATTGGAGCAGAGGGAAGGGGGCGTGGTGTGAGTGCAAGCTCCTTGCCCAGTTGATGTTTTGGGCAGGGAGATGGCTTGCTGCTCTCCATAGACCCTGGCACTTCTCAAAGTGTATCTAAAGTGGCCACCTGCTCCCCCTTCCCGCGGGTCATGGCAGACTAGCCCTCAGCAGAGGAGGCAGCCTGTGCCCCATACCCCATGCCTGTGTGGGCACTGAGTGCATGTGGGCTCCCAGGGGACACAGCAGGGCCAGTTCCCGTGGCTCCCACTTGCTCCACCTCCAGGCTGTGTCTGTGGCTATGAAGCACCATGGTCTGGTGTGATCGTGGGGTCCAGATGCTGCTGACCACAGTTGGGGCTTTTTCAGCCTTCAGCCTGATGACCATAGCCATTGGCACGGACTACTGGCTGTACTCCCGGGCTCACATCTGTAACGGGACCAACATCAGCATGGAGGACACCCAGAGCCAGCCCAAAAAGACCAAGGGGGACCTCACCCACTCCGGACTCTGGAGGATCTGCTGCATTGAAGGTAAAGGCAGGAGATGGCTTTGTGTGTGTCTGAGTGTGACATGTGGTTGCCTAGCAACCTGCTGGGAGAGTTACAGTAACACCTGGACAGGACAACTACCTGTGGGACCTACCTGGGGAGGGAGATGGGACATCTCTGTCACCCCAATACCCTGCTACTGGGTAACAAGTCTCAATGAGAATACAGGTCTCTCCCCTGGGATCAGGGCTAGAAATCAAGTGTCTGGATTTTCTATAATAAATATATTAATAAAATAAATGTCTGTATATTTTATATCAAATGTTATATTAACTCTCCACTACAACCCCAACCCCCCCCCCCCCCCCATCCCCCCTCCCCCATGCCTCAAAAAATGGCAGGGGGGCTCCCTTTATGGTAGAGAAGTGCATTTTATTTTAGTAAAGTATAAGGTGCAGCCGTGTGATTATAGCGAAGGTGGGGAGCACTCTTAATATTACAGATAAGTATTGCGTGCACCTCTTCATTAGAGATAAATTTGGGGTGCACTTCCTTTCTTAGAGTGGAGTTTGGGGTGCAGCCCTTTAAGGCAGACGATGTGCCAGGATTGTCATGATTTTATAGGATGTGCTTAAACCTTTGTCCTGAAGGGAAGAGATAAGTGCTTCCTCTCCCATAGAGAATATTGGGGTGCTCCTGCTTTCTTGTTGTGCAGTGTGGGGGGCACGGGCACCCCTTTTATGATGGAGGAGCTGGGGGGGGGCACCCTCTCATTATATCGCGGTAGGTGCTGGGTGGTCGCTGTCCCCAGCCTGTGGTGCTGAATGTGGCTCCAGTGACAATCAGAGCTGGAGAAACCTGCTCTCACATGGAGTGTGAATAATTTAATTCCCATTATTTATTATTTGCCTCACAATATACAACTAGTCTGGCTGTGTGCCGGGGAGCATGGGGCACAGGGCTCCTTAAACTTCACCTTCCACTGAGCCACAGGTCTGACCCAGGATTCTAGAATGGAACCTGGGGAATGGGTATTATACAAGGTGTGGTAGCTTCATATACATTGTGTACTTGTTGTATGCATTGTTATTTTACTATACACAAAACCATGAACATACTGTGTACATGTAGTATATAGACTGGGTGTATATGGTGTATATATACACATACAGGCAGACGGTTTGTGTGCACGAGTTTGCATGAATTACATGTTATACACACACACCGTGTTTTGAACAAAAGATGCAGTTTGTTAGGACTCTTGGCTAATGACAATATGTAGCATACATTGCATAATGACTGGTTTGCAATCTCACACATTGTTCTATTTGTTCAATTATGCTCCCGTACAACACACAAGGAATCATTTTAGAGCACTAACAAGGTCATATGGCAAATCTATGAGGGAAGGGGAGACTGGGTAGAAGAGCTTGCAATTCAATATTCCAGGACTGCAGCTTTGCATGAGATTTATAATCTAGGCTTTCTATGAAACAATAGATTCTAAAAGTATGTTTGATTTTACACCAGATAACCTAACTAAACATTGAAGAACCATTGATCTCACACATTGTCCCCAAAGAGAGATATTGTGTAGCTTAGAAGGTGCTCCTTATCTTTGACTCCATTCCCCCATTGCCTAAATGTATCAGGTCAGGAATCCCCAGATGCAATTATTTTGTGTTTGGGTAGACAGGATAGTTTAATTTATATTCTAATCATTTCCTGGTAACAAAGTGCTGTAAATCCCATTTTATGACCTATTGCTGCATGGCTTCTGTGCCTGGGGGAGCAGCAATAAGCTCCTAGTATTATTAGTTTTTGGATGAAATATAATTTGGGTTCCTGTAATTTTAAAGTGTGAAATTGATGTGTCTTGGCATTCAGGCTGGGGGAAGCCATTTGCTAACCATTTCTCATCTTGAACAATTCTTGAGAAGTACAGCGAGTCCTATGTGTATCGACAAATACCTTCCCCCAGCTCAGCTTACACAAAAGAACATGAAATGTCAAATGTTTTGAGTTCTGCTAAAGTATTGGATGTTTTTATAACTAATAACATAGTTGCATGAAATCATACATGCGCCTGCCTCTTCTCTATTTAAAGCACTGAGTCACTTGATAACAAAATATACATTGTATAACTTGTGCGCTTCCTGTTCCACCCCTATACAGTAATGTAACCTGTTAAGGTCTAGGTACACCAGTTAAAGGGACACTCCAGACTCCTAAGGCACTTAAGCTTGTTGAAAACCTCTGTGTGTGAAGAATGTGTGCGCTTTGTTTATCTTGGGAAAAGGACAGATTTTAATAGAAATTTACACTTTTTTAAATTAACCTGGTTACACCCCCCTGGCTTTTCAAACAGACAACAGGTCATGTTACTTCCTGGTTTGGTTAGCTTATTTGCACTGAACTCAAAGGGCAGCAATTGCCCAGAGCACTGCCTTGCAAAGACTTCTTATTGAGCTGCATTGGGAAGCCTGTGATTGGACAGACACAGAAAATATGGGCGGGATTAGAAGGGGAGGGCTTGCAAGGGCAGCAGACAAGAGACCTGCAGTTTTTATAAGCTGTTTTTATATATAACTCCAATGAAAAAATGCATAATTAAATGCTTGCAAGCTTTCCTTTAGGGTTTATCTACTACATAGTGATTATTTTGTATTTGGGCAGTGGAGTGTCCCTTTAAGGTGATATAAATAAAATATACATTCACTCTATACCTACTGAACTTAAAATGGACAGCTGTCACTTCAACAAAATATTTTTAATATAATAATCATTTTATCATATTGAAAGAAAAGATTTTTGAAAAATGAAGTCCAAGAAAAAAAAAAGTTTGAAAAAAATGAGATCAAAACTCATCATTACCTTTAGTTTAGGAACAGGCCCATCAGCCATATACATGCACCTAGGGTCAGACATTGTTTAAAAACCGACCGTTAATCTTTATGGTTTCCCCTCTATCACGCGATGCACAGAACCAGAGAAGACCATAGAGAGTAACAGTCAGCGAACTATGCCCACCCAGCACAGCGTGAGCACATTATTAGCCTAACCCCCCAACATTTCACATGCAGAAAGAGGGACACCTTCGTTATAGGGGTGTGAGTGGGTGTGGCTATGGGCAGGGCTGTTCTGAGACATTTTAGGTGTTTTACTAATAACAAATTACCTGAATCAAATGTGATTTATAACAAGAACAATGTATCTTATTTACACAGACTGATCTCTAAACACATTTATGGTAGTTTAAAGACACATTACTGGGAGTATTATTGCTGTGGAGCTCTGTTATACACTCGGACACATTACTGGGAGTATTATTGCTGTGGAGCTCTGTTATACACCCAGACACATTACTGGGAGTATTATTGCTGTGGAGCTCTGTTATACACCCAGACACATTACTGGGAGTATTATTGCTGTGGAGCTCTGTTATACATTCAGACACATTACTGGGAGTATTATTGCTGTGGAGCTCTGTTATACACTCGGACACATTACTGGGAGTATTATTGCTGTGGAGCTCTGTTATACACTCAGACACATTACTGGGAGTATTATTGCTGTGGAGCTCTGTTATACACCCAGACACATTACTGGGAGTATTATTGCTGTGGAGCTCTGTTATACACCCAGACACATTACTGGGAGTATTATTGCTGTGGAGCTCTGTTACACACTCAGACACATTACTGGGAGTATTATTGCTGTGGAGCTCTGTTATACACCCAGACACATTACTGGGAGTATTATTGCTGTGGAGCTCTGTTATACACTCAGGCACATTACTGGGAGTATTATGGCTGTGGAGCTCTGTTATACACTCAGACACATTACTGGGAGTATTATGGCTGTGGAGCTCTGTTATACACTCAGACACATTACTGGGAGTATTATTGCTGTGGAGCTCTGTTATACACTCTGGCACATTACTGGGAGTATTATCGCTGTGGAGCTCTGTTATACACTCAGACACATTACTGGGAGTATTATCGCTGTGGAGCTCTGTTATACACTCAGACACATTACTGGGAGTATTATTGCTGTGGAGCTCTGTTATACACTCAGACACATTACTGGGAGTATTATTGCTGTGGAGCTCTGTTATACACTCAGACACATTACTGGGAGTATTATTGCTGTGGAGCTCTGTTATACACTCAGACACATTACTGGGAGTATTATTGCTGTGGAGCTCTGTGATACACTCAGACACATTACTGGGCGTATTATTGCTGTGGAGCTCTGTTATACACTCAGACACATTACTGGGAGTATTATTGCTGTGGAGCTCTGTTATACACTCAGACACATTACTGGGAGTATTATTGCTGTGGAGCTCTGTAATACACTAAGACACATTAATGTGAGTATTATTGCTGTGGAGCTCTGTTATACACTCAGACACATTACTGGGAGTATTATTGCTGTGGAGCTCTGTTATACACTCAGACACATCACTGGGAGTATTATTGCTGTGGAGCTCTGTTATACACCCAGACACATTACTGGGAGTATTATTGCTGTGGAGCTCTGTAATACACTAAGACACATTACTGTGAGTATTATTGCTGTGGAGCTCTGTGATACACTCAGACACAGCAAAAATATGGAGCTCCTTGAAAAGAGGGACAGAAGTATTTGGGCTAAAATGGGGACTCTTTCTCCTAAATAGGGACACTTAGGTGGGATGCATTAGACAAGCTTGCACACTATGCAGGACACTAGGTCCATGCAGAAAACCCAGTATGGGGCTGGCTCGGAGTCTGTTAGCCTAGTGTGCGTTCACCCTAGGCCAATGTCCCATTTGTGGGCAGCACCCCCTTTTCCAGGTAGGTCCGTCCATTATGGGTATGAGTAGTGATGCAAGCTGCTTCACTGGCATCCCCACAGGGCCCATATACACTGTCCTAATCTCTGTACCCCCTTCTACTGCAATGTAACCTGCAACGCACTAATTACACCTGTAAGCACCACAGATATAAAATATACACACACTGTATTCCTGTTGCACTTACTATGTATATATATATACACACACACAAACACACACACACGCGAGTGTAACAGGGGTGTCCTCTATTACCTACTTTATATTTGCTTAGCTCAGATTCTCGATTAGCACCTTACCCTTACTCTTTCATACACATACCTGAAAGCTACACAGTTCACCAACCTTCCGGCTTGGGACAGTATGCAACAGGTGACATAATACAGACAATATCACGTAGAGGAATTCTCGCCATCTATGTGAAATGCAAAGTCCCTGGCTGACCTATTTCCTTTGGCCTGCCTAATTACCCACTTGTCTTGGATATTGATTCACATGTACGTTTTGATAGATTAGATGGTTTGACAGACACGTACTTACTACTCCCTACTGAAGATCGTCAGCACTCAGCAGTCCACCTAACAATATAAAAAGAACCTTCCAACAGTGAAACAACAACAGAGTCAGGCCACAAATGTATTTGTCCATTGAAGGTGTTCGATCAAACACTTTAACGATGCCTCTTAGAATGGCAAACTAAATGTACATTTGATGCAATTTAAAAGAAATCTCTAAGTTCTATACATAACAATGTGGGAAATCCGTTTCTACATTGTCACAATTATACAATGACATTTTAAAATCTAGCATGTGTCCAAAATGGTCACTCTCTTCTTTGAGACAACGAGTTTAGAGATTGTCCCATTACTGACCAGCATGTGATCATTTGACTGGACACAAGACAGACTGGGAGTCCCACAGCATCTTTTAATTTATCAAAAACTCCTACTGAATTTGATGAAGAGTTGGAGCTTCTAATTAATACTGGGGCTTCTGAGATAAGTTGTTCTATGAAGAAATAACCTTTGAAACCACTGGAATCCACTTTCTGATTGCCCTAAAATTGCTCTTTGTAGGTTAGATTATGGGAGTTAGATTAAATTAGAGGCTTATTTATTAAACTGGGAAATGTGCAGAAGCAGAAACAAATTAATTGCACCTTTTATGTTGTTTTCCTACTTAGGCTATATTGGAATACAATGGTCGATTCCTATGTCAACCCTCTGGTTTAATCAATACCCAAAAGTAATACAGGTCACCTCAAAGCTATGGGGGGAGAGTAATCATTAAGACACAAAGGGCATAAGGAAAGGCTTACAGTAAGAAAAAAATAAATAAATGGCAGTGCCGCTTTAGAGGACAACGATCTCCTCCAAAATCCTTCTTTCTTTTTTAATATAATAATCCTTTCATTGAATCTTTTAGGCGTCAGTTGTCCTTTAAAAAGGAATTTGCTATAAAATGGTTTATGGGGAAATTAATTAGTCCTTGAGGATGACAGAGTAACATTTGTTGTGTTTCTTTCTCCGATTAACAACGGAGAACACTGTATAATAACACTCACTGTTAATTGATTAATTACAAGATAATTAGAAAGGTCATAAAACCTCAGACTGGATTATGGGCAAGCCAGATGATAATCCCATTCTGAATAGCAACCTGTCATTACCGTGTTCATATTTATTACTTGGGCTGCAGCCTTACACACATTATACATTCCATAGAGCCGTAGCAGCCAGCATGTTGGTTTGCAGTAGTTATTTGAGGACCACAGCTCCTGCAATGCTCAGCCAGCCATAGAAAACTTGCGTTTTCCTTTTACCATGAAATGCTGAGTGTCTCGTGGCTCGGAGATCAATATCTCCTGATCATTAACCAAGATCTAGTCTACACAATATTTGATTAGTTGATCAACCCCTTAAGGACACATGACATGTGTGACATGTCATGATTCCCTTTTATTCCAGAAGTTTGGTCCTTAAGGGGTTAATCTAAACTTGTAACGATACTTTCTGCTGGTAGAAGCACCTCTCCCTGGTGCATGTCGAGAACCATATGCCCTTAGTGGCGCCATGTTCTTGCCCTGAATCCAGAGCACTGATCGAGGGAGGAAGAGCAGTCTGAGAAAAATCCCAGGCGATAGGAAACATATCAGTTCAGCATTGAGAGCTCCTCTGGCTGATTGGGTTGCCATGACTTCAGTCTCAAAGCTGCGCTAACAAACTAATTGAATCAACCGGTATATGAAGCTGAATTAACGAGAAAAGGTCTGATGATTAAGATACTTGCTGCCCCGGCGTTTTTCTCTGAAATCAGCCAGGCACTGGGACTGGGTTCAATATTGTGTTCATCAGAATGTTTTGAGAAACATTAAATTAACTTTTATTAAAATCCCTTTTTTGGGGGAATGAGACACTAAAATGATGCAGATTCACATTTTTTTTTTTTTTTAAAGGGGCAACACAAGGTTTAAGACAGTGGTAATAGCTTCCTTTGGCACACCAAATGTTTGTGAACAATATTTACTAAAGGCTGGCTGAGCAGCATGACAGACACAAAGGCGCACTCCTACACACATTGCAAGATCACCACCACCTAAGACACAGACAGACACACACTGTCAGATACACATAGCCAGACACATACAGACACTGCCAGATAACCAACGCCACAGACACATACAGACACACACTGCCAGATAACCACCACAAAGTCACATAAAGACACACACTGCCAGATAACCAAAACCACAGACACACAATGCCAGATAACCAACGCCACAGACACACAATGCCTGATAACCAACGCCGCAGACACACACTACAAGATAACAACACCACAGTCACATACAGACACACACTGCAAGATAACCACCACTACAGACACTTTCAGACACACACTGCCAGATTACCACCGCCACAGACACATACAGACACACACACAACACCAAAGTCACATACAGACACACACTGCAAGATAATCCCAGAAACACTCCCAGAGACACATATAGGTACACACACACACACACACACACACAAACACACAGCCATATACAGATTGACAGACTCATAGACACTGCCAGAAATACACAGTTGGAGTCAGATATACACTGCCACAAACACACACTTTTACACAAGACCAATCTTGGTTTTAGCCACACTTCTGTTTGCCTCAGGAAGGTGAATTTCTTGGAGTCTAGGGGGAAACAGGCTGAACATTTTCTGTGGTCTATTACATTCACTCCTGTACAGCTTCCTACATGAACTGAAACTGACATCACATCCTTCCCAGTGACAATGAAAGGGAAGTTGTCAATTACAGGGCTCGAAGATGCAATGTGACCATCTGGGCCCCAGATTATGTCCAGGCCCTTAGGCAGCCCCAAAGAGTTTATAACCTAACCTGGGAAGGATGGACATGCCTGTTACGTATTTGCTATGGTGGTGTGTGTGTATAATTGCTATTAATGTAACAAACTGATCCATGGAATGATTTAACAGCCGACATTACAGCACAGAGTGTTTAATAAGAGCTTCCAACATATATATATGTCATTTGTGTTCTGTGTTCCAAAGGGCTTACAGTTATGTGTGAGAAAGCCAGACACACTCCCACAGACGTGACATGCTGATAAATGTCAGTAAGACCAGGTGTAAAGGTAGTGTCCATTTTGTGGATTAAAATAAATTAAACAATAAAAATAAATTAAGTAATGGACATGATTTTTGAAGATTAGAAGTAGGGGTGTCTAAATTCAGCAACACAAATCCCTGTAAAATGTGCTGATATAGGATGAGCAAAACAGTTTATTTGTAAATGTGAATTACTACAATCATTTTTTATTTAGTCTGCTTAAAGGGACACTTTGTCTTCCATGTTAAAATTAGTGTAGAACCCACCGATATTGGGGTACTGTGGCGTAGTGGTGGGCTTAACACAATATGGTGGAACTGAATCCCCATATTTGTTTGCTGAGACAGGTGATTTTTTTTTGGATTTTATTAGAAATAGTCAAACAATTTTTAATAATTTTTCATCTTACAGAGCTAACATTGTTGATACGTCTTGGGGCTGTAATGTTTATATATTTTGCATCTCTATATAAAGCCGTTTTCTTGGCTATTAATAATGTACATTTTTTTTTTTTTTTTTTAAAAAGAGAAAGTAGAAGAAAGGGAAAAAGTAAAGAGGAAAATATCAAGCCCTATAGTAAGGTATTATTTATCAGGATATATATAGATCTCGGCACAGTGTGACTTTATGTTCGTTTTGTTTTTATGCTTACATGGTTTATCATAGACAGTAAATAGTTATTTAAGGTTCTCTCAAGTTGAAGTAAAGATACTAAATTTGGTATGTCGTCCAATTTATAATTAAGAGGATAATTAAGGGTAATAAACTAAAAGATTCAGTATCTTAGAGGGCTAGTACTGTCGAAATGTATTTATTGTTTTATTGTCTATATTTTTTTTTTTAATAAGTCCTGTACTGTCCTGTATTGTCTATTGTGATACATTTTTTTGAAAAATAAAAAAATTAAAATAAAAAAAAAAGAAATAGTCAAACAAATTACAACTGGTTCGTAGTATAGTAGATATTAAATATGACAATTTAACAGCTTGCACTGGTTCATTATATGGTAGTTGCGAAAACAAAAATTGACCTGTTATACAACTATTGGTGTAAAATGAAAGACCACGGTCTGTGTTTACAGTTAAGGGCTTGGTGATACCGGGTTGTCTGGGTGCGTTGGACTGTCTGTCAGCTCGTGCGATGATAGTGTATCTGTGTGGTGTGTGCCAACATGGTAGTGCTGCTATCCGTCTCGCTGTCGGGGCTCCCTATTCGTGGTTACTGTCTCGGTTATGTAGATATGTAGTTTGCCATCTTTTATGTGTGTGTAGGCATGCCGGCAACAGACCATGGGCCCTACTGTATCAACTGGGTTACTAAGTGTGGCATGAAACCTTTTTGTCTGAGTTTGTCTTCTCAGGGGTTTGGGACCCTGTGGCCTTTGCCCTATGGTTGGGTTTTGGCTCCTCCGTGTTAGTAGCCCCAATGTTCAGTCTCTGCAGAAATGCCTTTGGGTCTTCCGATGGAGTCAAGGTCTCCCCGTGGTACTTGTGGCGAAACCAACTTCGCCACTGTGGGCTGGAGAAGCCTGGCTGCTAGCCTCCTGCCCGCTGACTATGGCCCCTGGACATATTGCACTTTAAAGACTATATTTGGGCATGTACTAATTTATATTGCTGCTACTGGCCCTTTAAAATCAGCGATGGACATTTTGGGACTACTGTCCCTTTAAGACTGTGAAGCATATCCTATTGTACTGCCTGTATATTGTATATGTATTTATGTATGCAGTTTACCTGGGTTATATATATGCAGCCTTCATCTGATTGTTCGGTAGAATCACTCCATTCCTTGTATTGAGGAAACTACCGAACAACCAGACCACCCAGGGCTAAGTGTGCCTCCAATTACCGTTTGCAACAATGTTGCAAACGGGTAATTGCAATCAGTGCAGTGTGGTCTTTGTCCTCTGGGTGGCCGCCATTCAGGAAAACCAACACGTGGCGGCGGCCATCTTTAACTACCGAACAGCGGTGTTTTGCCGTCGAGTGTCTGGAACTGAAATCGGACACTCGACTAGGCAAACACCGCTGAGACCTCCAGACTTCCAGGATTTCGTATGGAAACTACCGAATGACCCGCCGTTCGGTAGAAAGAACCCCACAAACAAGGGAATTCATTCAAACCCTCTCCAGGCTCTATAACACAGGCAATTCGCCTGTTTTCATTCCCTTGTTTGTGACCGACCGCAGGGCCAAAATGCATGGAACTGTTTTCGGATACTTTACCCATGCGGTCGGTCAAATCTTTGGAACCCCATATCTCACGAACCATTCATCCGAATTACTTGAATTTTGGATATGTTGTCCCCCTGAATAAGGGCTATCCAGCGATGCTGGATTTAAAGGTGTACCCCCTGTTTTTGGGGTACATCCAGGAATTGGGGAAAAGGGTGTACGGTATAATTATGTTAAGTGCTAATCTAAGGGGAGGAAATGTGTGGGAGGTACATCCATGTGATTGGTTAAATTCATCCTCCCCCTGGGAGTGTCCTGTATGTACTTGTTTGTAATAAAAGCCAGACTGGGTGTCCCAGTCTTGAGTTCCTGCTTAACCCTCAAAATGAAGTGTCGTCTCGTTCTTGGGGGGGATTGGATTGTAAGCTGACTGCCAAGAGTGTAAGCCGATCGTATGCTTTTCTTGTTCAGCTGTTCCAGTTCGGAGTGTTATTTCGTATCCAGCTCGTGAGTTCTGATGTTCTGCAGTAGCTGTGCCTGTCTCTAGAAAAGGGGATTATCGCCTAAACTGATTTTTCCCCTTTTATGCTGAAACGGTCCGTTACAGTACTATTAGTGATCCACCCCCCCCCCCCAGTGGTACCGGATCATTGCATCTCTGAGTTGCTTGTCTCTTTGCTGTCAATACTCCGAATGGTAAGTCACCATATATGGACACAGAGGCGCCTTCATAATTGACTGTTCCGAGGGCTCTGGATCTTGGCATAATGGCGGTTCTTACTGCAATGTCTCTGGTGGTGGCGATCACATCTCTCGCGACTCCCTGTGGGGCAGTCGCGGCTTTACAGATTCTAAAGGCCACGAGTATTAGGTCCTTGGCGTAGTTTCTGGCGAGAAGTGATGCCACCACCCCCTGAATGTGAATGAGTAGGGCCTCCTCCCCAACCGTTTCTGGCACTCCTCTCACCCGTACATTCTTCCGTCTGTGCCTCGTTTCCAAAGTAGTCACAGATTGCGAGAGGTCTCTGACTTACTGGGTCAGTTCTTCCACTTGTCTCTGGGTGGTGAGTATTTGCTTCTCATGGGTGCTGTCCTTATTTTGTACCTCTGCGATTTTGTGTCGGTGCTCCCTTATTTCTGTTTTCGCCTCTTTCAGATCTGCTTTCCAGACCTTGCGGATCTCTTGAATGAGGTCTTTCATGTCTCCTTTGGTGACCGGTGAGGAATCCTCTTATGATTCTATGTCTGATACCTGGTCATTCGACTCTAGGGTTGTGAGTAGCTCCCAGTCGTCTTGGGATGCCACAGAGTTTTCCTCCACACCGGTTTGTCGGTTTGGGTTCGGAGCTCCTTAGACACACGTCCTAGCACTCGCGCTGCCGGCCACACCCCCAGAATCCTCAACACGGGTGATTTTAAGTAGCCTTATGCAATTTAAAACTCTATTTTTGTGTGTGAGCAGTTTCTTAATTTGTATTTTGTATAAATGTTGGTCTTTACGGCAGCATCACTGCTGAGTAATGTATGTTGCAGGTGGTCCCCCTTTGCCCCCAATTCCTTGTTTTTTGTAGTAATTTATCTTTAAACTACAGTAAATGTATTTAGAAATCAGTCTCTAAATAAGATACATTGTTCACGTTTTAAATGACATTTTAGTTGTACAAAGTGTTATTAGTAAGTGGCATACAATTTCTCAGGACAGCCCCGCCCCTGGCCACCCTCCTCCACCCCACCCCTAAAATGAAAGTGTCCAATCATTGAATTCACGCCAGGCTTCCTTCCAATCAAGCAGGTGATCCCACTGATGGCGAGCCAAGAAAGGCAGTATTGTCCTAGTGCCTCGAGTTTAGTGCAAGCATGTCTAATGAATTTTTTTGGGATATTTTCCTGCTGTCTCCAAAAACTGGACACCGGGGAACAAACCTGTAATTGGATACTGAAATCAGGACTGTCCTGCTGAAATCGGGATGATTGGGAGGGCTGTTTTCAAACAATTTTAGATAATCTACAGTTACAGGTCTCTGCATCAGGAAGAAGTGTCAGGATCCAGCTTGTGGTATCTACAAACAACACTAACATTTAGGATACAATCGCTCTAGAACATAACATTATGGGGGGAGGGGGCAATAAAATGGCATAATTAGGAAAATCACTCTTTGGCCTATTTAAAGGAAAATGCCCATTGGGACCATAAAAGCCTCTGGTTCAGAAGTATTAGCTCAAAAGGCCTAATGTCTTCAATGCATCCCCAGATACAGATGGATTAGGAGAAAGTGATTTATTAAAAAGGGTTTAATCTGATTTCCTTTCAGATGCTGTCTTACGAAAGCCTCTGTATGTCCCTGCTCACCGCCGGGTGTGTTTGAAGGCAATTCTGTGTTTTAATGGCTGTAGCCGAGGTATAGAGTCCTCCATCTTGTGTGAAATACTTTCATTCTGAAATGGTGTTGATACCTGTAATAAGTGGGCAGTAGAATCTCTAATTATCCTGACTGTTTATTCTGTAAACAGGCACAGAAGGCCAATCAGACATTAAAAAAAATTAAAATATTAAAAGTGTATAACTGCCTTAACTGTGACTTACATGAGACTGACATACATGAAACACGCAGAACAAATAAATGTCATGTCTGATATTTTCACAAGGCAACGATTTCTTCCGCACTAGGGTTGTCTAATGAACCCCAAAGGCCGATTATATGCTGCTTCTTAAACAGCCCCCAGACCTCTAGTAGAAAAAAAATAAAAAAAGATAGTTTTTCTTAAAATCCATAATTCATTTACTAGCATCCAGCCCCTAAATCTATGATCTGGTATGATTTGGGTATGGACAAGGCGACTTGAACACAGATATTTTAATGAAGGCTCGAGAAAGTGTGGGATGTCACAGGGCATGTAATGTTTTTAGTGTTGGGAAATTTTCTTGATGAATACCAGTGTGGCTCCAACATGTTGGGTGGCGCTGCATAACATGCAGTAATTAGTAATATAGTAAATTAAAGGAACAGTTCGGGCACCATAACAATGTCATCGAACTTCAGTTGTTATAGTTCCAGGAAGTCTCTAGCGCTTCCTTACCAGTAGGGTTTAAACGGTTCAGGAATTGTTTAACAGCAAAGTCCTTCCGCTTCGGAAAATTCTTCATAACGGAAGGCTCGGAGAACATCAGGCAGAGGCACTGCTAACTGGCTTAGAGCTGACCGCTATAAGTCAATCAATAGCTCTCCATTCATAAAAACAGCTTTAAAATGTACACAAAATTTTCAAGCCGGTTTTATTAATGGGGAGCCACTTATTGGCTTAGAGCGTCAGCAGACCACCCTAAGTCAATCAGTAGCACCATTGCCCAACGCAAAGTACAAACTTTGTGGTTAAATTGTTTGTGAATGGTTTAACCCCTAATGGTAAGGACACCCAGGCAGTAAAACAACTTAATTTTGAAAAAGTCATGGTGCCCAGAGAGTTTTCATTTGAGACACACAGAGGGATGTATATACTTTCCTATTTCTGTGTTTTTATTAAGGAATTTAATTGCCAGATTGCATCCTCCTGCCAAGACGCACACACCCCCGGCAGCTACCTGATCTAAAAGAAAATATGATTCATCAGACCAGGCACTCTTCTTCCATGGTCTAGTTCTGACGCTCATGTCCCCATTGAAGGTATTGATGCTTCTGAAGGCTATACAGTTCTTCAGACAGTTCCATTCTAGTAAAAAAAATACTCAAGCAGGGTTATATTGTACACTAAAATGTGAATTGTAAGTAAATCCAAGTTAATTTCAGATATCATTCCATAATAGCCAAACTGAAAGCTTGATTGACTTATCAGATTGGTTATTTGGCCTATCACTTGAAAATCCTGACAATTCACATTTTACTGAATAACTCATTATCCAGGAAGTCCAAGAACACCTCTTGAAGACAGAATAAAGAATTAAATAACTCACACCATTAAACACCCATTTATAAATTAAATAATTATTTTGAAAAATTTAGGTGGTTTCCTAAACAAATAAGATAGAAGACTTTTTTTTTTTATGGACCCATCTCTCTTTTCAGCCTATGTAACTATGCACACAGACAGTAAATAGTTAACAGCAGGAGGTGACCATGGTATTTTTTTGGCTGTAATTAGCAATTGCGTAGGGCAGTAGGCCGCTGCACGAAACCTCAGTCGGAAAAACCATGTCAATATACATACACATTGAGCCAATAATGACCTAGAATGATCCAGAATAACCAAGACTTCTTCAAATTCTCCAACTTTTACTCTCATCTATAACTTAATAGGATGAAAAGTCAAAAAATAAATGTTTCCAATTTAACCAGAAACTGTGAGTAGTTGCAATGTTTGCTAATGGTTCAAGCACCCCCGTAGTGTACTGGCAAGAAATGAACATTGAGTAACCAGCATGACCAAGCTCCCCATCTCACCGCTCTAGCCGAACATTATGGAGGATAGATCATCGCCTTCTCCCGGAGCAGTGCAGTGAAACATCTCATATTTCCAGACAGCTCTGTGTCCGCCAGTTCGCCACGCTGTACGGATATGCTTTATTCATGCGACTCGCTCTTTTTTTTTCTTGGCTCATTGCGAGGCTGGCTCCAAGTCTTCAAGTAGATGGATGGGGGTCGGTGGGGGGTTGTTTGTCAGACGAATGTATTTTTATTCAGGTTTTGCATCAAATGATTTCTCTAAATATTTAAAGCTTTCTGGTAACCAAAGAAATTCACTTCTACACCAACGTGTCGGGAAATCTGACATGACTAAAAGGATTTAAAGTATGAAAAACGATGCCTTTTAAAAAGGATTTAGCTCTCATTTTTTTTTTTTTTTTAATTCTTTATTTTGTTGTGCATAGGTTTTCAAACAAGCATGTGCTGCCATTTCAGTGGTAACAAGCTTATATATATAATGTTAAGAGAGGCAAATACATGGCATAGGGGTAAAAAGCACATTTTCAGATAAGGAGTAACAGGAAAAATTAACAGTTAAGTTAGACACAGTGGAGTTGGTCTAGCTGTGTGTGGTAGTCGGTTAAGTAGTCTGTGTGATACGTTGCAGTCTACTGTGGGACTAGCTGGTTGTGGTGTGGCTTGCATGCTGGGCAGGCGTGGTAGTTTAAAGGCCCTACAATGGCTTCTGTCAGCGGTATGTCTGGGTGGTCGTTGCTCTCAGGAGGGGCATCGTGGGTGTTTTTTAGGCTCCCATGCTTGTAGCTATTCCGCTGTGAGTGTGGTAAGACGGGTGCGTGGGCATTATGATAGATTCTGTTGTGGTAGGGCTTTGGGCAGTGCCGTGGTGTTGTGCTCTGCCTCTGCATGGAGATAAGAGGCCCCTGACCGTGGGGTGGCAGGGGGCAGGAGGTGTATGCTTGTGTGGACTATGTGTCCTGTTGGGCGTCTTCTAAGGTAACCAGTCTTAGAGGTAGTATGGCTCAGGTAGTGTCAGTGGATTAGTCAGCTCAACAGATAAAGAGATATCAACTTATAGTAAAAGGCTTAATAAACATGAAACAGTAGCGTAATATTGGAGGCTTTCTCCTTCGTTGGGATGAGGATGGTGTGAGCCATCAGTCCGTCTTAATCAAATCTTGGGTTTTGCCAACCGGTTAGTATTCATGGGCCCCCAGTCCACTTATTCCTGGGGCGTTAGGAGAGGCGGTCATGTGTTCTATGTGTTCTCCTTGGCGTTTCGGGGTCTGTTGCGGCAAGCCGAGGGTTTTCATATATTTGGAGGCTTCCTCAGGCGATGAGAGGACGTGTGTTGTCCCTGCGCGGGTAACTTCCATGGAGCCCCCTGCTCCCCACCTGTAGGCAATGCCTGCAGCGCGTAGCTGTGTTGCTGTTGGTCCGTATGATTTGCGCCACAGTAGTGTGGCCCTAGATAAGTCCTGGTATAAGGTCAGCTCTGTGTCTTCGAAGGGTAGTGGCGTTCGTTCTTTAAGCGCCGCCATGATATGGAGCTTGTCCTGAACTGAGACGCACCTTAAGATGACATCTCGTGCTGCCGGTGATTTCAGGTGAGTGTAGGTTGGGAGCCGGTAGATTCCGTCTATGGCGATTTTCTTTGCAGCTGCGTGGGGGAGTATGCTGGCCAGGAGGCGCCTTACGTAATGAGGCAGTTCTTCTGCTGTGATTGTATTTGGGATTCCCCTAATTTTGATGTGCGTTCGCCTTTGTCAGTCCTCTATGGTCACCCTTTTGAGTGCCATACGTTTTTGGTGATGTTGTATAGTTTGTACCTGTTCATCCAATGTTGTCAGGTGTGTTTTAACCTCCCCCACGTCTTGTTCTGCAGTTGTTACCCAGTCTGTGACCATTTGTACCTCTGTCTTGAGGAGGGCAGTGTCAGCTGCTAAAAGCCTATGGATGTCGGCAAGTAGGAGTTTGAGATCTCCCTTAGTGGCTGGTGCTGCATCTTCAGGGGAGTCGGGCTGCTGTATCAGCGCTGTCTTTGTGGCCTGGGGGGTCTCTTGTCCCCTCTGCTCTAGGTGGGGAGTGTGAACTGGTTCCTGCTCTTCACCCGCGGGCATGGGAGCGGGGCGCGGCGGCGCCGGGCGTTGCAGCAGCGCGCCGATATCCCTTCCGTCAGCCGCTGGAAGTTTTTGTACAATACCGCCAAATAAAAGTCCCAAAAAAGTCCAGTAAAGTGCATTTTGCATTTTGCACTTTACTGGATTTTTTGGGGACTTTTATTTGGCGGTATTTTTATATTGTGTATATGCTGTGGTGTTCTGCTGCTTTTACATTTTGGCCATAATTGCGGTACTATACTACGCTATATTCTGCACATATATCTGCCTATTTTTGTCCCGTAATATTAATATTTTATTATTTAATAAATCCGTATTTACTCTTGGATCCGTGGAGTCTGGGTTCTTCAACTGGAATTTACCGAAAGCCTGGATAGGCACCCAAGAGCGAAGTACATAGAGCCTATGAGGCTCCATCTTTGTGAGTTCAATCCTCATATATTACAATTGTTTGTTTTTACCTATATGGAAAGCACTATGTATGTCCCATTTGTTTTACAGATGTAACCACCATACCTATATCTGCAATAGGTGGTATACTCATTTTACTTAGTATATCTTTTTAAGTGGGTGTGAATTATTCTAATTGTTTCACTTTATCTTTAGGTGTTAAGGGATTACACCTTTCTTTCACACTTACTTTTATTGTTGGAAGCGCCTACACAACTGTATCCCTAGTGTATATTTTGTTTGCACTTCAAATAACTGAAGTGCTCATGGTGCTTGGATCAATTGTTTAATATAAGAATTGATCCCATCACTAAACGCAGTGTACGGCGACCTAATGGAACATAGGAGGAAACCCTGTGGAGGTGGGGGGCTCCCTGTGGGAGTGTGGCCCATTGAAAGCTTGCGCGACTATATACCTATATACACGGTTCTTGCCGATGGAAAATTACGGGATTTCTCCTCATTGCTGGCAGACAGGCCGCAGACACCTCTTTTCCAGCTCCGATACCTACAATTAAAACATTACCACGCCTCAATACCACACAACGAACGTTTATGTAGAGACCTTACATGGTTCGAGAGACTCTGCGACCAGGGGACCGTCCTCGATCATGCACTATCGGCGCTGTACCAACACCTGCTGACAGGAGGCACACCTACCCTGATGGCGTTTAAACGGCAATGGGAAGTGTAACGGATCCACTGGCACCCCGACTGGGTACCTCCGTTGAAAGATGCTCCTAGCGCTTCCAGAGGACTCCAAGCACTCCACCAGACACCATAAGCACCGCAGGCTGCAGCTATCTCCCTTCAGAACGAAGCAGGAACAAGCTCTTACAAGAGCTCAGTGATTATAGCAAGGGAATATGGCTAGCATAGCAATCCCTTGTAGCAGATTCCCCCAATAAGAGACAGGACTCAAGTTGAGGGTAAAAATAGAACTCTCTGGCTGCTAGCTTGCAGCCCTTTTTATTAGGTGCTCCCATGAAGGGGAGGGACACACACAGTAACGTACATTAACCAATCACACAATAGTTACATCCCACACATAGCCCTCCCCTCTACCTGTAAACTAATTATCTGTACACACAGGAAAATACAATTATCATAGGTAGGGAAAATACAGTTTTTACACAACATTCATAACTCCCAAAATATACATCACATTCGCATAAAAATACATATTCACAATCAATCCATTCGGGGGGAACAACATACTCAAAAATCATACGAATTGGACCAGGGGTTCAAAAGTTAGTACAAATGTGCATTTGACCTTCTGGAAGCATGGTTTTCCCAGCTCAAACTAGTTCCCCAGAATCCTCTATCCTGGAGACAATGGAGAAGCTGATTTAATTATATCCAGGGACAAACACAGCCTCCATTAAGCACATGTTACCAGCAACCACCAAAAGACATAAAAATACATAACTCCTGTTATACTAAACAGAACCCCCACATTCAACCCATCCCCAGATGGCTTGGATCTGAGCGCTCAACATATCCAAACAGCGCTCAGATGCCACAAACACAGTTCAAACGCCATGGGGTTTAAGTTTCGTATGGGCTGATGAGAGGGCCCATAATCCAGGGGCAGCCCAATAACCCACAGTATGCCCAAATACCGTGCATAAAGGGCCAAATCGCCCAGGGACCGTAGTCACAGGGTAAGAGGCGGGCAAGCAGCCCCCTCCAAAACACAGTGGCGAAGTGGCTTTCGCTACAGGAAGGACAGCTGGGGAGAACCATCACCACTCGACAATGGGATTTAGCGTTGCTATGGCAACATAAGAGCTCTATGAGCTACTACTACCAGGAGATGAACTACAAACTCATTTCCCTGTGGTACAGGACGCCGGTGTTCTTACACCGTATTAGTTCATCCCACCCCCCAGATTGCTGGAGATGCCAAGAAGACCGAGGCACGGTATACCATATCTGGTGGGAATGCAGAGTTATTGCCCCCTACTGGGACCTGATCAAAAACACGGTAGAGCTTATTTTGGGAGACATACCGGACTGGAATGCGGAACTGGCCTTGCTACACATCTCCACTCAGCCCATTTCCGTATGCAAGAAATCGATCTTGTGACACCTACTTAATGCCGCCAAGGCGAACATCCCAGCCCATTGGAAGGCGACCACGGTAACGACTAAACACGAATGGATACGCAGGGTGGAAGAGATCCAGGGGGCAGAAGAGGCCCATGCCACCATCACAGGCAGAGGAACCAAGCATGCAGAAATGTGGGCTCCGTGGTTCCTATACATTGCCAGATACCGACAGGAAACTGACGCTCGAGGGAGTGCTACTCAGATTACGATGCTCCCCCCCCCCCCTTAATTCCTCTCTCTCTTTCTGTTCTGGGTTGTTAGGAGATCGGCTCGCCCGGGTTCGGCACTGGTAGAACCATATACAGAACAGGTAGTAGACGACGTACGAATTATGACAGACGGCAACACCAACCGATAGTAATTCTCGGACTGAGACCTGATGTGGAACGCTGGTCCCTGTTTACTAGCCCTGCTTCCGGGGATGTGTTCCACCATGACTGCTACGCAAAAAGGACATTATGTACTCCCTGATGCCCCGATTGACAGGTGCATCCTCTAGGCACACATAACACAGTAACTCACCGCCGACAGGACGCAAAAACTGAAGCGCTCCCATGGCACGGGGTAAAACTGATGATATAGGGGCTGACAAACCTAATGTACAACTCTCGAGCTCCGCTACGGGGGATGGACACGGGGGTCGGGTAGGCTCCCGCTACTGATACGGCTCTTGCAAAGGGGGTACTCACTAGTGGGGGCTGCGGGTGGAGGAATGGGGTTCGAGGGGTGAAGAGGAATGGGCGGATAATCTCAGCAGAAAAGGATACTTAAGCATCATAATACTGATAGCCGCCCGCTTAATATACACCCTAGACGCTGCAGAAGCTTTAATTCCGATACACGGGTATACACACCCGACCCGACCCAACGAACCCCCCGACCATGCACTGATAGCATTCTAACTTTCCTACTCCAAGTCGGCTGTCACACAAAGCGAGAGTAATTGGCCCTCCCCCTTATGACTTGTTACTGCACGACTCACCCTGTGTTCCCGCAGCGGTGACTGTATATATGTTAAGCTAGCCGTGCGTAAAACGAATGGGTTACAAATACAAGCAATGTCTGACACCTGAGTGACAGTATGTCGAAAATATGCACAAGTACGTATATTCCCTGCTCTGATATGGGACTGGATTTATATTATCTTATATTATTACTTAAAACATGTGTAATTTTATTGACTATTGTGAACGAAACGAGTGCTACGACCTGCTATGCATACTCACTTCAATAACCTAGTATTCGGATACTTGAACCATACTGTAACATGTTAAGTTTAATTGTGTTCTATTGATTTGTGAACCTTAATGTTTATATTGCTATCATTTGGAATTTACGCGTTCCTTTTCTGGCCTGCGAGCCAACCTGACACTATTGTTACACTTCAATAAACAGATTTACGAAAAAAAAAAGAATTGATCCCATCCCTTTACCCCTTTTCTATTCATGCCATCATTTCTCGTTTTACTTGCATCATTCTCTGTCCAGTAAAATAAAAAAATAAAAAAAAACTGCCTAAAAGAAGACTTTCAAAAACAAACATAACAAAACTAATCTAAAATGGAATAGCTGCAACTGTCCTGGGTATGAAAGAGACAGACACAGATAAACTAACATAAAATAACATCTCAGCCAGGGACAAGGTGAAGAGGGCTTCCTCTGTTTGTGAGACAGATAGGCTAGTCAACCTACGGCACTCCAGACGTTATGGTCTACATCTCCCATGAGGCTGCCTACTCCTGGCCTAGATGGACATAATAATAATAATAATAATAATAATAATAATAATCGATAGTATTGATAGTTACCTTAGCTAACGTGTTTAAAATTCAAACAAAAACAACAATATATGTGAACACAACCCTTTGAAGAAAGTGTATGGTTCAAAGACTTCCCTTAATATTCTAGGTGAAGTTTCCCGGTAAATCCCCGAAGACTTCCTCTTGTCTTCAATAGATATATGCACATAGGATAGGGGAAAATCTGCTAAATACAGACACAATAAAGAAAGATAGGGGAAAATCTTCTAAATACAGTGTTTAAAATTCAGTAACAATGAGTGTCCTGTTACCCTAGCTACAAAGTACTTGTCAGCGAGCAACAAGCGTGTTCTGTAAATGAGGATAAAAATCAGCTATTCTACTTTTCAAATTCGTAATCATGTTTGGGATGAAACCGTTTCATAGTAACCTGAACTGACAGCTATTAAAATCTGTGTCAAACCCAATGAATTGCAATATGGTTGCGATATTGTTTCCTATAATAAAAACACAATGTTACAGCAAAAAAAAAAAAAAGGGGTTTTCTCTGAAGAATTATTGATGGGGTGCTTGAACAAAATATGGTGATAACAAAACCTAAAAAAAAAAAAAAAAAAACACACAAACAAAATGTAATCCTTACTCATTGCACGTTCAATCTATTACCGAAACAGCAGGTCTCAATTCTTTTGTGCTAAAATATGGAATGCAGAAGGGAGGTGATGCAGGAGGGAGGTTTTGGGGGCCTGGAGCCCTGATTGTGTTAGGTCTTTACAGGTGGTAGCAGTATACTTTTTGATACTGATTCTTAAAGCAGTCACCTGATATAAAAAATATCAATATTATAGTGCTATAATGGTCCTCCAGGCTACTAAGGGGAAGGGGCTGGTCTTCCCCAGGTGACAGACAGGGTGAACTGGGCAGAGGGGCTTGTCTGTACGCCTTCTCCAATTAGTATTGTGACAAGACAGGATTATATTTAATACTTAGCAATGCAGCATGCTGGTTCATGGAAATCACATAGCTGGCAAGGCGTGCGTACGAGCCCTTGGTTGGGGGTCTTCAAATTTTGCTTTCGGGCTTCAGGGAAAGCTGAAACACTCCTGAATGCCACTAAAATGTATCAAGCGTTGTTTGAGGGGTGCTGTAATGACACTGCACTCCAACAAAAGCAATTCCTACACCATTCCTAAGGGGGTGCATATTCAGCATTGCTGTTCGGATTAGCACCAGATGTAATTAAGGATTAATTTAAGAGTTGGGGGACTTCGGGCTAGGGGGGTATTGCAATCAGAATGCAGGCAATGCTTAAGAGTGATGTGATTTGTAGTCCACAAAAGTTAGTCACTGTGCTTCACCTCCACACTGTAACAAGTACCCCACGCTGTGCTGATAGGTGTCATTATAAATCAATGTATCAAAACAGCGCCATTATAGCACCCCTACAAAGAGGATCTCCGTTTAAAAGTCAACATTTTTACAATTAATCCTAAAATACACGTCAGAATGGCTTTGGCACTTTACTTTCTGTGGACCATGCTTCCCAAAATGAATGGCTAGCATTGCATCATGGGAAATGTCACCCACCACAGCTGTAATAGGAAAAGGTTAGCAATGACAGATATAGGAGATGAAGGGACATGACGAGAGGATAACCGAAGGCATCTACGTACATAAATTTTTTTTTAAAAAAAAAGTCGAAATCAATGCTCCTAGTGGTATCAGGGCCCCCGAAAGAACAGGCCAGCAGCCTTCAGGAAACGCCATGTTTACGTGGTGTAGCTATCAGCTCCCAGAAACATTTAATAATAAAAACTGGTGTCAATTCAATTCAATTGTATGAATGGGAATCAATCGCAAACATTAATGCAGAAAGCCCCCAGAATGGCAGGTCCCCCCCCCCCCCAGAGCACAAGACCGAACAATAAAGATGTCAAAAGTGAACCCTGAGGCATTCTGGGAATCTAATATACACCGCCAGTCCTGTAGTCGTGGAAGAAATGCATGGTTTTCTGTTGTGGGTTTTTTGTTTTTTTTATTAAGGACCTGAGGGATTAAGTGGCATTGTCTATTGGTATTATGACATCTCCTTCACTCGTGTCTATCAAGCAATGGAGGATCACATAATTGCTTTGGAAAAAAAAAACAAATCAAATGCTGGTGCAATTAGAGCGAATGTATGTGGGAGCGAGGGGTGGGTGTGTACGCCTGTTTGTAAAACACAGCTAAATAATTTATAATATTCCTTAGCAATGAGCAATACACACAGATTGCTTTTAATGGTTTTATTTAGTTTTTGTTTTTACATTTGCTGCTGGTGAATAATTGTGAATTTAAACAGGAAACGAGAAGAGCATTGAACGAGACATTGTGAGAATGCGGTCAGTGTAATCACCGACAAAGAAATGATCAGTCTATAATTTTAATGGTAGGTGTATTTTAACAGTGAGAGACAGAATAATAAAAAAAATAAAAAATCCAGAAAAACGCATGTAAAAAAAAGTTATAAATTGATTTGCATGTCAATGTGTAAAATTAGTATTTGATCCCCTATCAATCAGCAAGATTTCTGGCTCCCAGGTATCTTTTATACAGGTAACAAGCTGAGATTAGGAGCACTCTCTTAAAGTGCTCCTAATCTCAGATCGTTACCAGTATAAAAGACACCTGTCCACCAGCAAACCATAAATCAATCAGATTCCAAACTCTCCACCATGGCCAACACCAACGAGCTGTCCAAGGATGTCAGGGACAAGATTGTAGACCTACACAAGGCTGTAATGGAAGAACTGAAATCCTGCAGTGCCCACAAGGTCCCCCTGCTCAAGAAAGCACATGTACAGGTCATCTGAAGTTTGCCAATAAACATCTGAATTATTCAGAGGGGAACTGGGTGAAAGTGTTTTGTCAGATGAGACCAAAATCAAGCTCTTTGGCATCAACTCAACTCGCCGTGTTTGGAGGAGGAGGAATGCTGCCTATGACCCTAAAAACACCATCCCAACCGTCAAACATGAAGGTGGAAACATTATGCTTTGGGGGTGTTTTTCTGCTAAGGGGACAGGACAACTGCACCGCATCAAATGGACGATGGACGAGGCCATGTACCGTGAAATCTGGGGTGAAAATCTCCTTCCCTCAGCCAGTGACCCAAAACACACAGCCAATGCAACAAAGGAGTGGCTCAAGAAGAAGCACATTAAGGTTCTGCAGTGGCCTAGCCAGCCTCCAGACCTTAATCCCATAGAGAATCTGTGGAGGGTGCTAAATGTTCGAGTTGCCAAACGTAAACCTCGAAACCTTGATGATTTGGAGAGGATCCGCAAAGGGGAGTGGGACAATCCCTCCTGAGATGTGTGCAAACCTGGTGGCCAACTACAAGAAATGTCTGACCTCTGTGATTGCCAACAAGGGTTTTGCCACCAAGTACTAAGTCTAAGGGGTCAAATACTTCTTTCACTCATTGACATGCAAATCGATTTATAACTTTTTAGATGTGAGTTTTTCTGGATTTTGTTTTGGTTATTCTGTCTCTCACTGTTAAAATACACCTGCCACTAAAATTATAGACTTATTTCTTTGCCAGTGGGCAAACGTTCAAAATCATCAAATTCACTAAACTCTCAACTGAATTAGATATAAACCCAAATGGCAAAATGTACGCTAAAACAGCTGATCTGGAAGCTGCCTATTTAAGCCTACATTTTGCCATTTGGATTTCAGTTTGCTAATTTTTGGAGTTCTTAATATTATGATCTACTCTCTGTATTGTAAAATAACCGTGCACTTTGTACGTTACTGTAGAATATTTTCAGAAACTATGTATAATTTTCTCTCAGTATGTCCTGGGGTGGTAAAGGTACAAGGTTTGATATTTACAACAAATAGATATGGAATTTGGGGAACAGCGATAATTACCGGTATGGTTGGACTGAATATCTTTTGAGAGATGTTTTCTGGGTGGTAGTACCACAGTTGTGGAGCTCTGTGGGTGAATGTGGTGGGTGAGTTTGTGGAGCTTTCAGTCTGCACAATACAAAGCACTGAGTCAAGTTATGGAAATGGACTGACGATTATAGGGGTTAACTGGAGCCGGGATTCTAATTATATTGAAGACACTTAAGGTGTTCAGGTGGGAATTGGGCTTTGATTCCAGAGATGGATTTATATATTTCCCATGTGACTAAAAAAGTGGAGGGTAGGATGATAAGACTGTGTAGTTGCATGCGCAGGGGATGCAGGTATGCCAGTAGATGGGGGGTGCCAGGGACCCCCCTCTCCAAGCATCTCTAGCATTCTATAGCATTCCAAGCATATCAGAGAATAGGTCTTGCTTGGTATTGTCTTTGAAAGACCTCGAAAGAAATGGCTAAATTTCAGGAGAAGAATCAAACACTCGGTACATTTTTTTATTTTATTTTTTTTTTAAATTTTTTTTAAAGACCCAAATATCTTTTTCTCAGAATTACGGGTTTATGCAAAGTATCCGTTTGTGTCAGTTCTTTTATATGTGAGATTTCAGTTCATCTTAAGAACTGACATTTCTTAAACCATCACAGGCTTAACATCTTAATTTTTCCCGAAATGTTATCTGACATGCCTGGGTAAGACCGGTGGGGTGCCCAAGCACATACAGTGCATCCATCATGAAAAGGGAATAAAAATAGCTCTCGCTCAGCAATGCTACCCAGTATTCTACGTACTTTACACACAAACCTAGCCCTGCGACTGTCATGGCGCACAGAATCAGTCTAATTGACGTGATACGAACTGAACTATCGCAAATACAGCCGCAGCACAATAAACCGCCCTTATCACGTAAAATAAGATACTGAAGGGCTAGAAATGTCAGCTTTTCTTGTAATTCCAAAACAAAATCAGAAAGGAAAAGTAAAATAAACAAATGCACATGAAAAGGAAGTAGTGAAGACATACAGCCAGTAAGCCATGCACCAACGGTTTAAAGTTTGGTTTCAAGTAACTTACCCTTTCATGGTAAGTTATTTGGTCACTGGGCATCGTGAGAAATTAGTTTAAGAACATCTAGGGGGTCAAGGGTGGTCAATACTGATTTATACTGGATACTCCATTGCCCAAATACCAAAAAAAAAGGAATTGCAAACAAATAAATCAATATTTAGTAGACATGTCCCTAATGAAAACATTAACCTATTCTGTAATATATATAATTAATGATGTAAACATTTTGGAGTATTTTATTTTTCTCAGACATGCGGTCACCCATTGGCTGTAGGCAATCACATCCTTGACAGGGCTGGACTGGGAAAAAAATTAGGCCCGGGCATTTTTTTATCACAGCAGCCCACTAAAAATGAGCATGTTTGTTCAATGCAGTATGTGTGTGTGTGTGAGGCGTAAAGTGTGTGTGTGTGTGTGTGTGTGTGTGTGAGAATGAGAGAGAGTGCTGTGAGTTGAAGGGATGAAGTGTGTGAGAGGGAGCTGTGTGTGAGGGTAATGTGTGTGTGTGAGCTGTGTGTGTGTGAGAGGGTGATATGTGTGTGAGCTGTGTGTGTGTGAGCTGTGTGTGTGTGTGAGAGTGCGGTGTGTGAGGGTGATGTATGTGTGAGGGTGATGTATGTGTGAGGGTGATGTATGTGTGAGGGTGATGTGTGTGAGGGTGATTTATGTGTGAGGGTGAAGTGTGTGTGAGGGTAATGTGTGCTAGAGAGCGTTCTGTGTGAGGGAGCTGTGTGTGTGAGGGAGCTGTGTGTGTGAGGGTGCGCTGTGTGTGAGGGTGCTGTGTGTGTGAGGGTGCTGTGTGTGAGGGTGCTGTGTGTGAGGGTGCTGTGTGTGAGAGTACTGTGTGTGAGAGTACTGTGTGTGAGGGTGCTGTGTGTGAGAGTGCTGTGTGTGAGAGTGCTGTGTGTGAGGGCACTGTGTGTGAGGGTGCTGTGTGTGAGGGTGCTGTGTGTGTGAAGGTGCTGTGTGTGTGTATATGCTAGGAGGGATTGTGTGTTGTGGGGGGAAGAAAGATTAATGCCACCAAATATGAAATTATTTATTTTACATTTATAAAAAAAAAAGAAAAAGAAAACTAGCATTATATCCCCCCTCACTTCTTACCTCTAGTCTGGAAGGGAGGAGGGCCATGCTGCCATCCCTGGTGGTGCTAGTGGTGAGTGAACTCTAACCTGCGAGGCTAGAGTTCACTCTCACGAGATTTGGGGCGTTGCCATGGCAACGCTCCAAATCTCGTAAGCGGAACCTGGTGGAGTTGCAAGATAGAGCTCCGCCAGGTACTCTCCTGTCTCCCTCCCCAGCCGGCTATGCAAGTGGACCGTTGAGGGAGATCTTTGATCTCCCCACCGGCCCATCATGGAATTCAGCAGGGTTGGCGCTCGGATAGCATGGGCCCTGCATGGTCCGGCCAGGGAGCCCATGGCCACAGCGGTCCACCGGGCATTTGCCTGGTGTGCCCGATGGCCAGTTCGGGCCTGATCCTGGATGTAAAAGAACAGCCTGTGTATTCCACTGTCCCCTAGTGCTGTCATCGGGTAACAGCATCAGTAGGGGTGTTTACATATATCTATAAGTTTATGATGGTGAATACAGCATGCCATCTTACTGGGTCAGGGGTTGAGTCCATGGACAGAGCCTGAGAAGTAAGAGAGCAGAGTCGGATTCCAGTGATGGAGTCAAGATGGAGTCAAGATCACCCTCAATGGTTAAACTTAGCCGCCACTTGGTTATCTTAACAGAAATTTAGGCAGAATTTGGTCTCCTTAGGGTTGTCGCCATGCTTTTTCAGTAAACTGTTAAATGTGGAAACTGGATAACATTCAAGCTACAAATGAGTTAGCGGAGTGCTTATCTGGAGATGGGGAGAAGATGGGGAGCGGTGGGGAAGGGTCGGTAGGGGGGAGGAGGTTGAAGGAGGGAAGGGAAGTGAAGATTGGGTCAGATATTAACGACGGTTTGTGATATAGTCATTATTGGATAGCTGCTTGGTATGAGGCCATGGTGGCTGCTGGCATGATAGATAGAGAGCCTTGGACAGGGGTCATAAATCTGAGCTCACAAATAGTTACTAACATTGGTAGCAACTGAGTTTACACACTGTTAATTAACCACCATGGTAACACATGTGACGGTAATTGTAAAGGGGATGCCAATGCTAGATGTGGGAGGAAGCCTTCATGGATGTGAGCTAGCATGTTAAGCATGTCTCTGAAAATGTTTATAGAATGTACGGATCATTTATCACTGTAACTATGACTACTTCTGTTTTATCTGCTTTACTCTTGAAATAAAGATTGAAAAAACCTTTGGGCTACAAAACGTTGAGGGACACAAGCTAGCTGTGAATTAGCTAGTTCGTGATTAAACTCTGTAGGAGATGACATGGATAGTGCTTTTGGCAAACGTACCAAAACGGAGACCCCAAAAAATCCCATAATTCATGTTTGAAAACCACCTAGAGGAAAACAGATCCTTGTAAGAAGTCCCACTTGTGTGGCCAGAAATGATGATGTGCCACCGGAACTCGTTCTAACATAAGTTCTCTTACAATTCCTTTTATTTATTAAACCAGCAACTATGTAAAATCAACCAGGAAATCACAAAATTGAGGCAGAACGATCTAAACCTGAAAAACAGCCTGTGTCAAATCCGGTTTATGATAAATTCTAAAATGTGATATAGCTCTAAAAACACATTTAGGGAATTTAATCAGGAAACCAAGAGTTGTAGAGAATCAACGGGAGGTCACGTTCTAGAAGAAGGTGATACAAAAAAAAATATATATATATATATATATATATATATATATATATTTTTTTTTTTTTTAAATCCAGCTCAGATTTCTTTGCTATTTGACTTTTTGTCCTAGAAATTGCAATATTCTTCCAGTTTGTAAATATGCCAAATGTCAAAGTTGAATTTTTGCCTGCTGTGTACCAAATGAAGAGCAGTGAATGGATACACTAGGATCAATCAACCTACATCATTGTACAATTCTGACCAGGTACCTAAAAGCGAGTCTAGGTATTTGCCTTAAAAGAAATTGACCATGCTCCCGCAGACATCAATGATTTGGCCCTTCATTGAACCCTGAGAATCTGTGTAAGCTAAATTCTGAGATTCACAGTTTTACGTATGAATGGGCATATTTTTAATCTTGTACAGATTATCAGGGTTTCCAAGTGCATCAGCAGATTCACCGGGTAAAGTGACAGATTTCCCACAGAACCAGGTTTGTTCTGGCAACATTGAGGGAATGTGCATAACTCTTAGACTTCGAATTAACAGGAAAATTCACAGATTAAAGACCTGTGAGTCAGAGGATTCTCAAATGTATTAATTTTTTACATTTTTTTAGTCAGTGATTTAGCCAATAGAAATCCACAAACTACAACGAATGCTTGACCGCCCACTCTGACGCAGGTTTAAGAAGACCCTTTGAAAGGCACCTTGGTTCAATGTGTCCACAATATAGAACAGTGATAAAAAAAAGTATCATTAAGTGAAATGACCCCTTCTACACAGAAAGCTGTACTTAGGAGAACTCTAGAACTCTAGTAATGGTGCTCATTACACTACCTATGTTGGCAGACCGTTCCATGTTTCTACTATTACTACTACCGATATCTAGTATTGTACAAACTTGGGACTCCACGCAAGATCCATCAGCTTCCAGTTAAGAACCCCCGGTTTCAGAAATAACATTGACTTATATTGAAAGAGCGTTTACCCAATTTGGTTATTTAAAGGTTCCTTCTTCTCTCCCCACTCCCTCCTCTCGTTCCAAGTGTACATATTAAGGTCATAAAGTGTTTTCCGATTTGTTATTGCAGCTTGTGCCCTAGTTAGAACTTTAAAATGCTATTACCCAACGGGATAGACCCAAGTAGAGCTAAAGTCATGTTTTATTCTCTTTGTTTAGGCCTCTACAAAGGAAATTGCTTCCGAATTAATCATTTTCCAGAGGATAACGATTACGATCACGACAGTTCTGAATATCTATTACGTAAGTAGAGCGCTTTCTTATCCAAGACGTTCGGATCAAAATAACCCAAAATAATGACTTCCGAGGCAGGAGATGGTAAATACTCGAAGCATCAACTAAACATTACAATCATGTAGCCTCATCATGTTGTACAACTATGGCACTATGACAACCTCGAGGTCTGTCGTTCACCCCGGAATAAAAGGAAACGGTGTCAGTCATGGGAAAATGTTGATCAGCTGGCTTACAATCTGTTGCTTATTGAACTATTAAACCTCTGGCATGAGGTAAATTAGAACTACCCATGGGTATACGATGCCAGCCACCAGATGTGACTTGGTAAAACGGAACAAGTATCACACCTAAGCCGACCTTTATCTACATTGCTAATTGCTTTATACGTGGCATGAACACAGATTAGTTATCATAATTACCCTGAAAATGCAGAGGTTTATGGGGATGGGTCAAGTAAAGTGTCCCTGTTTAAAAATAAATAAATAAATAAATAATAACAAGAACAATTTGTGGTGTTGCGGGCTGCAAAGAACTGACCATGTGGATTAATGGCAATTCTGCATTTCAATAAATGTTGGATTTATTCATTAATATTTAGCACCAATATTTTCTGTGCAATTGAAACAAAATCTACAGGGAAATTAAGGCCAAGAAAAACAAGTTCAAGGATCCTGCTTATAAAAAACAATAAACTATATAAAATCTTCATCAACCTTAATGCATACCTCCCAATATTGGGACCAGTGACGCACATAATGGGCGGACCCACCCACAGAAGGATCATGTCCACCTGGTGTCTGTGCCTCCAGGGCATCCCACACACAGCACACTATACAGCTAGTGTCTCTGAAGCGCTTTTGCACCAATCCAGGTTACAGTTAGTTTTACGGTATTTGTGGGCTTATATTATTAAAGGGACACTCCAGGCTCCCACACACGTTAGATGCACTGTGTAGGTTAGGTTACAGTTAGTTATACTGGATTGGTTTATATTATTAAATGGTCACTCCAGGCTCCCACAAACGTTAGGTTACAGCTAGTTATACTGGGTGGGTTTATATTATCAAAGGGATACTCCAGGCTCCCACACACGTTAGGTGCACTGTGTATGTTAGGTTACAGTTAGTTATACTGGGTGGGTTTATATTATCAAAGGGACACTCCAGGCTCCCACACACGTTAGGTGCACTGTGTATGTTAGGTTACAGTTAGTTATACTGGGTAGGTTTATATTATTAAAGGGACACTCCAGGCTCCCACACACGTTAGGTGCACTGTGTAGGTTAGGTTACAGTTAGTTATACTGGGTAGGTTTATATTATTAAAGGGACACTCCAGGCTCCCACACACGTTAGGTGCACTGTGTAGGTTAGGTTACAGTTAGTTATACTGGGTAGGTTTATATTATTAAAGGGACACTCCAGGCTCCCACACACGTTAGGTGCACTGTGTAGGTTAGGTTACAGTTAGTTATACTGGGTGGGTTTATATTATTAAAGGACACTCCCGGCTCCCACACACGTTAGGTGCACTGTGTAGGTTAGGTTACAGTTAGTTATACTGGGTGGGTTTATATTATTAAAGGACACTCCCGGCTCCCACACACGTTAGGTGCACTGTGTAGGTTAGGTTACAGTTATACTGGGTGGGTTTATATTATTAAAAGGGACACTCCAGGCTCACAGACACGTTAGATGCACTGTGTAGGTTAGGTTACAGTTAGTTATACTGGGTGGGTTTATATTATTAAAGGGACACTCCAGGCTCCCACACACGTTAGGTGCACTGTGTAGGTTAGGTTACAGTTATACTGGGTGGGTTTATATTATTAAAGGGACACTACAGGCTCACACACACATTAGGTGCACTGTGTAGGTTAGGTTACAGTTAGTTATACTGGGTAGGTTTATATTATGAAAGGGACACTCCAGGCTCCCCCACACGTTAGGTGCACTGTGTAGGTTAGGTTACAGTTAGTTATACTGGGTGGGTTTACATTAGTCAGAAGCTCAAGGAAGCAAGGTGGGTAGTCTGTGTAGGATCCACCTAAGAGGTTTGCCTTGACGTGGCAGGTGGGCATCCCCTCTCATGGCCATTGGTGTAACTAAATAACCTCCATTTGTTTAAATATGCATAGGGATTTGGGAAGAGCGCAGGTAACTTATTTTTCTTGGGTTTATATTAATAAAGGAACACTCCAGGCTCCCACACACGTTAGGTGCACTGTGTAGGTTAGGTTACAGTTAGTTATACTGGGTGGGTTTATATTATTAAAGGGACACTCCAGGCTCCCACACGTTAGGTGCACTGTGTAGGTTAGTTTACAGTTATACTGTATGGGTTTATATTAATAAAGGGACACTCCAGGCTCCCACACACGTTAGGTGCACTGTGTAGGTTAGGTTACAGTTAGTTATACTGGGTGGGTTTATATTATCAAAGGGACACTCCAGGCTCCCACACACGTTAGGTGCACTGTGTATGTTAGGTTACAGTTAGTTATACTGGGTAGGTTTATATTATTAAAGGGACACTCCAGGCTCCCACACACGTTAGGTGCACTGTGTAGGTTAGGTTACAGTTAGTTATACTGGGTAGGTTTATATTATTAAAGGGACACTCCAGGCTCCCACACACGTTAGGTGCACTGTGTAGGTTAGGTTACAGTTAGTTATACTGGGTAGGTTTATATTATTAAAGGGACACTCCAGGCTCCCACACACGTTAGGTGCACTGTGTAGGTTAGGTTACAGTTAGTTATACTGGGTGGGTTTATATTATTAAAGGACACTCCCGGCTCCCACACACGTTAGGTGCACTGTGTAGGTTAGGTTACAGTTAGTTATACTGGGTGGGTTTATATTATTAAAGGACACTCCCGGCTCCCACACACGTTAGGTGCACTGTGTAGGTTAGGTTACAGTTATACTGGGTGGGTTTATATTATTAAAAGGGACACTCCAGGCTCACAGACACGTTAGATGCACTGTGTAGGTTAGGTTACAGTTAGTTATACTGGGTGGGTTTATATTATTAAAGGGACACTCCAGGCTCCCACACACGTTAGGTGCACTGTGTAGGTTAGGTTACAGTTATACTGGGTGGGTTTATATTATTAAAGGGACACTACAGGCTCACACACACATTAGGTGCACTGTGTAGGTTAGGTTACAGTTAGTTATACTGGGTAGGTTTATATTATGAAAGGGACACTCCAGGCTCCCCCACACGTTAGGTGCACTGTGTAGGTTAGGTTACAGTTAGTTATACTGGGTGGGTTTATATTATTAAAGGACACTCCCGGCTCCCACACACGTTAGGTGCACTGTGTAGGTTAGGTTACAGTTATACTGGGTGGGTTTATATTATTAAAAGAGACACTCCAGGCTCCCACACACGTTAGATGCACTGTGTAGGTTAGATTACAGTTAGTTATACTGGGTGGGTTTATATTATTAAAGGGACACTCCAGGCTCCCACACGTTAGGTGCACTATGTAGGTTAGGTTACAGTTAGTTATACTGGGTGGGTTTATATTATTAAAGGGACACTCCAGACCCCCACACACGTTAGGTGCACTGTGTAGGTTAGGTTACAGTTAGTTATTCTAGGTGGGTTTATATTATTAAAGGGACACTCCAGGCTCCCACACACGTTAGATGCACTGTGTAGGTTAGGTTACAGTTGGTTATACTGGGTGGGTTTATATTATTAAAGGGACACTCCAGGCTCCCACACACATTAGGTGCACTGTGTAGGTTAGGTTACAGTTAGTTATACTGGGAGGGTTTACATTAGTCAGAAGCTCAAGGAAGCAAGGTGGGTAGTCTGTGTAGGATCCACCTAAGAGGTTTGCCTTGACGTGGCAGGTGGGCATCCCCTCTCATGGCCATTGGTGTAACTAAATAACCTCCATTTGTTTAAATATGCATAGGGATTTGGGAAGAGCGCAGGTAACTTATTTTTCTTGGGTTTATATTAATAAAGGAACACTCCAGGCTCCCACACACGTTAGGTGCACTGTGTAGGTTAGGTTACAGTTAGTTATACTGGGTGGGTTTATATTATTAAAGGGACACTCCAGGCTCCCACACGTTAGGTGCACTGTGTAGGTTAGTTTACAGTTATACTGTATGGGTTTATATTAATAAAGGGACACTCCAGGCTCCCACACACGTTAGGTGCACTGTGTAGGTTAGGTTACAGTTAGTTATACTGGGTGTGTTTATATTATTAACGGGACACTCCAGGCTCCCATACACGTTAGGTGCACTGTGTAGGTTAGGTTACAGTTAGTTATACTGGGTGGGTTTATATTATCAAAGGGACACTCCAGGCTCCCACACACGTTAGGTGCACTGTGTATGTTAGGTTACAGTTAGTTATACTGGGTGGGTTTATATTATCAAAGGGACACTCCAGGCTCCCACACACGTTAGGTGCACTGTGTAGGTTAGGTTACAGTTAGTTATACTGGGTAGGTTTATATTATTAAAGGGACACTCCAGGCTCCCACACACGTTAGGTGCACTGTGTAGGTTAGGTTACAGTTAGTTATACTGGGTGGGTTTATATTATTAAAGGACACTCCCGGCTCCCACACACGTTAGGTGCACTGTGTAGGTTAGGTTACAGTTAGTTATACTGGGTGGGTTTATATTATTAAAGGACACTCCCGGCTCCCACACACGTTAGGTGCACTGTGTAGGTTAGGTTACAGTTATACTGGGTGGGTTTATATTATTAAAAGGGACACTCCAGGCTCACAGACACGTTAGATGCACTGTGTAGGTTAGGTTACAGTTAGTTATACTGGGTGGGTTTATATTATTAAAGGGACACTCCAGGCTCCCACACACGTTAGGTGCACTGTGTAGGTTAGGTTACAGTTATACTGGGTGGGTTTATATTATTAAAGGGACACTACAGGCTCACACACACATTAGGTGCACTGTGTAGGTTAGGTTACAGTTAGTTATACTGGGTAGGTTTATATTATGAAAGGGACACTCCAGGCTCCCACACACGTTAGGTGCACTGTGTAGGTTAGGTTACAGTTAGTTATACTGGGTGGGTTTATATTATTAAAGGACACTCCCGGCTCCCACACACGTTAGGTGCACTGTGTAGGTTAGGTTACAGTTATACTGGGTGGGTTTATATTATTAAAAGAGACACTCCAGGCTCCCACACACGTTAGATGCACTGTGTAGGTTAGATTACAGTTAGTTATACTGGGTGGGTTTATATTATTAAAGGGACACTCCAGGCTCCCACACGTTAGGTGCACTATGTAGGTTAGGTTACAGTTAGTTATACTGGGTGGGTTTATATTATTAAAGGGACACTCCAGACCCCCACACACGTTAGGTGCACTGTGTAGGTTAGGTTACAGTTAGTTATTCTAGGTGGGTTTATATTATTAAAGGGACACTCCAGGCTCCCACACACGTTAGATGCACTGTGTAGGTTAGGTTACAGTTGGTTATACTGGGTGGGTTTATATTATTAAAGGGACACTCCAGGCTCCCACACACATTAGGTGCACTGTGTAGGTTAGGTTACAGTTAGTTATACTGGGAGGGTTTACATTAGTCAGAAGCTCAAGGAAGCAAGGTGGGTAGTCTGTGTAGGATCCACCTAAGAGGTTTGCCTTGACGTGGCAGGTGGGCATCCCCTCTCATGGCCATTGGTGTAACTAAATAACCTCCATTTGTTTAAATATGCATAGGGATTTGGGAAGAGCGCAGGTAACTTATTTTTCTTGGGTTTATATTAATAAAGGAACACTCCAGGCTCCCACACACGTTAGGTGCACTGTGTAGGTTAGGTTACAGTTAGTTATACTGGGTGGGTTTATATTATTAAAGGGACACTCCAGGCTCCCACACGTTAGGTGCACTGTGTAGGTTAGTTTACAGTTATACTGTATGGGTTTATATTAATAAAGGGACACTCCAGGCTCCCACACACGTTAGGTGCACTGTGTAGGTTAGGTTACAGTTAGTTATACTGGGTGTGTTTATATTATTAACGGGACACTCCAGGCTCCCATACACGTTAGGTGCACTGTGTAGGTTAGGTTACAGTTAGTTATACTGGGTGGGTTTATATTAATAAAGGGACACTCCAGGCTCCCACACACGTTAGGTGCACTGTGTAGGTTAGGTTACAGTTAGTTATACTGGGTGAGTTTATATAATTAAAGGGACACTCCAGGCTCCCCCACGTTAGATGCAATGTGTAGGTTAGGTTACAGTTAGTTATACTGGGTGAGTTTATATTATTAAAGGGACACTCCAGGCTCCCATACACGTTAGGTGCACTGTGTAGGTTAGGTTACAGTTAGTTATACTGGGTGAGTTTATATAATTAAAGGGACACTCCAGGCTCCCCCACGTTAGATGCACTGTGTAGGTTAGGTTACAGTTAGTTATACTGGGTGAGTTTATATAATTAAAGGGACACTCCAGGCTCCCATACATGTTAGGTGCACTGTGTAGGTTAGGTTACAGTTAGTTATACTGGGTGAGTTTATATAATTAAAGGGACACTCCAGGCTCCCCCACGTTAGATGCACTGTGTAGGTTAGGTTACAGTTAGTTATACTGGGTGTGTTTATATTATTAAAGGGACACTCCAGGCTCCCATACACGTTAGGTGCACTGTGTAGGTTAGGTTACAGTTAGTTATACTGGGTGAGTTTATATAATTAAAGGGACACTCCAGGCTCCCCCACGTTAGATGCAATGTGTAGGTTAGGTTACAGTTAGTTATACTGGGTGGGTTTATAATATTAAAGGGACACTCCAGGCTCCCCCACGTTAGATGCAATGTGTAGGTTAGGTTACAGTTAGTTATACTGGGTGGGTTTATATAATTAAAGGGACATTCCAGACTCCCCCACGTTAGATGCAATGTGTAGGTTAGGTTACAGTTAGTTATACTGGGTGGGTTTATATAATTAAAGGGACATTCCAGGCTCCCCCACGTTAGATGCACTGTGTAGGTTAGGTTACAGTTAGTTATACTGGGTGAGTTTATATAATTAAAGGGACACTCCAGGCTCCCCCACGTTAGATGCAATGTGTAGGTTAGGTTACAGTTAGTCACTGAGTGAGTTTATAGTACTCGGGTTAGAAAGCGAGGTTAATGTGAAAATTATGGAAAAGGCATCAACTACGGGGCAATACATTCTTGTAGAGATGGACGGCTTTTCTCTAAAACAAGGAATGTCATTTAAAATGGGTGTCTCAGTGGACCTGTCATTAGTGTCCTATCCTGACATAGCAAGAGGCTACTTTATATGAAAAACAAACGAATGGCCTGGGCACAGATCATCACAAGCCCACTGTAACTAAAATGAGCCAAATTGGGTCTAAAACATAATTAGAAGGGCAAATCGTCATCAAAAATAGAATTCTCAAGTAGATAATCTCCTTACTAAATTAAGTTGGCACAAATGCTGGTTGGGGTTTTGAAGGTGAGGGTGGTTATAGAATGTTATATGATACGTTATAAATCTTTGCCGAGCCAGATATAAATTAATAATAATAATAATCTGCTTTGCATTTGAAGGATTTCTGTAAACGGTCGGCAATAAAATATCTACACACACACACACTATATGGACAAAAGTATTGTGACACCTATTACACCAACAGGGACTTTTATGACTTCACATTCTAAATGCATAGACGTTAATATCGGTAGGCTTTCTACAAGATTTTGGGGTGTTTTCTGTGGAAATCTTTACCACCTCATCCGGTAGAGCATTTGTGAGGTCAGGCATTGATGTTGGAAGAGAAGGCCTGGCTTGCAATCTCCGTTCCAGTTCATCCCAAAGGTGTTCAATGGGGTTGAGATCGGCCGCAGTGCGGGTCTGTCAAATTCTTTCACACCAAACATCCAACCATATCTTTATAGAACTTGCTTTGTGCTCTGGGGCACAGTCATGTTGGAATATAAAAGGGCCTTCCCCAAACTGTTCCCACAAAGTTGAAAGCATAGCATTGTCCAAAATATCTTCATATGCTGAAGCATTAAGAGTTCCCTTCAATGGAAGTTAGGCACCTAGCCCAACCCCTAAAAGACAGCCCATACCGTTATCCCTCCTCCACCAAACTTTACAGTTGGCACAATACAGTCAGGCAACGTTCTCTTAGCATCCACCAAACCAAGATTTGCTCTGCAGACTCATGGCAGAGAAGTGTGATTTGTCACTCCACAGAACATGTGTCCACCGCTCCAGAATCCAGTGGCTGCATGCTTAACACCACTCGATCCGATGCTCGGCATTGTACTTGGTGATGTAAGGCTTGCATGCAGCTGCTCGGCCATGGAAACCCATTCAATCAAGCTCCCACCACACAGTTTTTATGCAGATTTTAATGCCAGTGGAAGCTTAGAATGCTTCAACTATGGAATCAGCAGAGCGACTTTTACATACCATGCGCCTCAGCACTTTGTGACTTTCCATGGTCTTCCGCTTGGTGGCGGAGTTGCTGCTGTTCCTAAACGCTTCCACTTTCCAATAATACCACTTAAATTTGACCTTGGTATATCTAGCAGGGATGAGTTTTTACAAACTGAATTACTGTACAGGTGGCATCCTCTCACAGTACCACGCTGGAATTCCCAGAGCTATTCAAACAACCAATTCCCCCCCCCCCCCCCCACAAATGTTTGTAGCAATGGGTTTTATACACCTGTAGCAATGGGTTTTATTGAAACACCTGAATTCAATAAGAGGTGTGTTCCTATACCTTTGTCCATACAGTGTATAATCAAATTGAGCTCATTTCATTTCACTTTTGGATAGAACACCTTTTTAAACAGACTCAGTGGGGTAGGGTGGGTTAATCTGCTGACTTCATCTCATGCAGACTTTATATGGCTGCAACACCTCACTTGTTGGCAAAGGGTATTGTTACCAAGAAAGACGACTGGGCATTGTAGAAAAGCTGATCAAAGGATTGGACCAAACCTTTTAAATTGGTTCAAAGTCATTTCGAACCACAGACATGTTTCTCTACGCTGCTCACACCCCTGCTGATTCTTTGTGCTACAAAAATCACATTAACACAAATTCCTGATGACTTCAGAGAAACACATTCAAGAATAATATACTTTCTTGTATTGTGTATTAAACTTAAGATATATAAATAAATAAAAAATAAGAAAGAAAAAAAAAACACAAACGTAAAAACTCGCTTTGACTCCCAATAGTAAGCCAAGATACATCAACAAAAAGGTATAGTTCAGTCATACGGATAGAATTACCATCTATACAGCATAAAGTATTCCTACATAGTTTATACACCGGAGATACATAGAAGACAATAGTATAAAGATGAAATAAAGTAGACGGAAAATGCCGCGAGAGCCCTGCTCAAAACGCGCCGACAATCTAGGAGTAATATTGCTGTGATGCTCTGTGATACACTCTTTGCATCGTCACACTGAACATTACTAATATAGAGTGTGTTTTTTTGCTTTAGAGCAGGATTCTGCAAACTCTGGCCCTCCAGATGTTGATGAACTAAAACTCCCATGATTCTTTAAATGAAAGATGGCCAGAGAATCATGGGGGGGGGGGGGGGGTCAGTCCAGCAACACCTGCAGAGACAGAGTTTGGAGAAACCTTCTCTAGAGTTCTGAACTCTAACAATGTGTTGTGCGTACAGTGTATCACAGAGCTCCAAATAATCCAACACACAGTAATATGCAAGTAGAAGTTATATTGTTCTGGAGCTCTATGATAAAATCACACACTTTACTCGTTAAGACTTGTGCATGCGGTTTCTCCTGAATCACGAGTTTTAGACCATTGGCCGGACGTCCAAAATCCAGAACTCCGAAATGCTACATGGACAACACCGCACACAATGCTATTGCACATTATTGTGAGTTTTATTGCTATGGAGCTCTGTGATACACACACCACACATTGCTGTATGTTTTACTGCTGTGTGGCGAGGAGAGAGGGCTTTGTCCAAAGAGGAAGCCTTAGAAGATATGCATGTATGTACATATAAAAATATACTATGCACACACCATTATGCAGAACACATTATTCATAACACATTATAGATATATTAAAAAATCATGCACAGATTACACCTTCATACACAACATGCACATTACGGACACATTAAATACAGAACACTTTTCAGAACACGCTCTAGATTTCTCGGATTACGTACTTTATCATTTTTTTCACACTTTTTCTAATTGTGCCCTGGGAGTGCAGAAGAAGAATAAAAAGCATTAGACAAACGCACAATATGAGATGTACCCTGCGCGAGATCCTGAAATAGCACAAATCTGGCTCTTAAAATCAATAGGTGTCACAGGAAGGTTTGTTACAATACCTTTCCACTTCATCTGACCACTTTCTGCAGAAAAGCTCCCTATGCCTGCTCGTCTGGCTTTTAAGGAAAATAAGAGAATACTCTGAAGAATCATAGAGACATTTTACCAAACACAACGTTCTTCCTAAAAGTCATCAAGAGTCCCCCAAAAAATGGTATTTAACACCTTGAAACAAAATAAAGTCAGGAACTGGCAACATCTTGTGCAAAACCAGTATGAGTATCGCCAATCACAATGGGTATCACTGCCCAGAGCCCCCATACAGGCTTTGCTGCCCACTGCGGTGGCACAGGCTCTACTGCCCATGGCTTCAGGATTGCATTGCTTCTCACAGCACGTCACCCGTACAAATCACCAATTTATGTAATTTTTTTTTTTTTTTATAAAACGATTTTTGTTGTTGTTAAACTGGCATGATTCATTTCTCCTACATCGAAAGAGATAGCGTGATAACAGTACAGCCTGGTGCCCTTGTTGCCCTAAGTGCGTTAAGGGATTGAAGTTAATAATCATGGTATTTGGGGACAGTAACTCTTGACAGGGTGTAAATCCCAAGCGTTGCCTTATCTGGGCGGGAGGCAGCTGGCAATAATCCGACTCAGCGCCCTTCTAGCAAGGCAGTGTCGAGGTGCTTCTCAAACATGCATTTCACAGAATTCAACGTGGTGGAATAATTAACATCAACCAATGCACGCCACAGAGGTGAGATGAGGATAAGAACAGACGCTTATATTCGGAGACGGAATTCATACACAACCAAAACATTCCAATTAATGGAAACATGCACGTGTGGCTCTGAGATGTAATGTTTACTTAGGAGATCCCATTGTACAGCGCTACGGAATCTGATGGCGCTATATAAATAATAATAAAATAATATACAGAGTTATTTACTAAAGTGAGTATTCAAGGTGATATTCAGATTTAAGGCCAGGGTAGCTAAACTGAAAGCAAGGTGACTAACAGAATTTTTAAAGTTCAGCTATTTTGATCTTAAAGGGACACTCCAGGCACCCAGACCACTTCTGCCCATTGGAGTGGTCTGGGTGCCAACTCCCACCACCTTTAACCCTGCATGTGTAATTATTGCAGATTTCATAAACTGAAATAATTACCTTGCAGGGTTAAGTCCTCCTCCTCTATCAGACAGCCACTAGAGGGACTTCTGTGTTCATAGAACATGAAAAGTGTTTTAGACGACGCTGGAAGTCCTCACGCTATGCATGAGGACCTCCAGCGTTGCCGGAATCCCCATAGGAAAGCATTGAATAATGCTTTCCTATGGGGAGGTCAAATGCACTTGCGCGGCCATTTCCGCGCCTGCGCATTAGGTCTCCACAGCCGGCTGACGGATATGTTTTCCTGGCACTGGAGAGTCCCTTTAAAGTTTAAAGTCTTGTTGAATTCACCTTGAACCCTCACGTTAGTTAATAACCCTGACATTCATTCTTTGAAACAAATCTCTCTTTCCTCTCCTGGTGTTTCCCACTTTTATAGGAGCTTGGAATGCGTATAAAAGTATTACAGAGCTCCACTGCAATAAAACTCACTGTAATGTGCAATGTGTATGAGAGTATTACAGAGCTCCACTGCAATAAAACTCATAGTACAGTGAGGATATGGTAATGAGTGACTGTAATTTTTTCTAATTTTAGGAATTGTTCGCGCCTCCAGTGTCTTCCCAATCCTGAGCACCATCTTGCTGTTACTTGGAGGGCTGTGCATTGGTGCAGGGCGGATTTACAGCCGAAGGAATAACATCATACTCAGCGCCGGGATACTGTTTGTAGCAGCTGGTGAGTAACGTAATAACAGGGGGGAGGGGGAGCATAATATGACAAAACTTAGCTTGTTCAGAACCCCACGATCTGAGGGAAGAACATATCCAAAAATCACTCAGATCGGTTCAGGGGTTCGGGATTTTCATGGAGGTCATAATTTTGACCGACCATGCACATGGTCCTATGCCCAAAACAGTTCCAGGGAATTAGAGCTAACGGTCGGTCTCTCTTTCTGGAGTACAAAAGTACATAAATCACATGAACAGAGCCTTTTAAAGTGCATTGGGCAAGCTATATTGCAAGGCCCATAGTCATGAGGCAGGAGGTTGGCAAGCAGGCTCCTCCAGGAGCCCGTGGCGAGGTTCTGTTCACCACACCCTTCCCTCAGTCTAAACCATTACCTCCATATACTACACTTCCTCTAAGCCATTACCTCCATATACTAGCCTTCCTCTAAGCCAGTACCTCCATATACTACCCTTCCTGTAAATCACTACCTCCATATACTAACCTTCCTCTAAGCCATTACCTCCATATACTAACCTTCCTCTAAGTCATTACCTCCATATACTACCCTTCCTGTAAATCACTACCTCCATATACTACCCTTCCTCAAAGCCATTACCTCCATATACTACCCTTCCTGTAAGCCACTACCTCCATAAACTAACCTTCCTCTAAGCCATTACCTCCACATACTACCCTTCCTGTAAGCCACTACCTCCATATACTAACCTTCCTCTAAGCCAGTAGCTCCATATACTACCCTTCCTGTAAACCATTACCTCCATATACTACCCTTCCTCTAAGCCAGTACCTCCATATACTACCCTTCCTCTAAGCCAGTACCTCCATATACTACCCTTCCTCTAAGCCATTACCTCCATATATTAGCCTTCCTGTAAGCCAGTACCTCCATATACTACCCTTCCTCTAAGCCATTACCTCGATATACTACCCTTCCTCTAAGCCAGTACCTCCGTATACTACCCTTCCTCTAAGCCATTACGTCCATATATTAGCTTTCCTGTAAGCCAGTACCTCCATATACTACCCTTCCTCTAAGCCATTACCTCCATATACTACCCTTTCTGTAAGCCATTACCTCCATATTCCACCCTTCCTCTAAGCCATTACCTCCATATACTACCCTTCCTCTAAGCCAGTACCTCCATATACTACCCTTCCTCTAAGCCATTACCTCCATATACTACCCTTCCTCTAAACCAGTACCTCCATATACTACCCTTCCTGTAAGCCATTACCTCTATATACTACCCTTCCTCTAAGCCATTACCTCCATATACTGCCCTTCCTGTAAGCTATTACCTCCATATACTACCCTTCCTCTAAGCCATTACCTCCATATACTACCCTTCCTCTAAGCCATTACCTCCATATACTGCCCTTCCTCTAAGCCATTACCTCCATATACTACCCTTCCTCTAAGCCAGTACCTCTATATACTACCCTTCCTCTAAGCCATTACCTCCATACACTAACCTTCCTCTGAGCCATTACCTCCATATATTACCCTTCCTGTAAGCCATTACCTCCATATACTACCCTTCCTCTAAGCCAGTACCTCCGTATACTACCCTTCCTCTAAGCCATTACGTCCATATATTAGCTTTCCTGTAAGCCAGTACCTCCATATACTACCCTTCCTCTAAGCCAGTACCTCCATATACTACCCTTCCTCTAAGCCAGTACCTCCATATACTACCCTTCCTCTAAGCCAGTACCTCCATATATTACCCTTCCTCTAAGCCAGTACCTCCAAATACTACCCTTCCTCTAAGCCAGTACCTCCATATACTACCCTTCCTCTAAGCCAGTACCTCCAAATACTACCCTTCCTCTAAGCCAGTACCTCCAAATACTACCCTTCCTCTAAGCCATTACCTCCATATACTAACCTTCCTCTAAGCCATTACCTCCATATATTAACCTTCCTCTAAGCCAGTACCTCCATATACTAACCTTCCTCTAAGCCAGTACCTCCATATAATACCCTTCCTGTAAGCCATTACCTCCATATACTACCCTTCCTCTAAGCCAGTACCTCCATATACTACCCTTCCTCTAAGCCAGTACCTCCATATACTGCCCTTCCTCTAAGCCATTACCTCCATATACTACCCTTCCTCTAAACCAGTACCTCCATATACTACCCTTCCTGTAAGCCATTACCTCTATATACTACCCTTCCTCTAAGCCATTACCTCCATATACTACCCTTCCTCTAAGCCATTACCTCCATATACTGCCCTTCCTCTAAGCCATTACCTCCATATACTAAACTTCCTCTGAGCCATTACCTCCATATATTACCCTTCCTGTAAGCCATTACCTCCATATACTACCCTTCCTCTAAGCCAGTACATCCGTATACTACCCTTCCTCTAAGCCAGTACCTCCATATACTACCCTTCCTCTAAGCCAGTACCTCCATATACTACCCTTCCTCTAAGCCATTACCTCCATATACTACCCTTCCTCTAAGCCATTACCTCCATATATTAGCCTTCCTGTAAGCCAGTACCTCCATATACTACCCTTCCTCTAAGCCATTACCTCCATATACTACCCTTTCTGTAAGCCATTACCTCCATATACCACCCTTCCTCTAAGCCATTACCTCCATATACTACCCTTCCTCTAAGCCAGTACCTCCATATACTACCCTTCCTCTAAGCCATTACCTCCATATATTAGCCTTCCTGTAAGCCAGTACCTCCATATAATACCCTTCCTCTAAGCCAGTACCGCCATATACTACCCTTCCTCTAAGCCAGTACCTCCATATACTACCCTTCCTCTAAGCCATTACCTCCATATATTAGCCTTCCTGTAAGCCAGTACCTCCATATAATAACCTTCCTCTAGGCCATTACCTCCATATACTACCCTTTCTGTAAGCCATTACCTCCATAGACCACCCTTCCTCTAAGCCATTACCTCCATATACTACCCTTCCTCTAAGCCAGTGCCTCCATATACTACCCTTCCTCTAAGCCATTACCTCCATATACTACCCTTCCTCTAAGCCATTACCTCCATATACTAACCTTCCTCTAAGCCATTACCTCCATATACAATACTTCCTGTAAGCCAGTACCTCCATATACTACCCTTCCTCTAAGCCATTACCTCCATATACTACCCTTTCTGTAAGCCATTACCTCCATATACTACCCTTCCTCTAAGCCATTACCTCCATATACTACCCTTTCTGTAAGCCATTACCTCCATATACTACCCTTTCTGTAAGCCATTACCTCCATAAAATACCCTTCCTCTAAGCCAGTACCACTGTATACTAACCTTCCTCTAAGCCATTACCTCCATATACTACCCTTCCTCTAAGCCATTACCTCCATATACTACCCTTCCTCTAAGCCATTACCTCCATATACTACCCTTCCTCTAAGCCATTACCTCCATATATTAGCCTTCCTGTAAGCCATTACCTCCGTATACTACCCTTCTTCTAAGCCATTACCTCCGTATATTAGCCTTCCTGTAAGCCATTACCTCCATATACTACCCTTCCTCTAAGCCATTACCTCCATATACTAACCTTCCTCTAAGCCATTACCTCCATATACTAGCCTTCCTCTAAGCCATTACCTCCATATACTACCCTTCCTCTAAGCCATTACCTCCATATACTAGCCTTCCTCTAAGCCATTACCTCCATATACTGCCCTTCCTCTAAGCCATTACCTCCATATACTACCCTTCCTCTAAGCCATTACCTCCATATACTACCCTTTCTGTAAGCCATTACCTCCATATACTACCCTTTCTGTAAGCCATTACCTCCATATACTACCCTTCCTCTAAGCCATTACCTCCATATACTACCCTTCCTCTAAGCCATTACCTCCATATACTGCCCTTCCTCTAAGCCATTACCTCCATATACTACCCTTCCTCTAAGCCATTACCTCCATATACTACCCTTTCTGTAAGCCATTACCTCCATATACTACCCTTTCTGTAAGCCATTACCTCCATATACTACCCTTCCTCTAAGCCATTACCTCCATATACTACCCTTCCTCTAAGCCATTACCTCCATATACTGCCCTTCCTCTAAGCCATTACCTCCATATACTACCCTTCCTCTAAGCCATTACCTCCATATACTACCCTTCCTCTAAGCCAGTACCTCCATATACTAACCTTCCAGTAAACCACTACCTCCATATACTACCCTTCCTCTATCTAAGCCATTACCTCCATATACTACCATTCGTCTAAGCCATTACCTCCATATACTAGCCTTCCTCTAAGCCATTACCTCCATATACTAGCCTTCCTCTAAGCCATTACCTCCATATACTACCCTTCCTCTAAGCCATTACCTCCATATACTAGCCTTCCTCTAAGCCATTACCTCCATATACTAGCCTTCCTCTAAGCCATTACCTTCATATACTACCCTTCCTCTAAGCCATTACCTCCATATACTAGCCTTCCTCTAAGCCATTACCTCCATATACTACCCTTCCTCTAAGCCAGTACCTCTGTATACTAACCTTCCTCTAAGCCATTACCTCCATATACTACCCTTCCTCTAAGCCATTACCTCCATATACTAACCTTCCTCTAAGCCATTACCTCAATATACTACCCTTCCTCTAAGCCATTACCTCCATATACTACCCTTCCTCTAAGCCATTACCTCCATATACTACCCTTCCTCTAAGCCATTACCTCCATATACTACCCTTCCTCTAAGCCATTACCTCCATATACTACCCTTCCTCTAAGCCATTACCTCCATATATTAGCTTTCCTGTAAGCCATTACCTCCGTATACTACCCTTCTTCTAAGCCATTACCTCCATATACTACCCTTTCTGTAAGCCATTACCTCCATATACTACCCTTTCTGTAAGCCATTACCTCCATATACTACCCTTCCTCTAAGCCATTACCTCCATATACTGCCCTTCCTCTAAGCCATTACCTCCATATACTACCCTTCCTCTAAGCCATTACCTCCATATACTACCCTTCCTCTAAGCCATTACCTCCATATACTAGCCTTCCTCTAAGCCATTACCTCCATATACTACCCTTCCTGTAAGCCATTACCTCCATATACTACCCTTCCTCTAAGCCATTACCTCCATATACTACCCTTCCTCTAAGCCAGTACCTCTGTATACTAACCTTCCTCTAAGCCATTACCTCCATATACTACCCTTCCTCTAAGCCATTACCTCCATATACTACCCTTCCTCTAAGCCATTACCTCCAAATACTAACCTTCCTCTAAGCCATTACCTCCATATACTACCCTTCCTCTAAGCCAGTACCTCCGTATACTAACCTTCCTCTAAGCCATTACCTCCATATACTATCCTTCCTCTAAGCCATTACCTCCATATACTACCCTTCCTCTAAGCCATTACCTCCATATACTGCCCTTCCTCTAAGCCATTACCTCCATATACTACCCTTCCTCTAAGCCATTACCTCCATATATTAGCCTTCCTGTAAGCCATTACCTCCGTATACTGCCCTTCCTCTAAGCCATTACCTCCATATACTACCCTTCCTCTAAGCCATTACCTCCATATACTAGCCTTCCTCTAAGCCATTACCTCCATATACTACCCTTCCTCTAAGCCATTACCTCCATATACTACCCTTCCTCTAAGCCATTACCTCCATATACTAGCCTTCCTCTAAGCCATTAACTCCATATACTAGCCTTCCTGTAAGCCATTGCCTCCGTATACTACCCTTCCTCTAAGCCATTACCTCCATATACTACCCTTTCTGTAAGCCATTACCTCCATATACTACCCTTTCTGTAAGCCATTACCTCCATATACTACCCTTCCTCTAAGCCATTACCTCCATATACTACTCTTCCTCTAAGCCATTACCTCCATATACTGCCCTTCCTCTAAGCCATGACCTCCATATACTACCCTTCCTCTAAGCCATTACCTCCATATACTACCCTTCCTCTAAGCCAGTACCTCCATATACTAACCTTCCTGTAAACCACTACCTCCATATACTACCCTTCCTCTATCTAAGCCATTACCTCCATATACTACCCTTCCTCTAAGCCATTACCTCCATATACTAGCCTTCCTCTAAGCCATTACCTCCATATACTACCCTTCCTCTAAGCCATTACCTCCATATACTAGCCTTCCTCTAAGCCATTACCTCCATATACTACCCTTCCTCTAAGCCATTACCTCCATATACTAGCCTTCCTCTAAGCCATTACCTCCATATACTACCCTTCCTCTAAGCCATTACCTCCATATACTACCCTTCCTCTAAGCCAGTACCTCTGTATACTAACCTTCCTCTAAGCCATTACCTCCATATACTACCCTTCCTCTAAGCCATTACCTCCATATACTACCCTTCCTCTAAGCCATTACCTCCATATACTACCCTTCCTCTAAGCCATTACCTCCATATACTAGCCTTCCTCTAAGCCAGTACCTCTGTATACTAACCTTCCTCTAAGCCATTACCTCCATATACTAGCCTTCCTCTAAGCCATTACCTCCATATACTAGCCTTCCTCTAAGCCAGTACCTCTGTATACTACCCTTCCTCTAAGCCATTACCTCCATATACTACCCTTCCTCTAAGCCATTACCTCCATATACTACCCTTCCTCTAAGCCATTACCTCCATATACTACCCTTCCTCTAAGCCATTACCTCCATATACTACCCTTCCTCTAAGCCATTACCTCCATATACTAGCCTTCCTCTAAGCCAGTACCTCTGTATACTAACCTTCCTCTAAGCCATTACCTCCATATACTAGCCTTCCTCTAAGCCAGTACCTCTGTATACTATCCTTCCTCTAAGCCATTACCTCCATATACTACCCTTCCTCTAAGCCATTACCTCCATATACTACCCTTCCTCTAAGCCATTACCTCCATATACTAGCCTTCCTCTAAGCCATTACCTCCATATACTACCCTTCCTCTAAGCCATTACCTCCATATACTACCCTTTCTGTAAGCCATTACCTCCATATACTACCCTTCCTCTAAGCCATTACCTCCATATACTACCCTTCCTCTAAGCCATTACCTCCATATACTACCCTTCCTCTAAGCCATTACCTCCATATACTACCCTTCCTCTAAGCCATTACCTCCATATACTAACCTTCCTGTAAGCCATTACCTCCATATACTACCCTTCCTCTAAGCCATTACCTCCATATACTAGCCTTCCTCTAAGCCATTACCTCCATATACTAGCCTTCCTCTAAGCCAGTACCTCTGTATACTAACCTTCCTCTAAGCCATTACCCTCATATACTACCCTTCCTCTAAGCCATTACCTCCATATACTACCCTTCCTCTAAGCCATTACCTCCATATACTACCCTTCCTCTAAGCCATTACCTCCATATACTAGCCTTCCTCTAAGCCATTACCTCCATATACTACCATTCCTCTAAGCCATTACCTCCATATACTAGCCTTCCTCTAAGCCAGTACCTCTGTATACTAACCTTCCTCTAAGCCATTACCTCCATATACTACCCTTCCTCTAAGCCATTACCTCCATATACTAGCCTTCCTCTAAGCCAGTACCTCTGTATACTAACCTTCCTCTAAGCCATTACCTCCATATACTACCCTTCCTCTAAGCCATTACCTCCATATACTACCCTTCCTCTAAGCCATTACCTCCATATACTAGCCTTCCTCTAAGCCATTACCTCCATATACTAGCCTTCCTCTAAGCCATTACCTCCATATACTACCCTTTCTGTAAGCCATTACCTCCATATACTACCCTTCCTGTAAGCCATTACCTCCATATACTAGCCTTCCTCTAAGCCAGTACCTCCATATACTAGCCTTCCTCTAAGCCATTACCTCCATATACTACCCTTTCTGTAAGCCATTACCTCCATATACTACCCTTCCTGTAAGCCAGTACCTCCATATACTACCCTTCCTCTAAGCCATTACCTCCATATACTAGCCTTCCTCTAAGCCATTACCTCCATTTACTACCCTTCCTCTAAGCCATTACCTCCATATACTAACCTTCCTGTAAGCCATTACCTCCATATACTAGCCTTCCTCTAAGCCATTACCTCCATATACTACCCTTCCTCTAAGCCATTACCTCCATATACTACCCTTCCTCTAAGCCAGTACCTCCATATACTACCCTTCCTCTAAGCCATTACCTCCATATACTACCCTTCCTCTAAGCCATTACCTCCATATACTACCCTTCCTCTAAGCCAGTAACTCCATATACTACCCTTCCTCTAAGCCATTACCTCCATATACTACCCTTCCTCTAAGCCATTACCTCCATATACTACCCTTCCTCTAAGCCATTACCGCCATATACTACCCTTCCTCTAAGCCATTACCTCCATATACTACCCTTCCTCTAAGCCATTACCTCCGTATACTAACCTTCCTCTTAGCCATTACCTCCATATACTACCCTTCCTCTAAGCCAGTACCTCCATATACTACCCTTCCTCTAAGCCATTACCTCCATATACTACCCTTCCTCTAAGCCATTACCTCCATATACTAACCTTCCTCTAAGCCATTACCTCCATATACTACCCTTCCTCTAAGCCAGTACCTCCATATACTAACCTTCCTCTAAGCCAGTACCTCTGTATACTAACCTTCCTCTAAGCCAGTACCTCCATATACTACCCTTCCTCTAAGCCATTACCTCCATATACTACCCTTCCTCTAAGCCATTACCTCCATATACTACCCTTCCTCTAAGCCAGTACCTCCATATACTACCCTTCCTCTAAGCCATTACCTCCATATACTACCCTTCCTCTAAGCCATTACCTCCATATACTACCCTTCCTGTAAGCCATTACCTCCGTATACTACCCTTCCTCTAAGCCATTACCTCCGTATATTAGCCTTCCTGTAAGCCATTATCTCCATATATTAGCCTTCCTGTAAGCCAGTACCTTTTTATGCTACCTTTCCTTTAAGGAAGTGCCTCCATGTTCCATGACAGCCTCACGTATCCTCCATATTAGTGCTTCTGTCTGTAGTACTTTGAGTACAAGAAAAGTTGTTACTTACAATAACTGATTCTCACCGGGGTGACAGATTCTCTGTGTATTTGGTTGTCTCTGTTCCAACCACCCTCTCATTCCTTCCACAAATGCCAGTATTCTAAATCTACACAATCCTTTATTCCTTCCTGTGATGTCATCAGTCACCCTTGTGACCTCATAATTGCTTGATATAATCAGGCCATTTACTATGGGTACTCAGAAAACCTCCTCAAACGTCACCATTTTTCCTTCAAAACATAAATCAGTCAAAAATTTAAAAAAAATAGATGATATAATTAGACGGTGAGTTGAGAATTTCACAGACAGAGGATTCAAAATGACAGATTATCCAATCTGTCTATCGCTCTATCTAAACAGATAAGACAGATAATATATATGGTTATTAATACATTGATCAGTAGTAGTTTCTGAATGATCAGTATGCCTGAAGAGGGGTCGGCATATGAGGGCCAAGGAGATCCATGTTTATTTGTCAAGCATTTCTAAAATGGCTTTCCAGAAAAAGTAGGGGACAGAGAAAACATACTTAACCGTAGCTCCATTCTACGTACATTACAATGAGTGATAACAGTTATGATGTGTAGAGTGTTCCATCAACAGTTTGGATCAATACAAGAAAAGAAAAATGAAATACAAACCTAAAGGGTTATTCAGTAAACTCAGAATTTTAGCAAGATGAATCCCAAAGGCAACATGAAGACCAGATATTGTCATTCAGGTTTAATTTACAAAATGTTGCTTTTTAGTGAATAGCCCTTACTGTAAGTGTCCATAAATCTCATACTTTTTAAAGTGTAAGGTTTTACTTTCTTCCAACATATAGAAGATAGTTAAATATTTTATAATACACCAGTAGGTGTAAGAAATTAAGTATTCTAAAGGTTGACAGCTCTGGACCAATAACAATGGTGCCCTGTGAACAACCAATGGGAGATGAAATTACCGTCTTGTTCTTCTCCTGTTGGCTGAACACAATGTTCTAACTTAATACAGAAGGTTATCATCGGACCTACAGAGATAATTATTTTGTTATTCACTTTACAGGGCTCAGCAACATTATTGGGATTATTGTGTACATATCGAGCAACGCAGGGGATCCCAGTGATAAAAAGGATGAAGACAAAAAAAATCATTACAACTATGGCTGGTCCTTTTATTTTGGGGCTTTGTCCTTCATCGTGGCAGAGACTATAGGGGTTTTGGCTGTAAATATTTATATTGAAAGGAACAAAGAGCTGAGGTTTAAATCCAGAAGAGAGTTCATTAAAACCTCTTCATCCTCCCCCTATGCCAGGATGCCGAGCTATAGATACAGACGGAGGCGATCAAGATCCAGTTCCAGATCTACAGAACCTTCTCCATCCCGGGATGTGTCTCCAGGTGGCATGAATGCAATCCCCATGAGTGAGATTTCCATGTACACGCTTTCCAGGGAACCATTAAAAATCACAACGGCTGCCAGCTTCAACCCCGACCATGAGGCCAGTTTCCTGCAAGTCCACAACTGCTTCCAGAAAGAGCTAAAGGACGGCATGAGCATCAATGTAATAAATCGGAGGACAACCCCGGTCTGAGCAGCTGGGGAACCTGCACTATCACAGATAACGGACAGTAACTATCCCTGGTGGTTATCCCTTAAGTGCCCCAATCGTGCCACAAAAATAACACCAACTCTCCACCCAAGGATCCAGAAGAAGTCAACTTAAAAATTGCCACATGTAAAGGAGTACACCAAAGGATTACAGAAGGATTTGGCAAAGATTTTGGCAATCTGTCCCCTGAACACATACTCCACAGCCAACTGTTTGGTATTTGATGCCTTGGGATAGGTCCTAAAGCTGTTTTACTCTCAAGATGGGGCCGATTCGCTAAAGACACCTTCGCCATAAGTAAAAGGCAACCCAAAACTAAATAAAAAAGCAAAACAAAAACAAAAGAAAGTGTTGCAACCAGATATGTTGCCAAATAAGCCATGCTGAATAGTGACCAAATACTCTGTATAATCAACTCTGCAAGGATAGTGGTATGTCTTAAGGTTTATGACTGGGGCAACCCTACTCCTGGGGGGCTAGAGGTGATTCCACAGATTGCATATTGGTAATCTGCATTTATATTCATTAATTAGTATAAACCTGGGTTGTGTACTGTTAATGTTTAATTTATTTAGCAGCTGCTAATTTGGTTAAATCCAAGAGTATGCAGAGTACTTGTTATTCCTTGGGAGGGGGAGGGGTTAGCGCGGGGGGGGGGGGGGGCGGGCGGAGTTAAAGTGCAATATTAGATGTCTGTTATTAGGACTCCCTTGTCCATACACATTTTTTTCTAATAAGCCAGGTATACAATTACATACTGTGCATTCAAGGCATGCAGACCAACAGCTGCCCAAAATTCTTTTAACAAATGTCTCACTTGTGCCATTAAACCATTGGTAGCACCATTTAAATAAGCACCTGCCATATGGAAGTCCACCAAGGTCAACAGATGTATTTTTTTCCCCAAAAATAGTTGAAATGGAAAAACTCTCCAACTGAACTATTGGCCTAGTTACTTGTGCCTAAAATTAGCATTCTTTGTATGATCCAGTTCAGTGCAAAACTCCACTAGAATAACCATCACACACACAAAAATATTAATTTCTAGACGGTTTGGGTTTACACAATTTAGGGTAAATTTGCAGATGGGGACTATGTCCAAGTGGGGTGTAATTTAATGCCTCCACTAAAACAGATGTAATATAATCTAATTCCTAATTTCCTGATCAAGCCATCAAAGAAGTAACTGATGGGTTAGCTCCTATCCTCACAGCAGAAATGAGAGGTATAAAGAGGTCTACTTACTCCATATCAGATGGTCTTTGTTCTACCCTTTAAGTGTGATGTAGCCTATCTTTCCTTTCGGTCCCTGCAATGATACCTCTAAACTATCTTTTATGGGGGCAAATGGAACTTTGCAAATATAAAAATTATTATCTGGGCAGTTTGATCATGGAGTCTCCATGGTCATGGGGTGTCAATACAGGTCTATTCAAAATCAGGGCCTATCTATTTTTTTCCTGACAGGATGGGATTTTTGTAATCTTATGGTTGTCAATGCACAATTTATTTAAAAGTTCAGATCGTGTTTGTGAATTTATTTGCTGTCTCTGTTGATCCAGGATCAGTCTCTAGTCTCCAGTTTAACCCCTTAAGGACCTAACTTCTGGAATAAAAGGGAATCATGACATGTCACGCATGTCATGTGTCCTTAAGGGGTTAAACCTTTTCCAATTATAGGTGGATCATTTTGGTTTTTTTTATCACCCCGTTCCTTTTATTCTAACCAGTGTTGTTTACCTTGCATAGAAAGTGTGTGATGGGCTGATGGGTGATGTCTTAATGTCCGAATTTGACCTTTTTAGGCATTAAACATAAACGATGATTCATTTTATACACCCGACTATCTTGAACTATTTTCGTCTGTGATGGCCAAGATGTATCTGATGCTTGGCTAACACGGGGGCATGGTCCAGAAGTTGGGTTTCTGAAGGCTTCTTGTGTATCTTTTCGATAGAATGCTTAGAGTTCTGCCAACACCCTTCAGGGTTCGTTACATTGAGGGGATGGAGTTTGATGTTCCCTTTTGGAAGCCTATCTTCCATTCAAACAGCACAGACAGGATTCGGTCTCGAATTACCAAGTAGTTAATGTTACCATAGCTTGGTCAAGAATAAAGAAAAAAAGTGTTACAGACTTACTGTAATTTTCTTTTACTGATCAATCTACATCAAGAAGAATCTTTACAGTGTGGTGGAGTTTGTTACGTAAAACGCGGTTTGCTCTTATAGTCCTTTATCACAGATTATATCCTGCCATTTCTGTTTTGAGGAAAGAGCTAACTCATAATTTGATTCTACTAGGGTGATTAATGAAGAAAAGAAAATTATATTGAATATGGAACATTTCCCTTTACTCGGTGCTGCTATATGAATCTTGAATTTCCCTATTGTACTATATTCTGTTACCTCTGCTGGAGGGCTTGTCCATGCATTTACTACCGTTTCTAGAAGCATTTATCCCCCTGTAACTTCATAGTGCGCTGTGTAACAGGACTGATTCTTCCACCCAGCATTTCAAATAATCAGGTAGAGAGCTAAATCAGATAAAGAGCTAAATGACAATTAAAAAGAATAATACTTACAAGAAAGGAGTATTCAGTAATGAATTTGGAATAATTAAGATAATTTATGGCCAATAAGACAGGAATGAGCATTGGGTGTCTCCATCCTTCAGACGTTTTACAATGTATGATCTCATTGCATATTTATAAGGTATCACTGCTTTTTAAGCAAACCACGATTTCTCACAAGACACAGATGTATAATTTTTCTTCTTTTAGGGTTACACACTTATTAATGTGTAAAAACATTTAATTGGGAGCTGTCACTTCCCTAGATTTTTAAGACAATGTTTACTTATCCGTACATTTAACAAATGTGTATTCATGAGGTGCAGAAAACAAAATTAAATGTAGTGATCCACACATCTTTATCCTGTAACTAGGCGCCTCCATCTTACCTCCCTGTCCATCATTGGTATAAGCTCTGTCCTTATCACCTGGCAGTCAGCACAGCTCTCCCCTCCTGTCAGTCACTGCACTGCGTCTGCTCAGCCACGCTACATAGAGGTACAGAGCAGGTATGGGAGTGGGATGGGGGAGAGACAAATGGAGGGGCTAAGGGGGAATGAGACAAGGGGCTAGTGGGGAATGAGAAGCAGAGCGGCTAGGGGGGGGGGAAATTAGATACATGGAGGGGCTGGGGGGAATGAGACACATGGAGGGGCTAAGGGGGAATGAGACAGATGGAGGGGCTATGGGGGAATGAGACACATGGAGGGGCTAAGGGGGAATGAGACAGATGGAGGGGCTATGGGCGAATGAGACACATGGAGGGGCTAAGGGGGAATGAGACACATGGAGGGGCCAAGGGGGAATGAGACACATGGAGGGGCTAAGGGGGAATGAGACACATGGAGGGGCTATGGGGGAATGAGACACATGGAGGGACTATGGGCGAATGAGATACATGGAGGGGCTATGGGCGAATGAGACACATGGAGGGGCTAAGGGGGAATGAGACACATGGAGGGGCTAAGGGGGAATGAGACACATGGAGGGGCTAAGGGGGAATGAGACACATGGAGGGGCTAAGGGGGAATGAGACACATGGAGGGGCTAAGAGGGAATGAGACACATGGAGGGGCTATGGGGGAATGAGACTCGTGGAGGGGCTAAGGGGGAATGAGACACATGGAGGGGCTAAGGGGGAATGAGAAGCAGAGAGGCTTGGGGGAAATGAGACACATGGAGGGGCAAAGGTGGGATGAGACACATGGAGGGGCTAAAGGGGAATGAGACAAGGTGCTAGTGGGGAATGAGAAGCAGAGAGGCTAGGGGGAATCAGAGACATGGAGGGGCTGGAAGGGGAGAATGAGACACATGGAAGAGCTGGAAGGGGAAGGAGACACATGAAGGGGCTGGGGGAGGAAATGAGACACGTGGAGGGGCTGGGGGGAAATTGAGACACATGGAGGAGCTGGAGGCAGAATCAGACACATGGAGGTGCTGGAAGGGGAGAATGAGACACATGGAAGAGCTGGAAGGAGACACATGAAGGGGCTGGGGGGATGAGACACAAAGGAGCTTCAGAAGTGGAGCTTTGCCTTACTTGAACTGGATTATAATATACATTTGCTAAATCTTTAATATATATATTTAAAACAAAACAGAGCATCTTGTGAAAAATGTCAATACAAGCTATAAATGATCTTCAATATTTTATTCCAAGGTGTGAGATATATATCATGGACTGACACCTTATATATCATAGACTGACACTATATATCATGGACGGACACTTTATTTATCATAGACTGACACTATATATCATGAACTGACACCTTATACATCATAGACTGACACCTTATACATCATAGATATACACCTTATATATCATAGACTGACACCTTATATATCATGGACTGACACCTTATATATCATAGACTGACACAATATATCATGGACTGACAACTTATACATCATAGACTGACACCTTATACATCATAGATATACACCTTATATATCATAGACTGACACCTTATATATCATAGACTGACACTATATATCATGGACTGACACCTTATATATCATAGACTGACACAATATATCATGGACTGACAACTTATACATCATAGACTGACACCTTATACATCATAGATATACACCTTATATATCATAGACTGACACCTTATATATCATAGACTGACACTATATATCATGGACTGACACCTTATATATCATAGACTGACACAATATATCATGGACTGACAACTTATACATCATAGACTGACACCTTATACATCATAGATATACACCTTATATATCATAGACTGACACCTTATATATCATAGACTGACACTATATATCATGGACTGACACCTTATATATCATAGACTGACACCTTATATATCATAGACTGACACCTTATATATCATAGACTGACACCTTATATATCATAGACTGACACAATATATCATGGACTGACACCTTATATATCATAGACTGACACCTTATATATCATAGACTGACACTATATATCATGGACTGACACCTTATATATCATAGACTGACACCTTATATATCATAGACTGACACCTTATATATCATAGACTGACACTATATATCATGGACTGACACCTTATATATCATGGACTGACACCTTATATATCATAGACTGACACCTTATATATCATAGACTGACACCTTATATATCATAGACTGACACTATATATCATGGACTGACACCTTATATATCATAGACTGACACTATATATCATGGACTGACACCTTATACATCATAGACTGACACCTTATACATCATAGATATACACCTTATATATCATAGACTGACACCTTATATATCATAGACTGACACTATATATCATGAACTGACACCTTATATATCATAGACTGACACAATATATCATAGACTGACACCTTATATATCATAGACTGACACTATATATCATAGACTGACACTATATATCATGAACTGACACCTAATATATCATAGACTGACACAATATATCATGGACTGACACCTTATATATCATAGACTGACACCTTATATATCATAGACTGACACTATATATCATGAACTGACACCTTATATATCATAGACTGACACAATATATCATGAACTGACACCTTATATATCATAGACTGACACTATATATCATGAACTGACACCTTATATATCATAGACTGACACCTTATATATCATGAACTGACACCTTATATATCATAGACTGACACAATATATCATAGACTGACACCTTATATATCATAGCCTGACACTATATATCATAGACTGACACTATATATCATGAACTGACACCTTATATATCATAGACTGACACCTTATATATCATAGACTGACACTATATATCATGAACTGACACCTTATATATCATAGACTGACACCTTATATATCATAGACTGACACTATATATCATGAACTGACACCTTATATATCATAGACTGACACTATATATCATGAACTGACACCTTATATATCATAGACTGACACTATATATCATGAACTGACACCTTATATATCATAGACTGACACAATATATCATAGACTGACACCTTATATATCATAGACTGACACTATATATCATAGACTGACACTATATATCATGAACTGACACCTTATATATCATAGACTGACACCTTATATATCATAGACTGACACTATATATCATGAACTGACACCTTATATATCATAGACTGACACTATATATCATGAACTGACACCTTATATATCATAGACTGACACTATATATCATGAACTGACACCTTATATATCATAGACTGACACCTTATATATCATAGACTGACACTATATATCATGAACTGACACCTTATATATCATAGACTGACACTATATATCATGAACTGACACCTTATATATCATAGACTGACACTATATATCATGAACTGACACCTTATATATCATAGACTGACACAATATATCATAGACTGACACCTTATATATCATAGACTGACACTATATATCATAGACTGACACTATATATCATGAACTGACACCTTATATATCATAGACTGACACCTTATATATCATAGACTGACACTATATATCATGAACTGACACCTTATATATCATAGACTGACACCTTATATATCATAGACTGACACTATATATCATGAACTGACACCTTATATATCATAGACTGACACCTTATATATCATAGACTGACACCTTATATATCATGAACTGACACCTTATATATCATAGACTGACACTATATATCATAGACTGACACCTTATATATCATAGACTGACACTATATATCATGAACTGACACCTTATATATCATAGACTGACACTATATATCATGAACTGACACCTTATATATCATAGACTGACACTATATATCATGAACTGACACCTTATATATCATAGACTGACACTATATATCATGAACTGACACCTTATATATCATAGACTGACACCTTATATATCATGAACTGACACCTTATATATCATAGACTGACACAATATATCATAGACTGACACCTTATATATCATAGCCTGACACTATATATCATAGACTGACACTATATATCATGAACTGACACCTTATATATCATAGACTGACACCTTATATATCATAGACTGACACTATATATCATGAACTGACACCTTATATATCATAGACTGACACCTTATATATCATAGACTGACACTATATATCATGAACTGACACCTTATATATCATAGACTGACACTATATATCATGAACTGACACTATATATCATGAACTGACACCTTATATATCATAGACTGACACTATATATCATGAACTGACACCTTATATATCATAGACTGACACTATATATCATGAACTGACACCTTATATATCATAGACTGACACAATATATCATAGACTGACACCTTATATATCATAGACTGACACTATATATCATAGACTGACACTATATATCATGAACTGACACCTTATATATCATAGACTGACACCTTATATATCATAGACTGACACTATATATCATGAACTGACACCTTATATATCATAGACTGACACTATATATCATGAACTGACACCTTATATATCATAGACTGACACTATATATCATGAACTGACACCTTATATATCATAGACTGACACCTTATATATCATAGACTGACACTATATATCATGAACTGACACCTTATATATCATAGACTGACACTATATATCATGAACTGACACCTTATATATCATAGACTGACACTATATATCATGAACTGACACCTTATATATCATAGACTGACACAATATATCATAGACTGACACCTTATATATCATAGACTGACACTATATATCATAGACTGACACTATATATCATGAACTGACACCTTATATATCATAGACTGACACCTTATATATCATAGACTGACACTATATATCATGAACTGACACCTTATATATCATAGACTGACACTATATATCATGAACTGACACCTTATATATCATAGACTGACACTATATATCATGAACTGACACCTTATACATCATAGACTGACACCTTATACATCATAGATATACACCTTATATATCATAGACTGACACCTTATATATCATAGACTGACACCTTATATATCATAGACTGACACTATATATCATGGACTGACACCTTATACATCATAGACTGACACCTTATACATCATAGATATACACCTTATATATCATAGACTGACACCTTATATATCATAGACTGAAACCTTATATATCATAGACTGACACCTTATATATCATAGACTGACACTATATATCATGGACTGACACCTTATATATCATAGACTGACACCTTATATATCATAGACTGACACCTTATATATCATAGACTGACACTATATATCATAGACTGACACTATATATCATAGACTGACACCTTATATATCATAGACTGACACCTTATATATCATGAACTGACACCTTATATATCATAGACTGACACTATATATCATAGACTGACACCTTATATATCATAGACTGACACTATATATCATGAACTGACACCTTATATATCATAGACTGACACCTTATATATCATAGACTGACACCTTATATATCATGAACTGACACCTTATATATCATAGACTGACACTATATATCATAGACTGACACCTTATATATCATAGACTGACACTATATATCATGAACTGACACCTTATATATCATAGACTGACACCTTATATATCATAGACTGACACTATATATCATGAACTGACACCTTATATATCATAGACTGACACTATATATCATGAACTGACACCTTATATATCATAGACTGACACTATATATCATGAACTGACACCTTATATATCATAGACTGACACAATATATCATAGACTGACACCTTATATATCATAGACTGACACTATATATCATAGACTGACACTATATATCATGAACTGACACCTTATATATCATAGACTGACACCTTATATATCATAGACTGACACTATATATCATGAACTGACACCTTATATATCATAGACTGACACTATATATCATGAACTGACACCTTATATATCATAGACTGACACTATATATCATGAACTGACACCTTATACATCATAGACTGACACCTTATACATCATAGATATACACCTTATATATCATAGACTGACACCTTATATATCATAGACTGACACCTTATATATCATAGACTGACACTATATATCATGGACTGACACCTTATACATCATAGACTGACACCTTATACATCATAGATATACACCTTATATATCATAGACTGACACCTTATATATCATAGACTGACACCTTATATATCATAGACTGACACTATATATCATGGACTGACACCTTATATATCATAGACTGACACCTTATATATCATAGACTGACACCTTATATATCATAGACTGACACTATATATCATAGACTGACACTATATATCATAGACTGACACCTTATATATCATAGACTGACACCTTATATATCATGAACTGACACCTTATATATCATAGACTGACACCTTATATATCATAGACTGACACCTTATATATCATGAACTGACACCTTATATATCATAGACTGACACTATATATCATAGACTGACACCTTATATATCATAGACTGACACTATATATCATGAACTGACACCTTATATATCATAGACTGACACCTTATATATCATAGACTGACACCTTATATATCATGAACTGACACCTTATATATCATAGACTGACACTATATATCATAGACTGACACCTTATATATCATAGACTGACACTATATATCATGAACTGACACCTTATATATCATAGACTGACACTATATATCATGAACTGACACCTTATATATCATAGACTGACACTATATATCATGAACTGACACCTTATATATCATAGACTGACACCTTATATATCATAGACTGACACTATATATTGGTGGTGCAGTATTGGCAAGAACAAATGCCAAATTTCACACAAATATTAACTTTTGAAATTTTAGATCTCTATACCCCTATTCCATTATCACAAAAAAAACGTGTTTGCCAGCATTGTCTCTCTAAAGCATGGGTTCCCAACCCAGTACTCAAGTACCCCCTACCAGTCCAGGATTTAGGGATTACCCTGTTGTGTCTAAAGTGTTTTTTTCCCTTTCTTTCTTTCTAAAAACACCTTAGACACAACAGGGCAATCCCTGAATCCTGGACTGGTAGGGGGTACTTGAGGACTGGGTTGGGAACCCCGGCTCTAAAGAATTATGTGTAAAAAGCCCTCCCCCCCTTCTATGATTAATAATGGGGCTTAGCCATTAAACACACTATTGTAGTGAAAACCTATTTCTAAAATCTAGGTTAAAATAGCAACGATGTGACTATATCGGTGAAATGGACAATATTATCCAAAGCAAAATTACTTCTTTCCAATCACTTTGGTGGTTATTGAATAACTCCCATAAATAGCAACGTTTAGGTCAAAATAGGCCAAATGGAAAACTGTATAACAAAAGGTCAGCGCAAATCAACAAACAATACATGGACAGGCATTAGAACTGTACTGGAGAGTTATTCCAGAATAGGCTACATTAACTGTAAACTCGCAGTATGGTTTCCAACGCATTTCAGTAAATAAAACCCTGGTTATACCATTCTAAACCCTCGGCAGAAAAAAAGCCAGTCAATAAGATATAATAATAAAGTATAATAAAGAGATGGGACGGCACTCTATTGTGACCTCACAACATCCCACAAACACAGCATTATGTATTACGTCACCGTGTTCGAGGTCACCGTGTATGAGGTCACTGTGTATAAGGTCACCGTGTATGTTGGATCATCTCTTTCTCTGTATTTTCATTGCCAAACTTTTTGGTTGATGGACAGGACCGGGGTCCATTTGCACACTTCAAAGCACTAACACCATAAGAGTATGCGTTGGTTCCCAACATGAACATACAATGAGATTTAGCTTAAAGGGATACTAAGAATTATAGGCACTCGAGCTTGCTTTAGTGGTTATGCTACAAGCAGGCCCCAGGTTCCATCCCCTGTTACGTCTCAAACCATTTTGAGTCTCCTGGTTTACGTGCCCCTTGCGGTCTGTACTACAAATGCAAGAGTGTACGTCCATGTTCGGAATATGAATTCTGTCCATATTTGGACACATTTGTCGAGTTCATCATCTGACATGCTCAGCCAATGGATGCTCTCCAAACTTGGACAAAGCTTGTCTAGCAAATGTGGGCGCGTAGCTTCTGTAATAGCAATATGGACAACAAGAAGCAAGTACACAGGTGCCCAGGGGACCCTAACTTTATCCCCTTAAGGACTGAGCCAAATGTACACGTTGTGAACAAAACAAAACGTAAACAAAACCTGGCATTTGCGCTATATGTCTGTCCAACCGTAATTCACCTCTTTCATATTAAATGCACCCACCCTTATTATATAGCATTTTATTCAGGGGAAATATTTAGCTATGAAACATAATTTTATATGAAAAAAATGGGTAAAAATAAGACATTTTGTTATTTTTTTAGACTCCATGGGAGTACCCCCAACCGCGATCGCCGGCGTGAGATCGCCTGCGACCGAGTGAGTTAAAAAGAAACGTAGAGCGTACTATTACGCCCGGCGGCGTTTAGAGCCGCTTCAAATAGGGCGTAATAGTACGCCCTCCGGTCTTAAGGGGTTATACCAAACCATTCGAAAATATCTGGGTGCAGATTTAGGGGCACGCTGACACCATTACCACTACAGCAGGCCATAGTGGTTACAGTGCTCATAGTGTCCTTACTTACTTTTACAATCTATACCAGATTTTTTAAAAATCTGACATTTATATTGCACTACAAAAACTATTTCACAATATTTTTCACAGTGATTAGCCACAAACCAGCCACTAGGGGCAAGTCATCCTCAGAGCTGACATACTTGGGTCCGTCTCCTGATCCCATATCAGTCAGTCACCGTGACCGTTGAAAACGTTACACAGCATTGTAGCAAACTGAAACCCGAATTATCAAACGGAGGCTAAAACGGGCGACGTGGACAAATTCTCCAATTTCTGCCTACTTTAGCCTAATTTTTGTCATTTAGATTTTTAACTCAACAATTTGGAGTTCAGTGAAAAACTCTGAAAGATCTGTTTATTGACTTAACAACACATTGTAGTGATTCGAAAACCAAATTCCAAAATCTAGGTGAAACTATCCACACAGTGCCTGTAGTGGAGATACAGAACTTTTCACCGTTACAATTTAGCTTTCAATGAGCTACAATCTAGTGTTTGGTGAATATCCTCTTCCTATTATCCGTGGGGTCTAGTCTACATCCCTTGCTACATACATTCTTACCAATAGGAATGAATACCTGATGGGCATAGTTATCTACCCCATACAATATATGGACATATATGGACATATATGGACATTAATAATGAGTGGCAACCCTCCAGCATTTTATGGGTTAAGCCATGATAGGGACCCAACACAAAAAGCAGAACTTTCAGGAGCACCCACCAACTTCCCGGGACTCTTTACCGAAATGATCCTTTGTACTTGACAATTTGTTTTTAGCAGCTCCTACGACTGTTATTGGTTTCTGAAATAGTACAAGCAATCAAGCAGTAGAATCTTACTTTAACTGATAATTTTTAACATTCTTTTTGTGAATTACCTCTCAGGGCCCCAGAAAACAAGCCAGGGCACTATAGATTACATTTTGGAAGGGCAGGTCCCTGTGCTTGTATCTGACCCAAAACCCAACGATCGCCACTGTGATTTATAGATTTATTTTCGATCAACAAGTCCAGAATTTTAACAATACTTCTGATACATACACACCAGGCACGGTCAAGCTGAGATGACTTGTTTGCACTTACAGTCTACGATGTTGCAATATTTCTGCACAGTGTTTGAACACTTACTGTCTTGTCGAGGTCATGTCAGCCAATACACATAGTAGCGGTCGTAGCAGCACACAGGTCTGTTTTCTTCGTCCAATTAATGGAATCACAATATACATATCATCGACTCTGTTTTAGGCTGTGATTGGGAAACCAATGAAGACAAGACCAGATTTGAAACCAGGCGTCCCTCAACAGTTACTATTAAAGTGACTGTCATCAGAAACAAACAGTCTATTCAACATCATAGAATTAAATTATTATTTATTTTATAAAGAATGTATATCTTTGTAGGTCTTATGGCACAAAACCGTCGGTCATTACGCAGGTCAAACTACAATGTTGTACTTTTTAGCAGAGGAGCATAATAGCTTAACTTCTTTGGTATGATTAGAGGTTATTTAGCAATATCGGTCACTTGGTGTTGACTGATTCTTAGACAGCCACCTCCACACAGAAACATTGCCAGGATGTCAAGTGCCAATTGCAAATATACTCACTGTAGCTTGGGTAGAGCGAATTCATTTAAACTATTTTACAAAGAGCATTTCCCCTGATAGGTCTACGTTAATGACACTGTGATTGGACTAGCCGCATCTGTCACCCCTTTATAATGCAAAGTATTTGTCTTGGAAACTAAATTTGGCTAGTGATAGATCTGGTCTTGACTGCAGCTGGTTACATAACACATATTTAAATGGCAAAGAAAGTTTTAACTCAGAGTGGGAGGATAAGCAGTGCCTGAAAGACACCCCGTATTCTGGGGGTCTCGTGTTCCCAGCTTCCCCAAGTTTTCATAGCTAAATTCAGCTCTAAGCTACATTGTTACATTCTGCAAATTATTAAAATGCAAAAAATAAAATAAAAATCCATACTATTGGCGGCCATGTTTTAAAGACCATGTGTACCAATAAACATTTTTTTTTCAAATTGGGGAACGGGTGGGTTCCAATGTTGTGACAGATTTTGTGATTTCCTCTGTCTGATGTAAATATATTCAAGTTTGTATACAATGTATTATCCTACAATTTCAAACAAACAAACCTGTGTTTATATTGTCCTGTCTGGTTTTTTTTTTCCCCGTAAAAGTCCTTTATTTTAATTGACCAATGTTTACACGGATTCTCTGACCAGCAAGAGACGTGCGGGAACATGCTACCAGCTGTGTTAAATAATTCCATTCTTGACAACGCTAACATGCAAAAGCCAGACAGACGTTCCATCTGCACTATTATCACGGTTATCCATCAAAGGGCGAATTCCCAGGAATCTAACTTGGATTTAAAACTATAGGCCAAATTAGCCAAACTAAAATCATAGCTTGCAGAATGTTTCATTTGGGCTACAATAGACTAACATTGACTTGGAATTCACTTCAAACGTCCGAGGCCTGCAAATCCCATCCCGATGGAACATTGTCATGCCGATACATAGTAATAATACTTTTATAGGAGTAGACTAACGCCCAGTATTTGTCTGGATGGCATTGTGTTTGACACGGTTAGATTTTGCAATTAATGTTAAACACTAATCAAACGCTCAATATGTTCATTACTGCTCACAGAAGTCATCACTCTCTCAGTACTCGGCAGTTATCACTCACATTTGACAGCTGCGGGAGCATCCCAAGTGAATTGGTTATTGGAGTTTGTTGATGTTGGAAGCCAGGGGTCTGACTTGGGTTTTGTACTGGGCACGGCTTCTGGACACTCAGTGCAAATAGCCAAAGCCGGCCTTTCTGTGCTCAGACACCAAGTACATATTACGGTAATATACTGTATCTGCCAGGCTGAGGGCATCAGGAATAAGGGAATGGTGAAATATTTAAAGTACACAGAGGAAGACAGGATCTAGTCTTGTGGGCAAATGGTGAACTTCATGGTGGGGGCAGTACACGTTTCCAGCCAATATTAATCATATTAAAACAGCCAGCAATGGTTGAGCTCTTTGTCAGCCTACCACAGATGCTGTGCATGGGTCAATGTATTGTATATGGTATAGAAGTTCAGGTGGCTGTGTAATATGTGGGGGGGGGGGAGGTTTGTGTGTATTGTATAGAGGTTCAGGTGGTTGTGTAATATGAGGGGGAGGTTTGTGTGTGTGGTATAGAGGTTCAGGTGGTTGTGTAATATTGGGGGGAGGTTTGTGTGTATGGTATAGAGGTTCAGGTGGCTGTGTAATATTGGGGGGAGGTTTGTGTGTATTGTATAGAGGTTCAGGTGGCTGTGTAATATTGGGGGGAGGTTTGTGTGTATGATATAGAGGTTCAGGTGGCTGTGTAATATTGGGGGGAGGTTTGTGTGTATGGTATAGAGGTTCAGGTGGTTGTGTAATATTGGGGGGAGGTTTGTGTGTATTGTATAGAGGTTCAGGTGGCTGTGTAATATTGGGGGGAGGTTTGTGTGTATGGTATAGAGGTTCAGGTGGCTGTGTAATATTGGGGGGAGGTTTGTGTGTATGGTATAGAGGTTCAGGTGGCTGTGTAATATTGGGGGGAGGTTTGTGTGTATGGTATAGAGGTTCAGGTGGTTGTGTAATATTGGGGGAGGTTTGTGTGTGTGGTATAGAGGTTCAGGTGGCTGTATAATATTGGGGGGAGGTTTGTGTGTATTGTATAGAGGTTCAGGTGGCTGTGTAATATTGGGGGGAGGTTTGTGTGTATGATATAGAGGTTCAGGTGGCTGTGTAATATTGGGGGGAGGTTTGTGTGTATGGTATAGAGGTTCAGGTGGTTGTGTAATATGAGGGGGAGGTTTGTGTGTATGGTATAGAGGTTCAGGTGGCTGTATAATATTGGGGGGAGGTTTGTGTGTATTGTATAGAGGTTCAGGTGGCTGTGTAATATTGGGGGGAGGTTTGTGTGTATTGTATAGAGGTTCAGGTGGCTGTGTAATATTGGGGGGAGGTTTGTGTGTATGGTATAGAGGTTCCGATTGTTTTGTAATGTGGGGAGGTTTGTGTGTATTGTATAGAGGTTCAGGTGGCTGTGTAATATTGGAGGGAGGTTTGTGTGTATGGTATAGAGGTTCAGGTGGTTGTGTAATATTGGGGGGAGGTTTGTGTGTATTGTATAGAGGTTCAGGTGGCTGTGTAATATTGGGGGGAGGTTTGTGTGTATTGTATAGAGGTTCAGGTGGCTGTGTAATATTGGGGGGAGGTTTGTGTGTATGGTATAGAGGTTCAGGTGGTTGTGTAATATGAGGGGGAGGTTTGTGTGTATGGTATAGAGGTTCAGGTGGCTGTGTAATATTGGGGGGAGGGTTGTGTGTATTGTATAGAGGTTCAGGTGGCTGTGTAATATTGGGGGGAGGTTTGTGTGTATGATATAGAGGTTCAGGTGGCTGTGTAATATTGGGGGGAGGTTTGTGTGTATTGTATAGAGGTTCAGGTGGCTGTGTAATATTGGGGGGAGGTTTGTGTGTATGGTATAGAGGTTCCGATTGTTTTGTAATGTGGGGAGGTTTGTGTGTATGGTATAGAGGTTCCGATTGTTTTGTAATGTGGGGAGGTTTGTGTGTATGGTATATAGGTTCCGATTGTTTTGTAATGTGGGGAGGTTTGTGTGTATGGTATAGAGGTTCCGATTGTTTTGTAATGTGGGGAGGTTTGTGTGTATGGTATAGAGGTTCCGATTGTTTTGTAATGTGGGGAGGTTTGTGTGTATGGTATAGAGGTTCCGATTGTTTTGTAATGTGGGGAGGTTTGTGTGTATGGTATAGAGGTTCCGATTGTTTTGTAATGTGGTGAGGTTTGTGTGTATGGTATATGTTCTCAAGTGGTTGTGTAATACCGAGGCAGGTTGTTTGTAAAGGGAGAGGTATTAGCAGTAGAAAGAGGGAAGTGATCATGCCATTGTACAGAACACTGGTGAGACCTCACTTGGAGTACTGTACACAGTACTGGAGACCCTATCTTCAGAAGGATATTGATACCTTAGAGAGAGTTCAAAGAAGGGCTACTAAACTGGTTCATGGACTGCAGGATAAAACTTACCAGGAAAGGTTAAAGGATCTTAACATGTATAGCTTGGAGGAAAGACGAGACAGGGGGGATATGATAGAAACATTGAAATACATAAAGGGAATCAACTCAGTAAAGGAGGAGACTATATTTAAAAGAAAAAAAACTACCACAACAAGTGGACATAAAGTCTTAAATTAGAGGGACAAAGGTTTAAAAATAATAACAGGAAGTATTACTTTACTGAGAGGGTAGTGGATGCATGGAATAGCCTTACAGCTGAAGTGGTAGAGGTTAACACAGCAAAGGAGTTTAAGCATGCGTGGGATAGGCATAAGGCTATCCTAACTATAAGATAAGGCCAGGGACTAATGAAAGTATTTAGAAAATTGAGCAGACTAGATGGGCCGAATGGTTCTTATCTGCCGTCACATTCTATGTTTCTATGTTTCTATGTGTGCTCTGCAGGTTCAGTGGGTTGTGTATAAGGGACAAATTGTGTTTGTGATTCATAGTTTCTTTTCGCTTACATTGCCGTTGTGCTCAAACTCTGTCCAGTTACAACAGAACAATTCAGGATATAGATTTTATTATGAAAATAGTGTATTTGGGCCATAATTAATGGTAATTCTTCTGATGCAGTTATATCATAAGATGGACACTTGACCGCCGAGGTCAGCATATCTCAGCATAGTCCCAAAGGGTGAATTGAAAAGCACAATTTTTCTCAGTAATTTCAGATGTGGCTACCAGTCAAGCGTATAGGGCCAGTCTAAGCAAAGGCCGGTAAAACTAGAATAAATGTAAGACATTAATGTAGATAAAATTTCATGTTTTCGTCTTCCAACTCCGATAAGAGGGAATTCCAAGAATAGTCTCTTTTACAGTAAAACTGCCAGAGACTCAAGGTTGTGATTAATTGAGGCTTTAGATTACTGGTTTATGAGGTTTTCATGGAGAATGCAAGCTCTGTTGCAGTTCCAGAGAAAGAGAAACCATCACAATGTATATTTATAGATGTCAAATTAATTCATCTTCTGCCTAAAAAGATCTTCTGCTCAGCCAGTCGAGAAGTAATTATTTCGGCTATGAGGCAATTCATTCTCCGTGCATAACCCCAGAAGAGGTCCACACACATTGGAAATTGTGAAACGCGTCTCCCCAGCCCTTGAGTAAACAAGATGCACGGCCATTTGTAAAAGGTCACTTTTTAAGGTCCAAAGCAATTCGGCCCCTTCCTGTCTGTACAAATTGTCCAGACAAATCAGCTCTAATTTACGCACTCAAATAGAGAACTCAAAGTTGTGTCAAGCGAAAAAGATGAATGCAAATGTGCAGTAGTATATAAAATATATACAGCAGCTGCACAATAAGATATGGTAGTGGTAGATCAATGTCCTGTTCTGGAGAACGACCGACCCACACAGACGCTACATTCCATATGCTCGATAACACACAACATTAATGGTATGGATGCCTGTTATTACCAAAGCTAGGGCTCCTGTGATAAGGGGACGTTACAACGATGAAATAAAATAAGAAAGCTACAAGAACCAACTGGCTGCAACAAGATGTCAAAAAGAAGGAATTTTAATTATTGGAATTAAAAAGGGTAGGAGGACTACCCAAAACATTTGTTGTCATGTTTAAACAAATTTGAAATAATTAGCAGACATCCTGCAGAAATGAATAGGGATAAATAAAATGTGGTATTATGGGATGCGTTTACCTTGCATTAGGAACATTTCCCGGGAACGTATACCGTACCATTGATGTGTTCTCCAGTGCTAACAAAGTATTGTTGCAAGAAAGGGACCTACAAGGGAACGGTGCAGCCCTAGATATGTTTTGAAGGTGGGTGTCAGAGGTGCGAGTACGAACACAGGATAGACATAGGTCAAACTATGGATACATTGGTTTAAAAAAATATTTTTTTTTAAATTAGAAAATGTTTAAGAAAGTTTTTAGTTTTTTTTCAGTTTTTTTTAATATGGCTTGCAGGACTGAATTCACAATCCAAGCTTGCATGGAGCAGTAAAGCCTCGGATTTTGTCGAGACCAGTAAAAGGTGTCAAATTAAGAGGAACAACAAATTATAAATACTTATCTTATTAGATTCCTCTCCCAAAATCCAGGGGGGCAATGCAAATGGGTTCATTAATTTACATGTATAGAGGTCGAACTGGAGCCCAAAGTGAACCTGTATGACCCCAGGAAAAAAGTTACAGGTCTATGGACAACAAACTACTAACGACACATCTTTTATTCCTGGAGAAAACACGTCTGTGTGTGAGCTGTGTCTCCAAACGATCCTGCTGTGAATTCAGTCATGCAGAAGGTTTTCAGCAATGTCCTAGATTTCAGTTTGCTTTTACACATCACATCCAGATATTAACTCAGACCACCGACGACACGTCTCCACGCGGGGTTTAAATCCGCCACTCAAGCTGGAAAGGTTAAAGTGGGGAGCAAGAATGTTTAAAGCAGAAAATTAGGATATCAACCTCATTTATACATCAGGAGACATGAAAGACACAAACTGGGAAAAAAATCCCTGAGTGACAGAGTGATAAGAATATAGGATGAAAGAATAAGGAGTAAATTCAAAAATTAAGGATCGTTAACTCTCATAGAAGGTAAACTCTATGAATTGCACAGGTTAATAATTATCCTACAGAGGCAGATTCCAGCGAGCGGCACAGGGTAAATATCCTACAGAGGCACAGGGTAAATATCCTACAGAGACAGGTTCCAGCGAACGGGACATGGTAAATATCCTACAGAGGCAGATTCCAACCAGGGGCACAGGGTAAATATCCTACAGAGACAAGTTCCAGCGAGCGGCACAGGGTAAATATCCTACAGAGGCAAGTTCCAGCGAGCGGCACAGGGTAAATATCCTACAGAGGCAGATTCCAGCGAGCGCCACAGGGTAAATATTATCCTACAGAGGCAGATTCCAACGAGCAGCACAGGGTAAATATCCTACAGAGGCAGATTCCAACGAGCGGCACAGGGTAAATATCCTACAGAGACAGGTTCCAGCGAGTGGCACAGGGTAAATATCCTACAGAGGCAGATTCCAACGAGCGGCACAGGGTAAATATCCTACAGAGACAGGTTCCAGTGAGCGGAACAGGGTAAATATTATCCTACAGAGGCAGATTCCAACGAGCGGCACAGGGTAAATATCCTACAGAGGCAGATTCCAACGAGCGGCACAGGGTAAATATCCTACAGAGACAGGTTCCAGCGAGCGGCACAGGGTAAATATCCTACAGAGGCAGATTCCAACGAGCGACACAGGGTAAATATCCTACAGAGACAGGTTCCAGTGAGCGGCACAGGGTAAATATCCTACAGAGGCAGATTCCAACGAGCGGCACAGGGTAAATATCCTACAGAGACAGGTTCCAGCGAGCGGCACAGGGTAAATATCCTACGGAGACAGGTTCCAGCAAGCGGCACAGGGTAAATATTATCCTACAGAGGCAGATTCCAACGAGCGGCACAGGGTAAATATCCTACAGAGACAGGTTCCAGCGAGTGGCACAGGGTAAATATCCTACAGAGGCAGATTCCAACGAGGGGCACAGGGTAAATATCCTATATAGGCAGATTCCAACGAGCGGCACAGGGTAAATATCCTAAAGGGGCAGATTCCAATGAGCGGCACAGGGTAAATATCCTACAGGGGCACAGGGCAAATATCTTTCAGAGGCAGATTCCAACGAGTGGCACAGGGTAAAGATCCTACAGAGGCAGATTCCAACAAGCGGCACAGGGTAAATATCCTACAGAGGCAGGTTCCAGCGAGCGGCACAGGGTAAATATCCTACAGAGGCAGATTCCAACGAGCGACACAGGGTAAATATCCTACAGAGACAGGTTCCAGTGAGCGGCACAGGGTAAATATCCTACAGAGGCAGATTCCAACGAGCGGCACAGGGTAAATATCCTACAGAGACAGGTTCCAGCGAGCAGCACAGGGTAAATATCCTACGGAGACAGGTTCCAGCGAGCGGCACAGGGTAAATATTATCCTACAGAGGCAGATTCCAACGAGCAGCACAGGGTAAATATCCTACAGAGGCAGATTCCAACGAGGGGCACAGGGTAAATATCCAACATAGGCAGATTCCAACGAGCAGCACAGGGTAAATATCCTACAGAGGCAGATTCCAACGAGCGGCACAGGGTAAATATCCTACAGAGACAGGTTCCAGCGAGTGGCACAGGGTAAATATCCTACAGAGGCAGATTCCAACGAGCGGCACAGGGTAAATATCCTACAGAGACAGGTTCCAGTGAGCGGAACAGGGTAAATATTATCCTACAGAGGCAGATTCCAACGAGCGGCACAGGGTAAATATCCTACAGAGGCAGATTCCAACGAGCGGCACAGGGTAAATATCCTACAGAGACAGGTTCCAGCGAGCGGCACAGGGTAAATATCCTACAGAGGCAGATTCCAACGAGCGACACAGGGTAAATATCCTACAGAGACAGGTTCCAGTGAGCGGCACAGGGTAAATATCCTACAGAGGCAGATTCCAACGAGCGGCACAGGGTAAATATCCTACAGAGACAGGTTCCAGCGAGCGGCACAGGGTAAATATCCTACGGAGACAGGTTCCAGCAAGCGGCACAGGGTAAATATTATCCTACAGAGGCAGATTCCAACGAGCGGCACAGGGTAAATATCCTACAGAGACAGGTTCCAGCGAGTGGCACAGGGTAAATATCCTACAGAGGCAGATTCCAACGAGGGGCACAGGGTAAATATCCTACATAGGCAGATTCCAACGAGCGGCACAGGGTAAATATCCTAAAGGGGCAGATTCCAATGAGCGGCACAGGGTAAATATCCTACAGGGGCACAGGGCAAATATCTTTCAGAGGCAGATTCCAACGAGTGGCACAGGGTAAAGATCCTACAGAGGCAGATTCCAACAAGCGGCACAGGGTAAATATCCTACAGAGGCAGGTTCCAGCGAGCGGCACAGGGTAAATATCCTACAGAGGCAGATTCCAATGAGCGACACAGGGTAAATATCCTACAGAGACAGGTTCCAGCGAGCGGCACAGGGTAAATATCCTACAGAGGCAGATTCCAACAAGCGGCACAGGGTAAATATCCTACAGAGACAAGTTCCAGCGAGCGGCACAGGGTAAATATCCTACAGAGGCAGATTCCAACAATCGACACAGGGTAAATATCCTACAGTGACAGGTTCCAGCGAGCGGCACAGGGTAAATATCCTACAGAGGCAGATTCCAACAAGGGGCACAGGGTAAATATCCTACAGAGGCAGATTCCAACGAGCGGCACAGGGTAAATATCCTGAAGGGGCAGATTCCAGCAAGCGACACAGGGTAAATATCCTAAAGGGGCAGATTCCAGTGACTGGCACAGACTAAGCAATACACTTATGAATATACCAGCGTGGCAGATGACGTTCCCTTTTTAGTGGGTTTTCTTCTTCTTCCAAGAGAAAACATCAGCCAATCTTTACCAAACGTTCCCTTCTTCTATAACACCAAAAGGACAGTGTCCGGAGTAGTAGCCAGGTTTCAATAATTGCCATCATGGCTCAGACACGTTACAGTGCTAAACCAAATCTTGCCAATTTCTCCATAGCTAAACTTAGAGCAAGTGACCACATTTTTAATCCACTACCTACACCCACCACAACGAAACCAGGGCTGCCCAAAGCAAATATTTACAATAAAAGTTACATGAGGTTTTCAACCAAGAGAGAAATTACTGAAGGTACCAGAGGGGGGAGGGGGGGGGAGGGTGTCAGAACATTTTCGTCAATCCCACAGTACCCTCCATCTGAGAATCTGCCCCGGTGTTACTTAGTAAATACAAACATTAAATCTCTCAGCTGTTTTCTCTAGAATCAAGTTGAGAAGTGAGTCATATTTAAAAGGAGTCCATGTGCATGACTCAGTCTTGGAGCCTCTTGGGGAGGATTATCAGATTACGGGAAGGTCTTCAAAATGTGAAAGCTTTTAAACATCATCGTTTAAAAAGAAGAAGAAAAAAATACCAAGAATTATTGAATTTGTATTGATATATTCACATCTAGAAAATCGAGTCTACCCATCAGGTCACGTGAGGCGATACTCTGTGTACCCAAAAAGGAAAAAGAGGGCTATACTGCATTCTATTAAAATAGCAGGAAAATCATTCATTTCTGATGGATATCCAAGCAATTTGTTCCTGTAATTGGATTAAAAGGAACATGATGAAACAAGAGGTCAAATAGAAGCTTTTAATAACTTCACAGCTAAAGAAGATTATTGAGGAAATATCATGCATGTAGGGCAGTGTGGTCCAACGCTGGTCTGCCACACATCTGAGAACTCCATTTCCCATGATGCTCATCTAGGTTAAAGGCGTTATTACTTTTCATGCGAAAACGCAGGGCCCAAAACTGCTCACTCCATAATTAAAAAAAACACATCTTAAAAATTACTTGCACCGAATGATCTAAAGTGATGAGATACAGTGTTTTGTTTACGGTCGGCAAAAAGCTACTAAAATATACAACAAGATAAATACTTAAAAACGCTCATTGCAGAGTGAAATCTGCATAATACATGGGACTTAACCCTGCATTGCTAGAAGATGTCCCACTTTATCCGTATAATTAGTTGGATATGATCCTGTGTAACAAAGCATGGCATCCACTTAACTTGTTTGAGCAGGGTCTCATCAACCTGTGCATGTAACATGTTTTAATTGTCTCATTTATTGTTAAAATAATAATATTGTTATAATATTGTACAGCGCCGCGGAATAGGTTGGTGCTATATAAATGCCACAAATAATAATAATAATAAATGGGATCCTTAATAGCGAAGTAGGGCACCTGCATAATACCTGTGCCGTGATTCTGTATCGCGAGGAAGGATACCCACTTTACACACATATTGTCTGGGATACGACACTATTTAGTGAGTCATCGCCCCCATTTTACCTACATATTACTTGGGAGCCTATAAAAGGAGAGACCTATATCATAAGCTTAAATTAAAGAAAGGCTTTCAATAAAAAGAAACGCAAAAACTGTGTGAATCCGTGCATTCCATTCCTTAAATTGTTCAGAACAACATATAATGACTATGGGGATCTTTTAGATTAGGGTACTTTAATATCAAGAGTTGCCAATGCAGAGCATGGCGGTGCCAACTGTAGTGGCAGGCACCCATAACTGTTCATAACCTAATCAGAAATCTCAGCTGAGGCATGACAATATCTTATTTTATGGCGCCTGCTCCTTTAAGTTTAAAGAACAACATAGTACTGTGAAGAAGGGGGAACAAAAAAAACCTTCAAGGAACAGTTCTTTAAATAGACAAACTGAGCGGGGTGTGCTTAATTAAGTTATTTCACAGAACTCAATTATTCCAGCCAAGTTTTGCCGTTAAAACAAAATAAAGAAAAGGCAGTCAGTTGCAAAAATAAGAAGCAAGAGGGACGATCCCTGGACCAATCCTTGCACGAACACAATCCCCCAAACTGACAAGCCTGCTTGCTACAATTACAGACAGATTGGGACAGCTGCTCCTGGGACCTGCACCCACCCCAATCCCTTCTCTGGTCATAGTCCTGAGCTTCGTACATGCAGAGAGGAGAGAAGGCAGGCTAGACGGCAACTACTCCTTCAGAAGACTGCACGGTGCCATCACCCACTAGCCACAACCATGATGGAACTCAAAGCCATAAAGATTAGGGTCACCTTCTGTATCATTCTGGTAGGGGTATCGTTGATGTTGGCCGCCGTAATGAGTGATTACTGGGCAGTTCTGAACCCCAGAGTGGACGATTTAAGCGAACCATGTGAGGTGGCACATTTTGGATTGTGGAGACTTTGTAAAAAGAAGATCTTAATGGAAGCAACAGATTCTAAACCCAAAGGCTGCGGACCATTAAGCCTTCCAGGAGGTAGGTTCTCTGCCGCTGAGTGTTTGGTGCAATATGAACAACTAGCGTGTAAATCTAGCAGGCCTGGAGTAATAGTTAAAAAAAAAAAGTTTTTTTGTTGTGTTTTTGTTTTTAGAAGTCAAACATAGACCTAAATCTCAGCAAGGAGACATTCAGGGAAAGCAAAATGTACCACGTCTTGTAATCCTAATATGACTCGAGAACTCGGACGCAGATTTTATGGTAGTAACGAGTAAACAGACTTGCAAAATGTTTGGACAAAACAGAGTTTGGAGGGACGGAACCTCAATATTGTGGGATAGACAAAAATAAATTGTGATAAAAGAACAGAAGGCATGTGTTAAACCAATTCTTACGCACAGTGTCTATTCCCATTTGTTGTGGGGTTTAACACGTATAGCTCAATTTAACTAGCTGGACTTCACTTCTGTCCAAAAACCACCCATCTCGCTAAACTCTTCTAAATGCTGATGTAACGCAGTCAGATTCTAAAGTTAAATTAAAAAGATTCTAAATGTGTATTCTTAATGTTATAGTGCCCCAGTCACGTTTAGATGACCGGGCCCCCATTACAAGGGTTAAAAAGGAAGTTTTAATTAATTTTTCTCTCTCACAGCATTGGTTGCAGGCATGCAACTCCGCCTCTTTAACTGAGATCATGAAGATCGATGAACCCAGCCAATCCAGCGCTTTCCCATAAGAAAGCATTGGCAGGCTAGTGCGCAAAGCACCATATTTCTATATCGGAGGTAGTGCTTCCATTGTGACAGTAGCTAGAGGCAGATTAACCCTGCAATGCATACATGGGGGGTGGAGAGGCATTCAGACCACTTCAACTAGATCAAATGGTCTGGGTGCTTATAAGCAGGGCTTGAAAAATTTGCTTGGAATCTCGGAGCGAGCTAAAAAAAGTTAGAAGCCAGGTTTTATTTTTTCTTCTAAACTAACAAAGCTTTATTTTCAACAACTAAAAATACAATTCTCAAAGATACACTATAGTCACCAAAACCACAACAGCCCAATATAGTGGTTCTGGTGTCTATAGCCTGTCCCTGCAGGTTTTTCAATGTAAAAGGCAGTGTTTACATTGATGGCTAGTAACACTTCTAGTGGCAGTCACTCAGATGGTCACTAGAGGTGCTTCATAGGTGAGTGCTGCTGGCGCAGTGCAGCGTTTTTCCACACATGCGCAACAGTCTCCCAATGCTTTCATCTGGTAAAGTATCACCTTGGCAGAGATCATCAGGACTGACCAACCACTCCGAGACCGGCGTGGGAGAATAGGTAAATAAAAACACCTTTCCCATTGGATCGGAGGGGGGCCAGTCACCTAAAGAGACACACACACTCACTGATACCAACACTAACAAATTATTTAGTTTTTGTATTTTATTATAATTTAACGCAACCCAGCATCCCTACCTTTGAGATCCTTGTCCCTAAGGTCCAGTGTGGGGGACGTGCCTAATCTTCAAGCTCTTCCAGCACTGTTCCCTCACGCACATTTTATTGATGGACAGGACAAAATACCTAGTCGCCATGGCGACCTGGTACTTAGGATTTGTCGATCCCTGGCTTATAGTGGTCCTTTAAATCTTAACTTTATATAGAAAATAGATTAAAAACATGTCTTATTTGAAGTTAATTTTTAACGGAAGGATCCATAAATAGTTGTATAATGGTGTTGTGTCTGGTCGGTGCCATACTGTGCTGCGCTAGATAGAAAGGAAAGAAAATTCTCTTTTCCTGGTAAACATGGGGTAACTGATGATCTGGCTATTGTTTTAACAATTTACAGGATTGTCGAAGTAATACACACATTAAAACCGGATAAAGCAGATCTCAGGTGATGTATCATAGTCCCTGAGAATTTACTCAACACGTACACACAGATATTATAGCTTGAAGCACAGAGAGAGAGACAGGTGTTAATCCGTTGTGAAATACTTGGTAAGAGAATAGAATATTTGACTTATTGGATACAGTTACTCCTCCATGTTTTCTGGTAAAGAATCAGCGCGTGTCTGGGGGGGGGGGGGGGGGGGGGGGAGGGGTGGAGGGGAGGACTGGAATATAGAGATTAATATGGGGCTGAATGGGGTTTATCTATCCCTTTCATCATATCATTGGGATGGCCAGCAGCACAAAGCTCCGATGACACAATCATTGCTTGCTAAACACATTAACCAGATGACAGAAAGTATGGAGAGATTATCCCGGCACAAAATGGCCAGCAATGGTATTAATACATTGGGAATTAAAGTCACAGCACAGCTACAGGTTTATATTATTATTATTATTATTATTATTATTATTATTATTATAGTGTGTAACCATATATATATTTATATATACACACACACACACACCAAGTTTATATTATACATACAAAGAACATCCATTTCTCAAGTCTAAAGCATTTCTGAGCAAAGACGACACATAGAAGTCAAAGTTGAGTTGTGCTGCCGGGGGTTAAAGCGACAGGAGTGCAGATAAGACACAGGTTTGATAGAGTATAGACACCATTCTCACAGAGGGTCGTAAATATCTTCTGTAAGGATCGCAGAGAGACAAAAAAAAAAACAACAACAACCGTACAGGAGATTGTGCTACAAGGGGGAAAGTTAAAAAAAAAAATAAATAAAAAAAATAAACATTGCACAGATTAAGAATGCATGAATTCCCATCCATGAATCCAGAATATTTATGAAGGCCTATATACAAATTATGCATACATATAAACAAATATACACACACTCAAATGCACAAATATATATGCCTGCACACGTATACATATATCCAAACACAAGCATCAATACATATACCTACATATGTACAAACGTGCACACACATACATATACTTACATGCACGCACACACACACACACACATATATAGATACACGCACATAAAGCCACATACACATATAGGAATGCACACCCACATATATACATGGATTGGAGTATGGGAAAGCATAGTCTGCACAGAATACTTTATATATTGGTATAATAATAATAATAATAATTGTAGACATGTCATTAGACATTAGAATGCATCGTAACACCTAGATACATGAGATTGAAGAGTAAGAGAATGATTGGAATTGGGAAAGGAAATACAAATCACCAGTTAGTCGTCTATTCCAAAATTCTGTTAGTCCAATAACAATGTATTACAAGATACTAATCTCATCTGTTATTTTGCATCGGCAACACTGGACAAATGTAGCAACACTAATATACTTAAAAAATATATATTTTTAAAAGGCCTGTGAGCACCCAGTGTTCCGCACCCAGGTAATGTAAAACTGTTGAAGTATTGAATTTTGCTTTAAAAGTGACTGTCTTCGTATCACGTTGGTCCTTTAACATTGGTGCGAGCAGCTGTCTCCATTAATTCCATTCCTTTCCCGATAGTGAAATTTCGGCAGAGGTAATGGGGAGAAAGCATTGGGTTTCTGTCTTCTCGGCTTGAAAAAGAGGAAGCACACCATTAACGCACACACCTCTGTGTACATTTCAGTCCATTGTAGCCCAGCAAGTGTCTGTTTATATATCTTCTATATCATGATTAGAATAGAAATTGAGACGCAAACTCATGCTGGATTATCAGAGATTTCTACCACATGAAATTATAAGAACAAAATATTTCCCCATTTGACAGCTTTGGTATACATAGCTAACAAGTGTCACTATTTAGGAGGTACAGACCCTGTTTTGGAATCCCTCTGTCCCTCTTTTCTCTCCTAATGTCCCTCTTTTCTAGGGACATTATGTCACGTTTAAACATTTGTTATGAAGGAACACAACTGCAGATTTCTTATAGTTCGAATCTTTATTAGAAAGTAATTGGTATTGACTTTAATTCCAATTTACAGGTACTGTAGCATTAAGTAATAAACGATAACTGAAGTCCACAATTATATGCACTGTAGCTTTAAGGAGTAAACGATAACTGAAGTCCACAATTATATGCACTGTAGCTTTAAGGAGTAAACGGTAACTGAAGCAGCAAGAGTCCTTTAGTAGTATTAATTAATTTAGGTGATAAGAAGTTACAATTAACTGTTCCATAGACTTTAACTGAAGTAAGATAGATGCAGCTAACTGAGATAAAGTATGAGTTGAAGTTAGCTGTAACGGTTGGCTTTAACGAAGGACTTTGGAGACAGGAAATAACAGCTTTGAGATGTAACGCTTATCACAGAGGTTTTACTTAGCTTCCGGCACATAGAACACTGGTTCCCGAGATTTCCTCAGAGGCGGTTTATCCTGCATGGATAGAGGTCAGCTTTAGCCGTGGTTGAGGAAAGGTGAAGGGAACTTGAAGTCTTCCAGTCCGGTCCGGTAACAGCAGGCTTTCACAACGATGTTGCAGCCGGTTCGTGAGTACGGAACGTAGTTCATTAATCCAGCGTCGATCAGCTGGTGCGGTCAGATTAAATAGGGAGACCGGGTCATGAAGAGGTGTGGCTAAGCTCCGTGGAACCAGGAAGTAAGGGGATATTATAATTAAGGAATGACACATTAGGTCATACGCTACTCATTCTACCAGTCTTCCAGTTGTGTAGCTATTTAGCCATATTAGGTTTTCTTTGTTTCCACATTCATGTTTTTCGGTTTGCCAATTCTTACAGTTTGTTTTTAGGTTTAGTTTTGGACGATGCACCGAGACACGAGCCGTTGGCAAGAGCCAATATTTTCCTTACAGCAATAGTTACATCTATTACATTATCTTACAACCAGCATAGTTGTAGGTTTTCAACATTCCTCGCAGGGTAACAGTATCATCTTGCACAATTTTACCAATTAATCACATTAGAACCTTTTCTTCATAGCAACCTGGGAAGATTTTGGTGGTATGTAACAGTTGCTGAATCAGTCAAGGTACACGCCAGGCCTAATAATGGGGGGTGGGTGGAGAGGGCTGTATTAGTTATATTTGTTCAGAGATTCAATAGTTTTAATATTTTGCCCTCTTTTTTTAATCTTACCAAATTTCGGCACACCACAACCGACTTGCTCTTACTGGTATAGCTCAAACCTTATTGCATATTTTTGGCCTTTATCCCTGAATACAATTTTTTAAATGTATATATATATTATTATTAACAAAATACACTTATAATCTTAGAATGAAATGAGGAAGAGAGGACCCGGGAGCTCAGCCTGCAGCTCCCCTGGGTCCTTCTTGCACGAGCACAGATCGTTGCCGCGGTTACCACGGCAACGTTACGGCTCTTGCGAGAGTAAACTCTAGCCCTGGAGCTACGGGCTAGAGTTCACTCTCAACACTGTGACCACCAGGGATTCCTGGTGGTCGCAGTGGTGAGAGTGAACTCTAGCCCCATAAACACACTGCCCCCACACACCATACACATTCACACACTGACCACCATACACCCACACACACCATACACATTTACACACATTGCCACACACACACATACACTGCCCACCCATACACACACAGCCCCCCATACTAACATTGCCACACACATACACAGCCCCCTCATACACACATTGCCCCACACACCCTACACATTCACACACTACACCCCCTCACACACACTGCACCCCTTACACATTGCACCACTGCTCCTATACCCTACTACAGCCTCATATCCCAGCAGACCCCAGGTAAGTTGTCAAACTGTTCTTAAACGGTTTGACTACTTACTCTGAAAGGGGGGTCCGGCCCTCCTGGCACCATAACGACTACACAGAGCAGTAGTGGTTATTGTGCATGGATTATTTATTTAAATAATCTACAAGTGCCCCAGTAGCCAGCAAGCCAGCCAGCCCACAGGCCGGCCAGCCAGCCAGCCCACAGGCCGGCCAGCCAGCCCACAGGCCGGCCAGCCAGCCCACAGGCCACTAGTTAGGCTTATAGCCAGCAAGCCCGCAGCCTGCCAACCGCAGCCAGCAAGCCACAGCCAGCAAGCCAACAGCCTGCCAGCCGCAGCCAGCAAGCCAACAGCCTGCCGGCAGTAGCCAGCAAGCCCACAGCCTGCCGGCAGTAGCCAGCAAGCCCACAGCCTGCCGGCAGTAGCCAGCAAGCCCACAGCCTGCCAGCAAGCCCACAGCCTGCCAGCAAGCCCACAGCCGCAGCCAGTAAGCCCACAGCCTTCCAGCAAGCCCACAGACTGCCAGCCAGCAACAGTAATTAAGGTAAGAGGAGCTAACTTGGCCTAGGTATCAGCAAGCTATGTTGTGTTGCTATATTGTGAATAGGAACCAGAGTGTTGGAGAGACCTCCCTCCAGGCCCCATTAGACTCCATTGTAGTCTCTAATGGGACCTGGAGGAAATTCTTTCTAACACACTCTCTAAAGGACACTGAGATAGCCTCTGCTAGAAAGACCCCCTCCATGGCCCATTAGCCCTCAATTGTAGTCTCTACTGGGGCCTCGAAGGGATTATTGCACTTTTGTTCCTTGTGTCTAAAGATTGTGTAGGGTGTGGCTGGAGGCGGTGCATGGAGGCGGGACATGGGTGGCGCTTGCTGCGGAGTATGGGTGGGGCCTGTAAGGGGGCCCTTGATTTATTTTGCCCGGGGGCCCTGAGGGTTCTCAGTCCGCCCCTGCTCAGCTCCCATGTTTGATTCCGTTAATTTAAAACGATTCAGAATGATACAAGTACTGCTTCATACAGGCATTAATTGATGCATAAAAGGTGCAGCAATGTAAGATCTCTATTCACAAATTCTAGATTGGGTGCTGCACAAAGTGTGTAATATCAGCTGCTCTCTGAGCCCCATACCACGCACTAGACGGAATTTAAATAAATCCTCAAGGGATACGTTCCAAGCACCCACGCTCCCACTTTACAGGACATGAAACTGCTTATTTACAGGACACCTGCTGCATCAGGGTTTCAGATCTGTTATTTCTCCATCAACCGCAATCACTCATCTCAGACCACATTGGTGTTACTCAACGACCATGTGTCTTCCATGAATCCACCTTCTAACTGGCTCAAAACGTGGCAAACCGAGTCACTGTTAAAACGGCAATGGGTTAGGTTTTTACATCTTGATTAGAGGACAACAGCCACCCCAAAACTATTGTTAACATAATAATCCTTTGGTCAAGTTCTGAAAGCAAATAGATATTTTTTTAAAATGAAGTGTGAGAAAATAAAATAAAATCCCCCTTTCCTTTAGTATAAGATGATCGTATCCTTCAGCCATAAACATGCAGAGTTAGTCTCTATGGTTTTCCCGGCTTCACTCCCTGCAAAGAAACAGGGAAAACCATAGAGACTAAGTGTCTGTTTTCATACACTGCGTGTATATGGCTGAAGGATCCCGTCATATGCTAAAGGTAGGGATGAGTTTTTCTCTCTTTGTTATTCCACTACACCTCATTTAGAAGAAGAAAAAAATTGCTTTCACAAATTGGCGAAAGGATTATTATATTAAAAAAAAGTTTTGAGTTGACTGTTTTCTTCTAAATATTCTGATATAATATCCAAACACAGATAACTTATTATTAACTGTACAGAAGTTATAACTTTATAACGATACAGACTGCTACAATCTGATCATTGTCAAAGCTAGGTTGCCATAACCTTAGAACTATACAGCAGCGAATTCAGAATGGGAAAGTGAGAGAAAATTTATGACAGACTTACCGTCATTTTCTTTTCCTGGCTATTTCTCATGGCAGCATCACTTATGGGTAGCTCCTCCCTTAGCAGTCACAGGACAGGAATTAATTAGATTAATTAATTAGACTGACAGGTATAAAGAGTCCCTCCTCCCCTTACACCTCAGTCCAATTATAAAGCTGAAAATAAGAGAATGGGCGGGAACCCTGATGCTGCCATGAGAAATAGCCAGGAAAAGAAAATTACGGTAAGTTTGGCATAAATTTTCTCTATTCCTGGCTAATCATGGCAGCATCACTTATGGGTAATACCCAAGCTCACTTAATTATAGGGTGGGAACATTAAACTCTGAACAGACTCAATGCCGCAAAGCAATTTAATATCAACGGGATAAGGAAACCGTAGAGAGGACACTCTTCCCAAAGGCAGTGGAAGGAGTATCTACATCCAACTTGTAGTGTTTCAAGAATGTCATCGGGGAAGACTAGGTGGCTGCCCTGAAAATATCATTGTATGGAACCAGGGCCGGACTGGGGATACAAAGCAGCCCTGGATAAAAAATTTATGCCAGCCCCATAAGTCACTGCGCCATATATTGTCGCGAGTAACATGTAAGGCTATGTCTTGCCATGACAGATAATTAAGTAATATATATATGTGCATGTCCCTACAGGCTTTTCAACGTAAACACTGACTTTTCAGAGAAAAGGCAGTGTTTACATTGCTTCAAAGTGACACCGCTAGTGACAGTCACTCAGACGGTCACTAGAGGTGCTTCCTGTGTCAGTGCACGTACATTCAGGGCCTCCACACTGTGTAGGTGCTGAACGTTCCCCATAGAGATACATTGATTCAATGCATCTCTATGAGGAGAGGCTGATTGGTGTAACATTTTGCAGCCAATCCAATGGCAAAGCATTGGATTGGCTGAGATCATCAAGCTTGATGATCTCAGCCATAGAGGCAGGACCAGTCGAGGGGAAACCAGCTCGCTGCGTGGGGAAAAAAAAGGTGAGCAAAAACACTATTTTTAAACACACATATACACCATGACAGACACAGAAACACACATATACCATGACAGATACACACCCCATGACAGACAGACCATGACGCAGACAGACCCACACACACACCATGACACAGACAGACACACACACACACACACATATACCATGACACACACACCATGACACAGACAGACACACACCCCATGACAGAGACACACACACACCATGATGGACAGACACACCATGACACAGACATACACACACACCATGACAGACAGACACACACACATACACACCATACAGACAGACACCATGACACAGACAGACACACATATACCATGACACACACACCATGACACAGACAGACACACACACACCCCATGACACAGACACACACACCATGACGGACAGACACACCCTGACACAGACATACACACACACACCATGACAGACAGACAGACAGACACACACACACACACCATACAGACAGACACCATGACACAGACAGACACACACACATATACCATGACACACACACCATGACACAGACAGACACATACCCCATGACACAGACACACACACCATGACGGACGGACAGACACACACACACACACACCATACAGACAGACACCATGACACAGACAGACACACACATATACCATGACACACACACCATGGCAAAGACAGAAACACACCCCATGACACAGGCACACACACCATGACGGACAGACACACCATGACACAGACAGACAGACACACACACACCATACAGACAGACACCATAACACAGACAGATACACACACCATGACACAGACAGACATACACACACACACCATACAGATACACACCATGACACAGACAGACACACACACACCATGACACAGACAGACACACACACCATGACACAGACAGACAGACACACACACACACCATACAGACACACACCATGACACAGACAGACACACACACCATGACACACATTACCCCTACCTGCCAGGGGGTCGTGCAGTGCAGGAGGCTGCTGGGGCAGGGGCACCTGTGCTGGCGGCCGCTAGGAGAGGTCTGCTGGCGGCCGCTGGGAGAGGTCTGCTGGCGGAGGTCTGCTGACGGCCGCTGGGGGACTTGTACTGGCGGCCGCTGGGGGAGCAGCGCTGGCTCTGCTCTCCCGCCCTCGCGCGCTGCTGAATGAGACCTGGGCCGGAATATGACGTCATATTCCGGCCCCGGTCTCATTCAGCTGCACGCTGGGGGAGCAGAGCCAGCGCAGCTCCCCCGGCGCCCGCCAGTACAAGTCCCCCAGCGGCCGCCAGCAGACCTCCCCCAGCGGCCGCCAGCAGACCCAGGTGTCTGCCCGGCCCCAGGTGCCGACGGCCCACCGGGAAATTTCCCGGTATCCCGGTGGGCCAGTCCGGCCCTGTATGGAACCTCTGCCCAATTAGCCCATGAAGTCGCAATGCTCTGGTAGAATGAGTTCTTATCATGGGAGGTGATCGATTTTTTGAGATATATGCTTTCCTGATCACTAGTGCAATCCAACGTTTTAATGTAGATAAGGAGGCCGCCTCACCTCTCCTGGCTCCCGAAGGTAAAATGAAGAGTTGGTCAGTTTTTCTGTAAGACTCAGAACGCTGAAGGTACATAGACAGGCAGTTCATGACATCCAAATGTTGCCACCTAACCTCCTCTTGTGAATAAGGATTGGGGTAGAATGCTGGAAGAACCACTTCTTGAGAGAGATGAAACTGAGAGACCACTTTAGGAAGGCTTCAGGCACACCCTATCATGATAGAAATGTAGACAAGAGATAAGGTAGAAAATGCTTTAATCTTCTTGCGGAAGTAATTGCCACCAAAAACAAAGTTTTATACGTCAGGAGGGTAGCATCCAAACTCTCAAGAGGAACGAACAGATCCTCAGTCAGGTAATCGAGTACCAGAGGAAGGTCCCAATGAGGGGTAGTAGATCTGGAAGGAGGTCTCAACCTGAACGCTGCCTTGAAGAACCTGGAGATCAAAGGATCTGAAGTCCATGAGATGTTGCATAAAGCTGAAAGGGCCGAAGACTGAACCCTAAGAGTGCTGAGGCTAAGGCCCTTCTCCAGACCCTCTTGCAGGAACTCCAAGATTTCAGTATTGCGAGGATACAGGAAGTCAACGTGTTTGGCCGAAGCCCATTCCCGGAACACATCCCAGATCCTATGGTAGCATGAGGAAGTAGAAGCTTCTCTTGGTTGCAAAAGGGTATTGACCACTGCTTCCGAAAGACCTAGACGTTGAAGTCTTTCTTTTTCAAGACCCATACCCCCAATTTGAGGCATTCCCGATGAGGATGGAACATTGGGACCTGCGATAGCAGATCTTCCATAACAGGAAGAGTCCAAGGCTGTTCCTGGCTCATCACAGACAATAGGGGGAACCAAGGCCTCCGAGGCCAAATCGGAATTATGGCAATAACCTTCTTTCCTTCCGTCCAAACTTTCCGCAGGAACCTGGGTATCATGGGTAGAGGAGGGAGCGCATACCCCAGATTGAATGACCAAGAAAGAGAGAGAGCATCCTGGCCCATTGCCTGACTGTCCGGGTGGAGAGAGAATTAATTCTCCACCTGATGATTCTGGGAGGACGCCATCAGGTCGATCTGGGGCATGCCCCACCGACGGGCAATCCATGCAAAGACTGCCGGGTGAAGTTTCCATTCTCCCGGAAGAATTTCCTTCCTGCTGAGGAAGTCCGCAGTCACGTTCTCTGAACCTGGAAGATAGATCGCCTTCAAACCCTGAAGATTGGTCATGGCAATTGTCATCAAGGGAGCCAGTTCCTTCAAGAGCAATCTGCTTCTTGTGCCCCCTTGATTGTTCACATATGAAGCAACCGCTCTGTTGTCTGTCTTGATTAGCACCCAATAATTTAAGATCCGTGGCAGGAACACCAAGATGGCCCTGGTAACCGCTCTCAGCTCTCTCAGGTTTGAGTGTAGCTGACTCTCTTCTCGGGTCCACTTCCCTTGAGTCCAAGTGGAATTGAAGTGGGCACCCCATCCAAAAGAACTGGCATCTGTTGTAATAACCTTCCAAGGAGGTTCTTCCAACGGGAAGCCTGCTGCCAAATTCTTCTTGTTCTTCCACCAGTTCAACCCTTTCCTCACGGGCAGGGGTAGAGATATTTTTTGCTCCCAATCTGTTCCCACTCTGTCGAATTGGAGAAGGAAGCAATTCTGGACCGGACGGAACTTCCACTGGGCCCATTTTACCAACCCAATAGTTGATGTCAAGGAGCCCAGGAGACTCATGACTTCTCTTGCAGAGGCAGTCTCGAGACCTTGGAGCTTTCCCTGCTTTGTCTCTGATTTTCGTGACCCTTTCTGGAGACAGGAACACATGGGCAGATACGGTGTTTATCACTGCTCCAAGGAATTTGATCATCTGAGAAGGAATCAGGGAGCTCTTCTCTACGTTCAGAAGCCAACCTTGGTCTTGAAGAACGTTCATGAGCTACCATCCTTTGGGATGGACCTACGATAAGGATGTCGTCCAGGTAATGGAAGACCTTGATTCCTTTCTCCCTTATGAAGGCTATCAAAGCGACAAGAACTTTCGAGAATGTTCTTGGCGCCAAACTGAGGCCAAACGGAAGTCCCCGGAACTGAAAGTGCCTTCCTAGCGCCCAGAACCTGAGAAACTGCATATGATCTTGGTTTATGGGGATTTGGTAGTAGGCGTCCCTCAAGTCTCTGGAGGTCATCCAGTCTCCTCTTTTGACGCTCTTCAAGATGGTCTGTAAAAATTCCATTTTGAATCTTCTTACATCGAGCATGGAGTTTACCCCCTTCAAGTTCAAGATGAGACGCCACTTTCCCTGGGGTTTTGGGGCCAAGAACACTGTGGAGTAAACCCCAAGGAACCTTTCCTGTCTTGGAACTTCTTCCACCACTTTTTGTTCCAGAAGAGTAGAAATGCAGGTCCTCATGGCCCTTCGTTTGGTGCCTGCCAACACCCTGGATTTTTTGAAGAAAGCGGATTTTGGGCTAGAGGAAAATTCTATCCTGTAACCCTCCTTTATGATGGAAGTGACCCACATGTCCAAAATATTTTTGGCCCACACGGGGTAGAAGAACTTCAGTCTTCTTCCCACAGTCCCCGAAGGGTTCTAGCTCCTCTTCCTCTGGAAGCCTTATTGGAAGAAGAGTGTGAGAAGGATTTCCATGAAGAATTCCTGGAGTACTCCCTTCCCGGCTTATAGCTTCTGCTGTCCCGAAAGGACCGATCCTTGAAGCGCTTATTCTTTTAGGAGGAGGGAAAGCTCTTTCTGCTCACCTGAGGCAAAAACGCTTTTTTCCCATCAGCAGATTTTTGAATAGCGGCCTCCAGAATTTTGCCAAATAGGAGATCCCCCTGGAATGGAAGGCCACACAACGATGCCTTAGAGGCATAGTCCGCTCCCCACGAATGAAGCCATAAGGCCCTTCTAGATGCCACAGACAGGGCCATACTCTTGGCAATCATGCGAGTGATGTCCAGGGAGGCTTCTGCACAGAATTCAATGGCAAGGCTAAAGTCCTTGAGGCTCTCCAAAAGATGTTCCCTACAGACAGGTGTTCCCTACAGGTCAATGTCCTCCTCCAAATTAGCGAGCCACACTCTTAAGGCCCTGGAGAGAGTGGTCAGAGCCACTGCCGGATTAAGGGCGGAGCCCAGTGCCAAGTAGGCTTTAATCAAATCTCCATCCATAGGCTTTTCCATAGGCTCTCTGAGATACGCCATGGAGTCAATAAGAAGCATAGTTTTCTTTGCCATATGAATCACCGCAGCGTCAATCTTAGGAACTGAATTCCACAGGCAGCAGTCCACGGCAGAAAAAGGATAAATCCTCGTGAATTTATTTTTCAAGGTGGATTTCCTTTCTGGCTTATTCCATTCTTGAAGGATCATGTCCCTGATCGAGGAATGCACCGGGAAGGTACCGTATATACTCGAGTATAAGCCGAGTTTTTCAGCCCATTTTTTGGGCTGAAAAACCCCAACTCGGCTTATACTCGAGTCAGAGTCTGTATTATGGCAATTTGCATTGCCATAATACAGACTGGGGGGAGAGGGGGGCTGGCAGAGCTGTACTTACCTTTCCTGCAGCTCCTGTCAGCTCTCTCCTCCTCCGCCGGTCCGTTCAGCACCTCGGTCAGCTCCCAGTGTAAATCTCGCGAGAGCCGCGGCTCTCGCGAGATTTACACTGGGAGCTGACAGAAGAGCAGAACGGACGGCGCAGAGGAGGAGAGAGCTGACAGGAGCTGCAGGAAAGGTAAGTACAGCTCTGCCAGCCCCCCTCTCCCCCCCACTGAACTGCCACTGGACCACCAGGGAAGGAGAGCCCCCCTCCCTGCCATATATCAAGCAGGGAGGGGGGACGAAAAAAAAAAAAAAGAAAGAAAGAAAATAATAAAAAAAAAGAAATAATAAAAAAAAGGGGTATAAGGACCACTATGGGAGGGGGGGGGGGTATAAGGACCACTATGGGAGGGAGGGGGTGGGTTAAGGACCACTATGGGAGGGAGGGGGGTATAAGGACCGCTATGGGAGGGAGGGGGGGTATAAGGACCACTATGGGAGGGAGGGGGGGGGTAAGGACCACTATGGGAGGGAGGGGGGGGGGATAAGGACCACTATGGGAGGGAGGGGGGGATAAGGACCACTATGGGAGGGAGGGGGGGTATAAGGACCACTATGGGAGGGAGGGGGGTATAAGGACCACTATGGGAGGGAGGGGGGGTATAAGGACCACTATGGGAGGGAGGGGGGGTATAAGGACCACTATGGGAGGGAGGGGGGGGGGATAAGGAACACTATGGGAGGGAGAAGGGGGATAAGGACCACTATGAGAGGGAGGGGGTGGGATAAGGACCACTATGGGAGGGGAGGGGGAAGTAAGGACCACTAGGGGAGGGGAGGGTAAGGACCACTAGGGGAGGGGTGAGTCAGGACCACTGGGGGGGGGGAGTGAAGGAACACGGGGGTGGGGAGGTAAGGACCACTGAGGGAGGAGGAGGGGAAGTCAGGACATATGGGGGGGAGGGGGCGGCAAAAAATGTTTTGCCTACGGCGGCAAATATCCTTGCACCGGCCCTGCACACACTGCATTCACACACTGCATTCATGCACACACACACTGCATTCATGCACACACACACTGCACTCATACACACACTGCACTCATACACACACGCTGCACTCACACACACACACATACGCACACACTGCATTCATTATACACACACTGTAAATAAATATTCAATTAATATATTTTTTTTAGGATCTAATTTTATTTAGAAATTTACCAGTAGCTGCTGCATTTCCCACCCTAGTCTTATACTCGAGTCAATAAGTTTTCCCAGTTTTTTGGGATAAAATTAGGGGCCTCGGCTTATATTCGGGTCGGCTTATACTCGAGTATATACGGTAGGTCTATTTGGTTTTAGGTCTTCAAAGAACGTGTCAGCCTCTCTCACTACAGACTTTTCTTCCGTGAGACTAAGAGTGTCTCTGAGAAGGGTAATAAGTCTATCAATAGACTTTGAGTCGAGAGACCTGGAGGTATATTCAACTTCCTCCTCACCATCATCTGAGACCTCCCACACATCAGGGTCTTCTCCAGAGCTGGAAGACTGAGGTTCCGCTCTGCGTCTCTTACTCGGGCCACTAGACACCGTGGTAGATTTAAAGCCCTCAGCAATAGCTTGGGAAATCCAGCGTTTAAGGTCATCCTATGGGGAACCCCCACTGGGGGCATCTGCCGCTTCCAATAAGCATTCCCTGCAAAGGTTCCTTCCATGGGGAGCAGGTGACGAACAATTAATGCATTTATTGGACTTTTCCCTTGATTTCCTTGCTGGGGAATCCAGATGCTTGCTGGGGCTGAAATAAAGCCATATATAACATATATTACAGGCTTAGTTTGGCACTCTTTTAACAACCCCCCCATAGAAAAAATAAATGGCTCACCTATGTTTTCTAGAGATGGATCTTGCAGAGGCAGAGGGAGAATCCATACTGAAAGGGAGAATCAAAGGGAATTCAATACACAATTCCCAAGGAGGCAGAGGCAAACTGACAAGGGGAATTTTTAAGGATAGCCAACCCCATATTCACAGATTACCTGTAGCCGTGTTTTCTTCAGAACACCAAATTCCCACGCAGCAGTTCAGTACTTACACAGAACCTGACCCAGTTAGTCCTGCTCATGCAGGCTGTTTACTGGGTCCTTCAAATGAAGAGAGGCTGAACTTCATTTGGAACGAACCCACGACAAACGCAGGAAGGCGGCCATAAAATAAAAAGTAAAAAGTCCTGTAAAACTTGCTAAGGACAGGAAAAAAGACTGAGGTGTAAGGGGAGGAGGGACTCTTTATACCTATCAGTCTAACTAATTAATCTAAATAATTCCTGTCCTGTGACTGCTAAGGGAGGAGCTACCCATAAGTGATGCTGCCAAGATTAGCCAGGAATAACTTTAGCACTATAAGGACTAATTGCCAAAACAAGACTTTTTATTTTTTACCTGAAAGCCCTAACACAAACCTGGAGTTCCTATTTCGATACATTATAACTCTTTGCGCTGTCTGTCGGTGTTACGCAGATATTATTACTTGGCATTTACAGTTCCTCACTCAAAGACCAGAGTAATTAACCAGACTGGCTTTCGATGCACCTACATACCAGTGATCTGTGCATGGCCCCGCCCCCTCAGACTGAACACAGCGATCTGTCCATGGCCCCGCCCCCTCGGACTGAACACAGCGATCTGTCCATGGCCCCGCCCCCTCGGACTGAACACAGCGATCTGTCCATGGCCCCGCCCCCTCAGACTGAACCCAGCGATCTGTCCATGGCCCCGCCCCCTCAGACTGAACCCAGCGATCTGTCCATGGCCCCGCCCCCTCAGTCTGAACACAGCGATCTGTCCATGGCCCCGCCCCCTCAGTCTGAACACAGCGATCTGTCCATGGCCCCGCCCCCTCGGACTGAACACAGCGATCTGTCCATGGCCCCGCCCCCTCAGACTGAACCCAGCGATCTGTCCATGGCCCCGCCCCCTCGGACTGAACACAGCGATCTGTCCATGGCCCCGCCCCCTCAGACTGAACACAGCAATCTGTCCATGGCCCCACCCCCTCAGTCTGAACACAGTGATCTGTGCCTGGCCCCGCCCCCTCAGACTGAACATATTGATCTGACTCAGAAATCAAAGTTACACACACTGTTGTCACGGTTACCATTACCCACAGACTGCGGTCTCCACTGGCCACACACAATGCAACTAGTCCGCCAAAATGTAAACAAAATGGAAAATGAGGCGAAAGGGAATTGGATCACCAGTCAGATAATAAACCCCTATTACTTATATATTGACTGCTTAGTCTGTTATCGTTTACATATATTAAAATAGTGTATAAAGAGGAAAATAGAACAGTCCCTAAGGAAACCTTATGTCAGTAAATTCCATGAGTTGTCACAATTACGGTAATAGACTAAGCACTCAGTATGAATAGGGCTATATTATCTAATTAGTGATCCCATGCCCTACCTCCTCATTTTCCTTTTTGTTTAATTTCTGGCTGATTATTAAAGGGACACAGTGAGAATTTGTGATGTAAATCCGGGTCTGCTCCAGTATGTCCTGTTACCTAAAACAATCTCCCCAACACAGACTAATCCTCTCTGCTTCAGATGTCACTTTTACTATTAATAATACGAAACTTTCCCTAAGGATCGGTTCTAGACGCCTTGTGGTTACCGCAAACATTTATCTGTGAGCAGAACACGCCATCCTTAATTAGACCAACGCTAACACACTCCCCCACTTCTCACGAACTCCAAGGTTCGCTCCTATACCCCTTATCTCGATTACGAAGGCCTCTTCCAGTTGCCATTCCTTACACTCAGCGCTCTCCTACCCATAATGCAGCTGCCGTTATTTCTAAATAAATTGACAGTCCTTTTCTGCAGCTCCACTTTGTAAAGTACTCCAGGGATTTTATTTTATCTAAGATCATATTTAGGGAGGCATGTATTAATAACGTGCAAAAAAAAAAAAGATATTAACAATATAATAAATACTATTTTACTGTCAGCTAATTTATTAAATCAGAACAATTTTAACAAGCTGACGGACCACCACACACACACACACACAAACATATATAGGAACATTTTGTGCAAAAAAATGTTTTTGTCACACACATTTCTATTAAAGGAACACTATAACGTCAGGACCACTATAACGTCAGGAACACAAACATGTAATCCTGACCCTATAGTGTTAAAGCCACCATTTAGCCCCCCTGGTTCCTCTTGCCCCACTAAATATAGAAAATCTTACATTTAATAATCTGCTGCTGCTGACTCTGCCCTTGATCTGCCTGCTTGGCTGACATAATCAGAAATTATTCTCTCAGCCAATCACAATGCTTTCCCATAGGACAATGCTTTCCCATAGGACAAGGTACAAGGCAAACACAGCCCTGGCCAATCAGTACCTCCTCATAGAGATGCATTGAATCAATGCATCTCTATGAGGAACACTGTGCAGCACTGCCCCAAGAAGCACCTCTAGTAGCCATCTGAGGAGTGGCCAGAGGAGGTATCACTAGTCTGTAATATAAACACTGCATTTTTTTGGAAAAGACAGTGTTTACTGCAAAAAACCTGAAGGTAATGATTATGCTCGCCAGAACAAACACAATAAGCTGTAGTGGTTCTGGTGACTATAGTGTCCCTTTAAGGATTTAAATGATTGGTGCCTGGAGTACCTTGGCCCCATCCTACAGTAAGCTGTCAAATTGTCGGCACTTTTGGGTACCTGCAGTCTGCCTTGTACGGATATGCTAAAGCAGAAATTCATGTTGGTATTTGTTATATCAATTTTGTGCATTGATTAAGAACAGCTGGCTTGATTAAATGGTTTAAAACGTACCATCATTCACACTGAGCAAGACGCACTCCAAAACAGATCCAAAGCAGCTCCATATTGAAACTTTGTCAGCGCATCAATATGGTTATAATGGGTGCTGTTTTAGACTCTACTTCCATCACACTGTTAGGTGTATGAATAACTAAAGATGAATCCCAGGCCCTCCAGAGCAGGATATACAGGTGGTTATTTTGAGTCACCCAACCACATGTCCCAGTCCTTCTTTTCGAAGGTTTCTAATATGTGTCATCTCCTCCTTCTCCATGATACCGGGAGACACCTGTGACTTTCCCGTCCTCTTACCACCTGTTATCATTCGTTCCTTGATCAATGTCCAGCCAGCAGCCTGTGGGATATAGCGGGGGGCGTCATAGTTCTCTCCGCAAGTTAAGTGTGTGTATTCTTTAATATAACTTAACAGTGAGCAGCCCAGGTCAGATCTCTCCGAATCGAAGCATGGCAAAGTATTTCAGCAGGCATTTATAGCACACAGCAAATGGACCCATAAACCGCTTTAAATAAAGCAGAAGAAAAAGGTCTGTATGAAGCACGTTTAGATTTGGGAGGTCGTAAACAGTCAGCTGTCCTATGTAACAGGAGCGGGTCTCGTCCCATCCAGAGGACTCTGACTGACAGTTCCATGTGTAATCGCAAGGAATGAACCTCAATTTACCTATTGAATCCTGTGAATGTGCATTGAAAACCTCATACAGAATGTATTCGTGGATGACACGCAAGTAATATAAGCCCCGGTGGCATTACACGTGTGTAAGTTGTGAAAGCGATGGTGGGGAGATGTCCATCACTGCCGAGCCTTAACTCACCCATGTTTATAAATATACATTTATTGGGTGCACAAAAATATTTCCCATTCTCTCAAATCACGAAGGAGAGCCAAACAGACTTTATGAGCGATAAATCACGCTGCCCTTTAAATACAGCAGTCTTTGTTGTTCTGTTGCAAAGCTTCTGTGCACAGATTAGCAGAGGGTTATAGATACGTGGAACATACTCCCAGCCAAGGTAGCAGACAAAAAAAGAAAAATCTAATTACATGAGCTGAGCTAGTTTTTGTACTTTCAATATCTAATGATTTTATGGCCTAACAAAATGGTGTAAAAAGCATTCACTAAAGGTGAATTGCAGCAACAATAGCATCTCCACGTTGAACGCTCCTCATAGAGATGCACTGACTCATGGGGAAGCATTTGACTGGCTGAGATCATCATCATCATTGGGAGGACCTCATAATTCAATTAGATAGGCTTTGCATCTGTGGGCATCTCGGGCAGCCAGGTTGACATGCCACTTTAGTGGGCCTGACCATTATGGGTGTTACTAGTGACATAGGTTGTGGCCTGTCCAACTGCGGCCCTAATTCAGAAGTCCTAATGTTGGCAGAATTATTTTATTAGCTGGTGCCAGTATGTTGTATGATATACTTCAAACAGAGCTCCAACCTGGGGTTTGTGCCTTCTTTTGGATCAACAGCAAAATAAAGATGTGAGAAAAGCTGAACTTGATGGATGCATGTCTCTTTCCAGCTATGTAACTATACTGACACCCTCCGCCAGTTACTGTGCAGCCTGACAAGGGCAAGGGTCAGAACGGATCAGACGTAGAAGAATAAGGGGACTCACACTCCTCCAGAATCATCTAGGTTCACCGTGTCAATGTATGCGTGCGTGCGTGTGTGTGTGATTGTGTGTCTATGTATGTGATTGTTTGAATTTATGCATTGCTGGGTGAATACCATAGAGTTGTACATGTAGGAGCCTGGAGCAGCCGAGACATATATGAGAAGGTAGCACATGGCCTTGAGTTTCCTACAGAACCCAAAAATACGTAAATATATCAAAGCCTATATTGTATTATTACTGTAGGTAGAAGTGTCTGAACAGCCGAATGCTTGGAATTTAGAGAAAACACACACACATCTCCCAGTGTGATGGTTGCTCGTTAGAATAGGAAGACTGGGATGGAATGTGTCAGACTGAGACAGATTGACAAAATACCAGCTGGTGATACAAGTAACAGCAAAGAATGCGAGGATCAGAGGTGCGTGAAACAAAATACTTTGTTAACAGACATTATCTCATAAGATCAGCAAAACACATCCCCGAAATCACACGGCCAACTGAACCCAAATTGGGGACAAACTAGAAAAAAGGGAAAATTAACTAAGAACTTTAGCTTGCTGAATTGCGCTGTGTGTGAATAGAGTGTTCTCTTTTTATTTTACAAAAAAGTGCAGATTTTTATAGAAATGGACACCTTTATAAATTAACTGTTACACCCTCCCTGGCTGTCAATCAGACAACTGGTCCTGGTTTGTTTGGTTCACTGGAGATAAACTCAAGAGGCAGCATTTGCCCAGAGTACCTGCCTTGCAAATACTGCTTATTGGCCTGCATTTGGAAGTCTGTGATTGGACAGCCACAGAAAGTCTGGGCGGGGTTAGAAGGGGAGGGTTTGCAAAGGCTGCAGACAAGAGACCTGCTGCATTTGAAGCTGTTTGCAGATTTCGCCCCAATGAAATAAATGCATAATTAAATGCACGGGTATTTTCATTGCGAGTATATCTACTTGATAGTCATTTGTTTTAAAATGTATTTTGTTTTTCTTTTTGTATTTGGGCAGTGAAATGTCCCTTTAATAATTAGCATTCCTCTTAATTCCCTTCCCATAACCCCTCAGACTCTATTACAGAGTACAACAGATAGGAAGGATTAAAAGGATGGTTTCCCAGTGTGACTAACTTGGATAATATTACGCCAGCTGCATGTTGATTAACCGTTTAGTGAATAAACCCTTTAGACGATTAATTTATAGACGTGTGCCAGGCACCATAAATACACTTACCATTGCGGAGCCCCTTAACAGACTAGACCCAACATTTCACTATCATTTATTAAACCATTAAAGGGACACTCTACTGCCCAAACGGGCAAAAAAAAATAAAAAAATGAATCACTGTTTAGTAGATACACCCCAAATGAATACATGCATGCATTCTCATACATGTACTCATTGGGGTATATCTTAAAACAGTGTGCAATGCATGTGCGCGCACACACAGCATTCTGATCTGAGGCCGCTGGACTGAAGTCTGATCTGAGGCAAGCAAGGGGATCCATCTTTGTATTCCTAACACTAAAAGTCTTCCTTTAACCCCTTAAGGACACATCAGGCTCAGACGAGGCACACTTTGCACTGGAGGAGCAGAAACAAACATCTCGGTGACAGGTGCAAAAGACAGAGCTTATAACAAAGATTGACAGGGAGCAAAGACGGAGGCGCTTCATTCAGGCACAGAGCTAAATACAAAAGTGTGGACTTTTAAATCAGCCAAAAACAATTTTGGTTCAGTTGGACTGAATTTCATCTATGTACGTTTTTATTCACACAAACCAAATTGGTGTGAAAATGTGCGGCTGCAACTGGAGAAAGGGGTTGTAGTGTGGGGGGAAATAGGCTGCAATTGAGGGCAAGGGGCTGTAGAGAGGAGAATAAGGGACTGTAGTAGGGGTATGTGGTGTAAAAGGGGGGTTAGGGGTCTGTAGTAGGGGATAGGGACTGGAGTAGGGGACAAGGGCTGCAAGAAGGGTGGAATAGGGGCTGTAGTTGGGGTGTTTGGGGTTGAAATCTGGAGGATAGGGACTATAGTGTGGGATAGGGCTGCAGTGAAGGTAAAGGACTGTAGTAGGGGTGTTGGAGGCTGTAGTAGGGAGAGAGCAAATGCTGCCTCTTCAGTTTATCTCCAGTGAACTTAACAAACCAGGAAGTAACCGGACCGGTTGTCTGGCAGCCAGGGTCGTGTAACAGTTCATTTATAGAAGTAAGGGGCTGTAGTAGGGGTTATAGTGCCAGTAGTAGAGGGTATAGTGCCAGTAGTAGGGAGTTAGGGGCTTTAGTAGGGAGTTAGGGGCTTTAGTAGGGGGTATAGTGCCCCTTGGAGAGCTTGGTTGCTTCATCTAAGTGCTGCTTCTAAGTGTGTGTGTGGTTGGAGATATTCTGGAGAGTTTTACAGAAGCTTCAACTGTCTAAGAGTTGTGCTAAGAGTTCTTTTTTACTGTTACAGGTAAGATTCATCTGTAGGAAAAGGTTACTGACTGCACAAGGTTTGATTTCCTGTTGGTAATTATAAGGCATTTGATTGGATTAGGCAGCTACTTGCTATTGATTGCTATTTAAATTAGCTATTGTTTGCTAATAAGCAGAGGCCTACCCAGGTGTTAAACATTCCTAGTGGGAGGTGATTTTAGGAGTATATAAGGGTAGTTGTCATTAGCTTGGCTAATAGAGCTTGGTTGCTTCATCTAAGTGTTGCTTCTAAGTGTGTGTGTGGTTGGAGATATTCTGGAGAGTTTTACAGAAGCTTCAACTGTCTAAGAGTTGTGCTAAGAGTTCTTTTTTACTGTTACAGGTAAGATTCATCTGTAGGAAAAGGTTACTGACTGCACAAGGTTTGATTTCCTGTTGGTAATTATAAGGCATTTGATTGGATTAGGTAGCTACTTGCTATTGATTGCTATTTAAATTAGCTATTGCTTGCTAATAAGCAGAGGCCTACCCAGGTGTTAAACATTCCTAGTGGGAGGTGATTTTAGGAGTATATAAGGGTAGTTGTCATTAGCTTGGCTAATAGAGCTTGGTTGCTTCATCTAAGTGTTGCTTCTAAGTGTGTGTGTGGTTGGAGATATTCTGGAGAGTTTTACAGAAGCTTCAACTGTCTAAGAGTTGTGCTAAGAGTTCTTCTTTACTGTTACAGGTAAGATTCATCTGTAGGAAAAGGTTACTGACTGCACAAGGTTTGATTTCCTGTTGGTAATTATAAGGCATTTGATTGGATTAGGTAGCTACTTGCTATTGATTGCTATTTAAATTAGCTATTGTTTGCTAATAAGCAGAGGCCTACCCAGGTGGAACATTCCTAGTGGGAGGTGATTTTAGGAGTATATAAGGGTAGTTGTCATTAGCTTGGCTAATAGAGCTTGGTTGCTTCATCTAAGTGTTGCTTCTAAGTGTGTGTGTGGTTGGAGATATTCTGGAGAGTTTTACAGAAGCTTCAACTGTCTAAGAGTTGTGCTAAGAGTTCTTTTTTACTGTTACAGGTAAGATTCATCTGTAGGAAAAGGTTACTGACTGCACAAGGTTTGATTTCCTGTTGGTAATTATAAGGCATTTGATTGGATTAGGTAGCTACTTGCTATTGATTGCTATTTAAATTAGCTATTGTTTGCTAATAAGCAGAGGCCTACCCAGGTGTTAAACATTCCTAGTGGGAGGTGATTTTAGGAGTATATAAGGGTAGTTGTCATTAGCTTGGCTAATAGAGCTTGGTTGCTTCATCTAAGTGTTGCTTCTAAGTGTGTGTGTGGTTGGAGATATTCTGGAGAGTTTTACAGAAGCTTCAACTGTCTAAGAGTTGTGCTAAGAGTTCTTTTTTACTGTTTTACTATAGTGCCAGTAATAGGGAGTTAGGGACTGTAGTAGGGGGTATAGTGCCAGTAGTAGGAAGTGAGGGACTGTAGTCGGGAATATAGCGCCAATTGTAGGAAGTGAGGGGCTGCAGTAGGGGGTATAGTGCCAGTAGTAGGAAGTTAGGGGCTGCAGTAGGGGGTATAGTGCCAGTAGTAGGAAGTTAGGGGCTGCAGTAGGAAGTATAGTGCCAGTAGTAGGAAGTGAGGGACTGTAGTAGGAAGTATAGTGCCAGTAGTAGGAAGTGAGGGACTGTAGTAGGGAGTATAGTGCCAGTAGTAGGAAGTTAGGGGCTGCAGTAGGAAGTATAGTGCCAGTAGTAGGAAGTGAGGGACTGTAGTAGGAAGTATAGTGCCAGTAGTAGGAAGTGAGGGACTGTAGTAGGAAGTATAGTGCCAGTAGTAGGAAGTGAGGGACTGTAGTAGGGAGTATAGTGCCAGTAGTAGGAAGTTAGGGGCTGCAGTAGGGGGTATAGGAGCTAAACTGGGGAGTAAGGGGCTGCAGTAGAATGTAGGGGATGCAATTGGGGGATGGGACTATAGTGGGAGATGACTGTAGTGGGGCAAAGGGGCTGCAATTGGGTGGCTGGGGCTGTAGTGGGGAATAGAGGTTCTGCTCGCTCCCTCAGTCACTCTGCAGTCTCAGCCAGGTAGGTAAGATGTCACACCTTAGGTGTAGCCAACCTGCCCCCTCCACTCGCACCATAGACCCTCTGCAATCTCCAGGCAGGATAAGGACCGCTTAGCTCCCTTATACCTCTTTCCATCCATGTCTCTTCTACTCCCCTTCCATTCATATCTCTGTTTCTCATCCATCCATGTCTCTCCGTTCCCATCCCCCATCCACCCCTGCCTCCCACCCTTCATCCCTGCCTCTCTCCAATCTATGTATCCCTCCCCTTCCATACCCCCTTCCCCCCCTTCATCCATGTACCCCTTCCACACCCACCTCCACCCCCACCCCCCCGTCATCCATGCATCCCTCCAAGAGAGGGGGGGTGGCTCCTTAATGTGCAGCATACGGTTAGACTGGACGCCTGGTAGTCACATGACACCTGACGCTGCTCAGCAGAGCGTGACAAGGGGAATGCCTGCCATATGATGATTTGGAGTTGTGGAATTAGAAGGAATGGCAGATCTTCCAAATTTTCATCAGATCACAACTCAGTTGAAACCAAGTGCACAGGTCTGACACGGTTATTCACTATAGTGGGATTTCTAAATGAATTAAGTAAATTTCAAACTTAAGGCCAGAGTAGCAGAACTGAAAGCATGGCTAACAGAATTGTTCCCTTTCCGCTACTTTGACCTTAAAATCTGAAACACAGTTTAGTAAATAATCCTGTGAGTATATACAGTGTGCTGCAAACGAGAAATTAACCTAAGGGAGACTAGTCACCAAAACAACTTTAGCTTAATGAAGCAGTTTTGGTGTATAGAACATGCCCCTGCAGTCTTACTGCCCAATCCCCGGCCACTTAGGAGTTAAATCACTTTGTTTATGAACCCTAGTCACACCTCCCTGCATGTGACTTACACAGCCTTCCTAAACACTTCCTGTAAAGAGTCATCTAATGTTTACACTTCCTGTATTGCAAATTATGATTTCTTTAAAATTTCTTATATCCTGTTCTGTTAATACCTTTCTAGACCCTGCAGAAGCCTCCTGTATGTAATTAAAGTTCTATTTACAGAGCAGGAGATAAAAACTTCTAAAGTAAGTTACATATGATTGAAAATGAAACCTTTTTTGTTTGTTTTTTCATGCAGGCTGTGTGAGTCACAGACAAAAGGACATGATGCTAGGACTGCATGGACAGAAACAAAAGTGCTTTAACACCTAAATGAAAGAGAAACGGTTTAATTAAGCTAAAGTTGTTTTGGTGACTATAGTGTCCGTTTAACTAATCATGGCAGCTCAATGGCAGCTAATCATGACCGTCATCTGCATGTTGAAGTGTGCTCAGGAATATGCGTGTGATAAAACAAGTTTATTTTTTGTACGGCTTTAAAACAGCATTGAATGCATTGTATCTGGTATGTTCATGGAGATTAGAACGAAGCCATGCTAGCCGCCCCCCCCCCCTCCCCCCCCCAGACCCCCTCACCCTTTCTACAACAAAAACACAACAAACGCCAACCTCAAAGCTCCATCGCACAGAAATAAAATAAGTCACATTTAATGCCACCAGCCAGGACAGAGAAAATTAAGATAAACACATTAGCAGAAAATTTAGTTCAGGAGTCTGGCAAAACAAATGGAGTTGATGTGATGTAAAGAGACATCTTCCCCCTCGCCCTCAGCATGCAAATCGCAGGACGGCCCCTGAAACCTGCAAGGCCCCACGTGAGACAGCTGCCACCAGCAGATCACATTCCTGCCCAATGTCAGCCTCTGCACAGGAGCTACTTTTAGAAATCATGTCTAAGACGATCCAAGCGCAATAAACAGGGAAGGCAACGGGCAGCCGCACAACGTTAAGGAACAGTTGGAAAATCACAGAGGAACTCAATGACTAAACAGTGAGAGGACAATCAATGTGGGTGATTTATGCCAAAATATGAAGGCAGTTCTTTTAGTGAAAATGTGTTTTAAATCCCCGGGTAGATTGTGGCACCAAATGATTGGAGACAGATAGAATGGCCATTTCTACCAATTCTCTAATAAGAAGTATTCCTACGGAATAAATCAGATCAGCACAATATTACAAACTAGCCCCAAGTCATGGTGTTAGGGGTGTGTGGCTTAGTCAAAGTCCTAGAGACAATTAATGAGACCAACAATATTAAGACCACTCGTTTTACTTTAATACAGAACAACGGCATCGTTATAACAATCTGGTGCTAGATCGTAATGAAGCAGAATTTAATTTAGCACGTCCTACTCCTTCAATCAGGTGATATAGAATGGAATGTCCTATTCATTTAGCATTAGCCAGCCTCTATAGAATGGAATGCCCTATTCATTCAGCATTAGCCAGCCTCTATAGAATGGAATGTCCTATTCATTTAGCATTTGCCAGCCTCTATAGAATGGAATGTCCTATTAATTTAGCATTAGCCAGCCTCTATAGAATGGAATGTCCTATTCATTTAGCATTAGCCAGCCTCTATAGAATGGAATGTCCTATTCATTTAGCATTAGCCAGCCTCTATAGAATGGAATGTCCTATTCATTTAGCATTAGCCAGACTCTATAGAATGGAATGTCCTATTCATTTAGCATTAGCCAGACTCTATAGAATGGAATGTCCTATTCATTAAGCATTAGCCAGCCTCTATAGAATGGAATGTCCTATTCATTTAGCATTAGCCAGACTCTATAGAATGGAATGTCCTATTCATTTAGCATTAGCCAGACTCTATAGAATGGAATGTCCTATTCATTTAGCATTAGCCAGACTCTATATAATGGAATGTCCTATTCATTTAGCATTAGCCAGACTCTATAGAATGGAATGTCCTATTCATTTAGCATTAGCCAGACTCTATAGAATGGAATGTCCTATTCATTTAGCATTAGCCAGCCTCTATAGAATGGAATGTCCTATTCATTTAGCATTAGCCAGCCTCTATAGAATGGAATGTCCTATTCATTTAGCATTAGCCAGACTCTATAGAATGGAATGTCCTATTCATTTAGCATTAGCCAGACTCTATAGAATGGAATGTCCTATTCATTAAGCATTAGCCAGCCTCTATAGAATGGAATGTCCTATTCATTTAGCATTAGCCAGACTCTATAGAATGGAATGTCCTATTCATTTAGCATTAGCCAGACTCTATAGAATGGAATGTCCTATTCATTTAGCATTAGCCAGACTCTATAGAATGGAATGTCCTATTCATTTAGCATTAGCCAGACTCTATAGAATGGAATGTCCTATTCATTTAGAATTAGCCAGACTCTATAGAATGGAATGTCCTATTCATTTAGCATTAGCCAGCCTCTATATAATGGAATGTCCTATTCATTTAGCATTAGCCAGCCTCTGTAGAATGGAATGTCCTATTCATTTAGCATTAGCCAGCCTCTATAGAATGGAATGTCCTATTCATTTAGCATTAGCCAGCCTCTATAGAATGGAATGTCCTATTCATTTAGCATTAGCCAGCCTCTATAGAATGGAATGTCCTATTCATTTAGCATTAGCCAGCCTCTATATAATGGAATGTCCTATTCCTTTAGCATTAGCCAGCCTCTATAGAGTGGAATGTCCTATTCATTTAGCATTAGCCAGCCTCTATAGAATGGAATGTCCTATTCATTTAGCATTAGCCAGACTCTATAGAATGGAATGTCCTATTCATTTAGCATTAGCCAGACTCTATAGAATGGAATGTCCTATTCATTAAGCATTAGCCAGCCTCTATAGAATGGAATGTCCTATTCATTTAGCATTAGCCAGCCTCTATAGAATGGAATGTCCTATTCATTTAGCATTAGCCAGCCTCTATAGAATGGAATGTCCTATTCATTTAGCATTAGCCAGACTCTATAGAATGGAATGTCCTATTCATTTAGCATTAGCCAGACTCTATAGAATGGAATGTCCTATTCATTTAGCATTAGCCAGCCTCTATAGAATGGAATGTCCTATTCATTTAGCATTAGCCAGACTCTATAGAATGGAATGCCCTATTCATTCAGCATTAGCCAGACTCTATATAATGGAATGTCCTATTCATTCAGCACTAGCCAGACTCTATAGAATGGAATGCCCTATTCATTCAGCATTAGCCAGCCTCTATAGAATGGAATGTCCTATTCATTTAGCATTAGCCAGCCTCTATAGAATGGAATGTCCTATTCATTTAGCATTAGCCAGCCTCTATATAATGGAATGTCCTATTCATTTAGCATTAGCCAGCCTCTATAGAATGGAATGTCCTATTCATTTAGCATTAGCCAGACTCTATAGAATGGAATGTCCTATTCATTTAGCATTAGCCAGCCTCTATAGAATGGAATGTCCTATTCATTTAGCATTAGCCAGCCTCTATATAATGGAATGTCCTATTCATTTAGCATTAGCCAGACTCTATAGAATGGAATGTCCTATTCATTTAGCATTAGCCAGACTCTATAGAATGGAATGTCCTATTCATTAAGCATTAGCCAGCCTCTATAGAATGGAATGTCCTATTCATTAAGCATTAGCCAGCCTCTATATAATGGAATGTCCTATTGATTCAGTATTAACTAGACCCTGCAGAATGGAATGTCCTATTCATTTAGCATTAGCCAGCCTCTATATAATGGAATGTCCTATTGATTCAGTATTAACTAGACCCTGCAGAATGGAATGTCCTATTCATTTAGCATTAGCCAGCCTCTATAGAATGGAATGTCCTATTCATTTAGCATTAGCCAGCCTCTATAGAATGGAATGCACTATTCATTTAGCATTAGCCAGACTTTATATAATGGAATGGCCTACTCATTTACTCTGTCGAATGGAATGCCCTATTCATTTAGCATTAGCCAGCCTCTATATAATGGAATGTCCTATTCATTTAGCATTAGCCAGACTCTATAGAATGGAATGTCCTATTCATTTAGCATTAGCCAGACTCTATAGAATGGAATGTCCTATTCATTTAGAATTAGCCAGACTCTATAGAATGGAATGTCCTATTCATTTAGCATTAGCCAGCCTCTATATAATGGAATGTCCTATTCATTTAGCATTAGCCAGCCTCTGTAGAATGGAATGTCCTATTCATTTAGCATTAGCCAGCCTCTATAGAATGGAATGTCCTATTCATTTAGCATTAGCCAGCCTCTATAGAATGGAATGTCCTATTCATTTAGCATTAGCCAGCCTCTATAGAATGGAATGTCCTATTCATTTAGCATTAGCCAGCCTCTATATAATGGAATGTCCTATTCCTTTAGCATTAGCCAGCCTCTATAGAGTGGAATGTCCTATTCATTTAGCATTAGCCAGCCTCTATAGAATGGAATGTCCTATTCATTTAGCATTAGCCAGCCTCTATAGAATGGAATGTCCTATTCATTTAGCATTAGCCAGCCTCTATAGAATGGAATGTCCTATTCATTTAGCATTAGCCAGCCTCTATATAATGGAATGTCCTATTCCTTTAGCATTAGCCAGCCTCTATAGAGTGGAATGTCCTATTCATTTAGCATTAGCCAGCCTCTATAGAATGGAATGTCCTATTCATTTAGCATTAGCCAGACTCTATAGAATGGAATGTCCTATTCATTTAGCATTAGCCAGACTCTATAGAATGGAATGTCCTATTCATTAAGCATTAGCCAGCCTCTATAGAATGGAATGTCCTATTCATTTAGCATTAGCCAGCCTCTATAGAATGGAATGTCCTATTCATTTAGCATTAGCCAGCCTCTATAGAATGGAATGTCCTATTCATTTAGCATTAGCCAGACTCTATAGAATGGAATGTCCTATTCATTTAGCATTAGCCAGACTCTATAGAATGGAATGTCCTATTCATTTAGCATTAGCCAGCCTCTATAGAATGGAATGTCCTATTCATTTAGCATTAGCCAGACTCTATAGAATGGAATGCCCTATTCATTCAGCATTAGCCAGACTCTATATAATGGAATGTCCTATTCATTCAGCACTAGCCAGACTCTATAGAATGGAATGCCCTATTCATTCAGCATTAGCCAGCCTCTATAGAATGGAATGTCCTATTCATTTAGCATTAGCCAGCCTCTATAGAATGGAATGTCCTATTCATTTAGCATTAGCCAGCCTCTATATAATGGAATGTCCTATTCATTTAGCATTAGCCAGCCTCTATAGAATGGAATGTCCTATTCATTTAGCATTAGCCAGACTCTATAGAATGGAATGTCCTATTCATTTAGCATTAGCCAGCCTCTATAGAATGGAATGTCCTATTCATTTAGCATTAGCCAGCCTCTATATAATGGAATGTCCTATTCATTTAGCATTAGCCAGACTCTATAGAATGGAATGTCCTATTCATTTAGCATTAGCCAGACTCTATAGAATGGAATGTCCTATTCATTAAGCATTAGCCAGCCTCTATAGAATGGAATGTCCTATTCATTAAGCATTAGCCAGCCTCTATATAATGGAATGTCCTATTGATTCAGTATTAACTAGACCCTGCAGAATGGAATGTCCTATTCATTTAGCATTAGCCAGCCTCTATATAATGGAATGTCCTATTGATTCAGTATTAACTAGACCCTGCAGAATGGAATGTCCTATTCATTTAGCATTAGCCAGCCTCTATAGAATGGAATGTCCTATTCATTTAGCATTAGCCAGCCTCTATAGAATGGAATGCACTATTCATTTAGCATTAGCCAGACTTTATATAATGGAATGGCCTACTCATTTACTCTGTCGAATGGAATGCCCTATTCATTTAGCATTAGCCAGCCTCTATATAATGGAATGTCCTATTCATTTAGCATTAGCCAGACTCTATAGAATGGAATGTCCTATTCATTTAGCATTAGCCAGACTCTATAGAATGGAATGTCCTATTCATTTAGAATTAGCCAGACTCTATAGAATGGAATGTCCTATTCATTTAGCATTAGCCAGCCTCTATATAATGGAATGTCCTATTCATTTAGCATTAGCCAGCCTCTGTAGAATGGAATGTCCTATTCATTTAGCATTAGCCAGCCTCTATAGAATGGAATGTCCTATTCATTTAGCATTAGCCAGCCTCTATAGAATGGAATGTCCTATTCATTTAGCATTAGCCAGCCTCTATAGAATGGAATGTCCTATTCATTTAGCATTAGCCAGCCTCTATATAATGGAATGTCCTATTCCTTTAGCATTAGCCAGCCTCTATAGAGTGGAATGTCCTATTCATTTAGCATTAGCCAGCCTCTATAGAATGGAATGTCCTATTCATTTAGCATTAGCCAGACTCTATAGAATGGAATGTCCTATTCATTTAGCATTAGCCAGACTCTATAGAATGGAATGTCCTATTCATTAAGCATTAGCCAGCCTCTATAGAATGGAATGTCCTATTCATTTAGCATTAGCCAGCCTCTATAGAATGGAATGTCCTATTCATTTAGCATTAGCCAGCCTCTATAGAATGGAATGTCCTATTCATTTAGCATTAGCCAGACTCTATAGAATGGAATGTCCTATTCATTTAGCATTAGCCAGACTCTATAGAATGGAATGTCCTATTCATTTAGCATTAGCCAGCCTCTATAGAATGGAATGTCCTATTCATTTAGCATTAGCCAGCCTCTATAGAATGGAATGCACTATTCATTTAGCATTAGCCAGACTTTATATAATGGAATGTCCTATTCATTTAGCATTAGCCAGCCTCTATAGAATGGAATGTCCTATTCATTTAGCATTAGCCAGCCTCTATATAATGGAATGTCCTATTCATTTAGCATTAGCCAGACTCTATAGAATGGAATGTCCTATTCATTTAGCATTTGCCAGCCTCTATAGAGTGGAATGTCCTATTCATTTAGCATTAGCCAGCCTCTATAGAATGGAATGCACTATTCATTTAGCATTAGCCAGCCTCTATATAATGGAATGTCCTATTCATTTAGCATTAGCCAGACTCTATAGAATGGAATGCCCTATTCATTCAGCAGTAGCCAGCCTCTATATAATGGAATGTCCTATTCATTTAGCATTAGCCAGACTCTATAGAATGGAATGTCCTATTCATTTAGCAGTAGCCAGCCTCTATATAATGGAATGTCCTATTCATTTAGCATTAGCCAGACTCTATAGAATGGAATGCCCTATTCATTCAGCATTAGCCAGCCTCTATATAATGGAATGTGCTATTCATTTAGCATTAGCCAGACTTTATATAATGGAATGTCCTTTTCATTTAGCATTAAGCAAGCTGTATAGAATGGAATGTCCTATTCATTCAGCATTAGCCAGCCTCTATATAATGGAATGTCCTATTCCTTTAGCATTAGCCAGCCTCTATAGAGTGGAATGTCCTATTCATTTAGCATTAGCCAGCCTCTATAGAATGGAATGTCCTATTCATTTAGCATTAGCCAGACTCTATAGAATGGAATGTCCTATTCATTTAGCATTAGCCAGACTCTATAGAATGGAATGTCCTATTCATTTAGCATTAGCCAGCCTCTATATAATGGAATGTCCTATTCCTTTAGCATTAGCCAGCCTCTATAGAGTGGAATGTCCTATTCATTTAGCATTAGCCAGCCTCTATAGAATGGAATGTCCTATTCATTTAGCATTAGCCAGACTCTATAGAATGGAATGTCCTATTCATTTAGCATTAGCCAGACTCTATAGAATGGAATGTCCTATTCATTAAGCATTAGCCAGCCTCTATAGAATGGAATGTCCTATTCATTTAGCATTAGCCAGCCTCTATAGAATGGAATGTCCTATTCATTTAGCATTAGCCAGCCTCTATAGAATGGAATGTCCTATTCATTTAGCATTAGCCAGACTCTATAGAATGGAATGTCCTATTCATTTAGCATTAGCCAGACTCTATAGAATGGAATGTCCTATTCATTTAGCATTAGCCAGCCTCTATAGAATGGAATGTCCTATTCATTTAGCATTAGCCAGCCTCTATAGAATGGAATGCACTATTCATTTAGCATTAGCCAGACTTTATATAATGGAATGTCCTATTCATTTAGCATTAGCCAGCCTCTATAGAATGGAATGTCCTATTCATTTAGCATTAGCCAGCCTCTATATAATGGAATGTCCTATTCATTTAGCATTAGCCAGACTCTATAGAATGGAATGTCCTATTCATTTAGCATTTGCCAGCCTCTATAGAGTGGAATGTCCTATTCATTTAGCATTAGCCAGCCTCTATAGAATGGAATGCACTATTCATTTAGCATTAGCCAGCCTCTATATAATGGAATGTCCTATTCATTTAGCATTAGCCAGACTCTATAGAATGGAATGCCCTATTCATTCAGCAGTAGCCAGCCTCTATATAATGGAATGTCCTATTCATTTAGCATTAGCCAGACTCTATAGAATGGAATGTCCTATTCATTTAGCAGTAGCCAGCCTCTATATAATGGAATGTCCTATTCATTTAGCATTAGCCAGACTCTATAGAATGGAATGCCCTATTCATTCAGCATTAGCCAGCCTCTATATAATGGAATGTGCTATTCATTTAGCATTAGCCAGACTTTATATAATGGAATGTCCTTTTCATTTAGCATTAAGCAAGCTGTATAGAATGGAATGTCCTATTCATTCAGCATTAGCCAGCCTCTATATAATGGAATGTCCTATTCCTTTAGCATTAGCCAGCCTCTATAGAGTGGAATGTCCTATTCATTTAGCATTAGCCAGCCTCTATAGAATGGAATGTCCTATTCATTTAGCATTAGCCAGACTCTATAGAATGGAATGTCCTATTCATTTAGCATTAGCCAGACTCTATAGAATGGAATGTCCTATTCATTTAGCATTAGCCAGCCTCTATATAATGGAATGTCCTATTCCTTTAGCATTAGCCAGCCTCTATAGAGTGGAATGTCCTATTCATTTAGCATTAGCCAGCCTCTATAGAATGGAATGTCCTATTCATTTAGCATTAGCCAGACTCTATAGAATGGAATGTCCTATTCATTTAGCATTAGCCAGACTCTATAGAATGGAATGTCCTATTCATTAAGCATTAGCCAGCCTCTATAGAATGGAATGTCCTATTCATTTAGCATTAGCCAGCCTCTATAGAATGGAATGTCCTATTCATTTAGCATTAGCCAGCCTCTATAGAATGGAATGTCCTATTCATTTAGCATTAGCCAGACTCTATAGAATGGAATGTCCTATTCATTTAGCATTAGCCAGACTCTATAGAATGGAATGTCCTATTCATTTAGCATTAGCCAGCCTCTATAGAATGGAATGTCCTATTCATTTAGCATTAGCCAGCCTCTATAGAATGGAATGCACTATTCATTTAGCATTAGCCAGACTTTATATAATGGAATGTCCTATTCATTTAGCATTAGCCAGCCTCTATAGAATGGAATGTCCTATTCATTTAGCATTAGCCAGCCTCTATATAATGGAATGTCCTATTCATTTAGCATTAGCCAGACTCTATAGAATGGAATGTCCTATTCATTTAGCATTTGCCAGCCTCTATAGAGTGGAATGTCCTATTCATTTAGCATTAGCCAGCCTCTATAGAATGGAATGCACTATTCATTTAGCATTAGCCAGCCTCTATATAATGGAATGTCCTATTCATTTAGCATTAGCCAGACTCTATAGAATGGAATGCCCTATTCATTCAGCATTAGCCAGCCTCTATATAATGGAATGTGCTATTCATTTAGCATTAGCCAGACTCTATAGAATGGAATGTCCTATTCATTTAGCATTAGCCAGACTCTATAGAATGGAATGTCCTATTCATTTAGCATTAGCCAGACTCTATAGAATGGAATGTCCTATTCATTTAGCATTAGCCAGCCTCTATATAATGGAATGTCCTATTCCTTTAGCATTAGCCAGCCTCTATAGAGTGGAATGTCCTATTCATTTAGCATTAGCCAGCCTCTATAGAATGGAATGTCCTATTCATTTAGCATTAGCCAGACTCTATAGAATGGAATGTCCTATTCATTTAGCATTAGCCAGACTCTATAGAATGGAATGTCCTATTCATTAAGCATTAGCCAGCCTCTATAGAATGGAATGTCCTATTCATTTAGCATTAGCCAGCCTCTATAGAATGGAATGTCCTATTCATTTAGCATTAGCCAGCCTCTATAGAATGGAATGTCCTATTCATTTAGCATTAGCCAGACTCTATAGAATGGAATGTCCTATTCATTTAGCATTAGCCAGACTCTATAGAATGGAATGTCCTATTCATTTAGCATTAGCCAGCCTCTATAGAATGGAATGTCCTATTCATTTAGCATTAGCCAGACTCTATAGAATGGAATGTCCTATTCATTTAGCATTAGCCAGACTTTATATAATGGAATGTCCTATTCATTTAGCATTAGCCAGCCTCTATAGAATGGAATGTCCTATTCATTCAGCATTAGCCAGCCTCTATAGAATGGAATGTCCTATTCATTTAGCATTAGCCAGCCTCTATAGAATGGAATGTCCTATTCATTTAGCATTAGCCAGCCTCTATAGAATGGAATGTCCTATTCATTCAGCATTAGCCAGCCTCTATATAATGGAATGTCCTATTCATTTAGCATTAGCCAGACTTTATATAATGGAATGTCCTATTCATTTAGCATTAGCCAGCCTCTATAGAATGGAATGTCCTATTCATTTAGCATTAGCCAGACTCTATAGAATGGAATGTCCTATTCATTTAGCATTAGCCAGCCTCTATAGAATGGAATGTCCTATTCATTCAGCATTAGCCAGCCTCTATAGAATGGAATGTCCTATTCATTTAGCATTAGCCAGACTCTATAGAATGGAATGTCCTATTCATTTAGCATTAGCCAGCCTCTATAGAATGGAATGTCCTATTCATTCAGCATTAGCCAGCCTCTATATAATGGAATGTCCTATTCATTTAGCATTAGCCAGACTTTATATAATGGAATGTCCTATTCATTTAGCATTAGCCAGCCTCTATAGAATGGAATGTCCTATTCATTTAGCATTAGCCAGACTTTATATAATGGAATGTCCTATTCATTTAGCATTAGCCAGCCTCTATAGAATGGAATGTCCTATTCATTAAGCATTAGCCAGCCTCTATAGAATGGAATGTCCTATTCATTTAGCATTAGCCAGACTCTATATAATGGAATGTCCTATTCATTTAGCATTAGCCAGCCTCTATAGAATGGAATGTCCTATTCATTAAGCATTAGCCAGCCTCTATAGAATGGAATGTCCTATTCATTTAGCATTAGCCAGCCTCTATAGAATGGAATGTCCTATTCATTTAGCATTAGCCAGACTCTATAGAATGGAATGTCCTATTCATTTAGCATTAGCCAGCCTCTATAGAATGGAATGTCCTATTCATTAAGCATTAGCCAGCCTCTATAGAATGGAATGTCCTATTCATTTAGCATTAGCCAGCCTCTATAGAATGGAATGTCCTATTCATTAAGCATTAGCCAGACTCTATAGAATGGAATGTCCTATTCATTTAGCATTAGCCAGCCTCTATAGAATGGAATGTCCTATTCATTTAGCATTAGCCAGACTCTATAGAATGGAATGTCCTATTCATTTAGCATTAGCCAGCCTCTATAGAATGGAATGTCCTATTCATTAAGCATTAGCCAGACTCTATAGAATGGAATGTCCTATTCATTTAGCATTAGCCAGCCTCTATAGAATGGAATGTCCTATTCATTTAGCATTAGCCAGACTCTATAGATCATACTATCCTACTCATTCAGCGTCTACAACGGCCGTCATAGCCTCAAGTACAGATGTGAATCTTCGTTTTTGTATATTTCTATTTACGTACATTTTAATTTTGTAACAATGCTATTGCATTTTTATTTTTTGCGAAAGGAGGGAAATGTACTCTCTTACTCTCTCGTGAGTTTTCCAATCATGAAGCCAGTAACAGAATTGGATATTTGGGGGGTGTTTGGGGTACCTGAAGATTCTGCACCCACAAGTGCTGGAGATGTAAATCCAACCTTTGCGTTATCGAACGGAGTATCCAACATGTAGTGGTCCTCCTTGTACAAACAAACATAATTAACTGCATATAAATTATTAGCACCTCACACATGTCTAATACACATACACAAAATGATCCATTCACTGACATTTAGTTACACGCATACACACATATATCCAGCCACAATCACACACTAGCATACAGACTCATACATCCACAGACACACACACACACAGAGAAAATTGGATTTTGTAAGCAGGGTCAGGACATTTTTTGGCTAGTGCATATTGTGCTTGACCCCTTAATACAAACCATGATTTTCCTCCACTAATGAGAGGCCAGGCAGCACTAATCGATACAGTATTACAGGTGTTGTACTGTAGAACTCACAGCAAAGAACAAATAATGAGGTGGCCATTTATGCGCTGTCCTTACACAGCAAGAGCTGTGGCTTTTGTAGCCCCCCATCACACGTGAGTGTGGCCAGCTTAGTACCACTTATTGAGCATTATATTATAATCTATCTGCACTGTATTATTGTTCTGATGCCCTTTGAGATTTCATCATTCCGGTGTGGGAGTCAGGGCACATGGGCATGTAAAACGGAAGAAAAATGTCTGGGCCCTCACTTACCCAGCCTATGCTGCCCCCAGGGCCTATTGGGATAGAATTTCCCAGTGAATCTCTCGCTGTGCCTCGGCTGGATTGTGAACATGGAGTCTATATGCTTGAAGTTTCCAGGTTATACTTGCATGGGTGGATGGTTTTACAAATGGCTGCAAAGTGTTGTTTAAGATGGAGACAAAAAAAACCCACAAACACACATAGTATTTAGCCCACCCCCACATTGGGATGTATGGGAATGGGGATTGGCATCCCCATAAGGGGCAGTACACCCCAAAACTAGGGTGGAAACACCCACGGGAAGGGGCATGTCAGTCTTGCGTCAAATGTTAGACCCGAAAGCGGGACAGTTGTGAGGCATGTATTTAGGTCCAACGTAGTGTTCAGCTCATGAAGCCGATAAACCAGGTTAACCAGTTTATCACAGGGCCAAGGGCAGGTGTCCTGCTTGTACAGCCCAACGAACCGCTATGCCTACTTGTTTAGCAATAGACAGGTTCTACAGAACAGCATTGACCAGGTTCTATAGAAAAGAACAAACTAAATACAGCCAGCAGATAAGAATTATCCTGCCGTTAGAACCCGTTAGTATTTTCCTCTTTCTGGACGAGGTCTAGAACACAGAATACATGCGGTTAGGCTGCTGAAAATTCACCAAACGGTGTCATATACCCTTACGCTGCCATGGACTTATGCACCAACACGTTTCGGCTTTCCTTGTCTCTGTGCAAAATCAGCTGCTGGGAATATTTAAAGAAGTCACACCATTTCAGATGGATTATCAATAAGCATTCAAACGTTTAAGGCGTCGTACATCGTATATATAAAATGGCATTAGTCTACTGCGCATGTGTACATGAAAACAAAAGGGACAACTTGAGAGTCTGCAAGGTTAAAGCAAAAGTTACATTTCATGAATGTGCTGTAGAAAAAACTGCTGACCGAAGCAGGAGTAAAGAACTTAGCTTTTAACCTCCGCAGACGTGGAAGGGCCTAACGAGGTCGAAGGTTTTAACCCTTTATTTACTTTTATCTATGACAATTCCCCTCTTCTGGTGCCACAGGTGAGAGTTCTAGGCAAGGTATCTCCAGGTATACTAGTTATACCTGTGGGACTTTAATTATATCTTCGTCCTCGGTACCCTTGCTATCTCACACCAAAGAAGCCATCAAGGAAGACTTGCCCAGATATCTGTGGGTTACGGGATAATATGTGTTATTAAATCCACAGGTTAATATATATATATATATATAGCTCTGTATGTTTAGGGGAATATTTATTTATGGCTTAGGTAAAACAACTCCTTTTCCATCACATGCCTATTGATTAGCTCAGGTATCAGACACGTGGTCCCTGCCATTGTGTCTAAACGCTTTCTTTACTCTTTCTTTTCAGATCAAAGCTGCACTTACTTCAAACATTTCACCTCAGGGGAGAATGCCGAAATCTTTGAGGTGACTACTCAGAAAGGTAGAGTATATACTGATTGTTTTGATCTTTTTTTTTTATCACCTCGACATTTGTTGTATGTTTGAATATTTAACAGAGCTTTATTGCAATAAATGTCACAGAAAATGTCTAAATGAACTTTCCAAGCACCAAAACCACTACAGCCAACTGGTTGGTTATCCTGTCAGGAGTAATTTGTTAAACCGTTGTATTAGCCTTCAGATGGTAAGCTCATGGGCAGAGCCCTCTACCTTATACAATGGTCTGTCTTTTTCCACAATTGTACAGCGCTGCGGAATATGTTGGTGCTTTATAAATGCCAGTAATAAATGTAAATAAATAACAGTTTGACAAGTTACCTGGGTCTTAAAGGGTGCCAGCATCTGGTCTTCTTCTATAAGAGTAGCTGGGTCTTCAGAGTCTTCACTGAACTAAGTAGGTCCGACAGAGGACCTCACTCATTGGTTAACAACAGACAGATGACACGATCAGCCAATGAGAGCTGCCGTGCACGGCCCTGCTTAGTATATACATGAATTCATTGTATTCGTCTTTAAACAAATTGATCAATTTAACTACCAATCAATCCGTTAGGGAAACCTAATTTCAAGTGTTAAAACAAAACAGATTCGTTGGGGAAACATTTTACCCAAATGGCAAATAGCTAGGTATGCAAACTCTGAATCACAAAATAAACGAAAACATTTAAATGTATTAAAATGAATCTAAATGTTTTCCGGGAGAATCAATTTGTGTAAAACAATCTGATTTGTTTAAAGATGATTGCAACAAATGCACGTCTACTACTTAGCCATGTAGAGCTGACTGGATCTTCCTTGAAATAGGGGGTGAGGGTACGGGTGCTCAGCTGGGCCCATGTAAGTTGTCAAATAGCTCTAAAAATAACAGTCTGACAAATTAGTCTTCGATGGCACCAGGAAACTCCAGGCACCGGAATAACTGTAGCAACTTAAAAAAAAAAAAATAGAGAAAATGAAGGGGAAAAAAGGGGACATGTTCTGTTTAAATGATACAAATCCTCAATCTCTCTTATATTTGTCCTGAGTGCGGCTATGAATCCGTTTCACAGTGTAGACCAGGCCTGTCCAACCTGCGGCCCCCAGATGTTGCTGAACTACAACTCCCATGATTCTTAGAAACATAGAAACATAGAATGTGACGGCAGATAAGAACCATTCGGCCCATCTAGTCTGCCCAATTTTCTAAATACTTTCATTAGTCCCTGGCCTTATCTTATAGTTAGGATAGCCTTATGCCTATCCCACGCATGCTTAAACTCCTTTACTGTGTTAACCTATACCACTTCAACTGGAAGGCTATTCCGTGTATCCACTACCCTCTCAGTAAAGTAATACTTCCTGATATTATTTTTAAACCTTTGTCCCTCTAATTTAAGACTATGTCCTCTTGTTGTGGTAGTTTTTCTTCTTTTAAATATAGTCTCCTCCTTTACTGTCTTGATTCCCTTTATGTATTTAAATGTTTCTATCATATCCCCCCTGTCTCGTCTTTCCTCAAATTTTTATTTCTACAGTTTGTAGTTCCATTGTGAATATTTCATATTCCCCGATTTCATAAAAAACCATGACCGTGTACATTCAGGTTTCTCAAGTACAGAAACATGTATTGCAGGCCTCCCAACAGTCCTGCTTTTGGAGGGACAGTTCTGCTAATAGTTGCCTGGTGTCGCACATTTGGGGATTCCAGTGAACGGTTATCAAGCAGCACAGCGCAAACAAATCATTAGACACGCTTTCGCAGAGCACATTAGGACAACCCAGAGTGCATGTCAAGGTCCAGGCGATAAGGTGCCAACCTGGCTAGCTGATACAACCCTTTAGTGGGCAGGCCTGGCCCTATTGTGGGCAGGCCTGGTCCTATTCTGGACAGACCCTTCATTATGGGCATTGCAGTGATACCCGTCACATCACTGGTGACCCCCCTCAAGGCCTACCTCCCAATGTTGGGACAAGGTATGGTAATATACGTAAATACACGCAGAATATGAGGTTAATGCAAATTGTAGTAAATTGAAAACCAAAACAAAATTTAGGCGAAAGTATCTAATTTGGAAAATTTGAGACCTTCCATGGTCCATGCGTTGTTTTATGGCGGCCCCCAGGAAGAAGCAGAAAGTTTGAAATCCTGGTTTGTGATTGGATGTCCAGTTCGCTAATGCCTTTTTCTTTTCTCTCCTATCCCCCCATTGACAGAATACAGCATCTCGGCAGCGGCGATCGCCATCATCGGAGTTGGTTTCATGACGATGGGGATGGTGTGTACTCTCCTGTCCTTTAAACAGAAGCTGGATTACCTGTTAAAACCAGCCGGACTTTTCTTCGTCTTTTCAGGTTAGTGTGTTTGCAAAAATTACACGTGAATATCAGGACAAGGGACACATTTGTTTTTCTTCTTCTTCTGAGAAGATAGAATTGTACAGCAGACAGAAGGAGGCCATTAATTAAACCGGATCTGTGGGTTGTCTGATCACCAACTACAGCCAATCACAATACAACACAGACCTTTAAAATATCTCCCGGTCAGTTCTTATTTTCCCAGATATCCTAGCCTCAGCTGCACTAGTTCAGATTAAAGTCATTTATATTACGGTCTTACGTTAAAAATCAGACTGTTGTTATTGACAGATCTATATATCAAAATCCAAGGCAAGTGAACAGATGGTGTTTTAGCAATTTACTATACAGAACAAAAAATATGCATTTATGAAAAGAGTTGCACGTCTGTAGTGTAAATCAGCTCTACAACACACTTTTCGTAAAACTAAGAATATATAAAAAGGTGCGCTGTGTCTTTAAGACAAGCAAATATTTTATATCAGTGTAAAATATAAATTAAATAAAGTGCAAATGTGTGCAAAGTCTGAAATAGTGTTTACTATATTGACATATCACCATATGTATATAAAGTGCCAAATAGTGTACACACGGTGATACACTTACTGTACACAATAGTAATTGCTACTGCACGGACGGCTGTCCTTTTGTGAGTTCAATATTGGCGTTTCGCACTTTCACGGTTTATACAGAGTTTCACTATTATTTGTTCGTTTTCTTTTTATGTTTCCGGATGTTATAGAAGAATTGCTATTGTGTACAGTAAGTGTATCACCGTGTGTACACTATTTGGCACTTTATATACATATGGTGATATTTCAATATAGTAGACACTATTTGAGAATTTGCACAAATTTGCACGTTATCTAATTTATATTTTACACCGATATAAAATAATATTTGCATGTCTTAAAGACACAGCGCACCTTTTTTATATATTCTAAGATTTATATATACAGTTTTGCCAATTTCCACAAAATAGTAAAACAAAATGAAAACATGAAAAGGTGATCTTGCTTTTCCTCAGGTCTCTGTATGATCATCTCGGCGGAGGTCATTAGACAGTCCGTTCACCGCATGATAGACAGCAAGGACACGGTCTGGATCGAGTATTACTATTCCTGGTCTTTCGCCTGCGCCTGTGCGTCCTTCGCCCTGCTCTTCATTTGTGGAATAGCTCTCGTTCTCATCTCCTTGCCTCGGATGCCGAGGAACCCCTGGGAATCTTGCATGGACGCTGAGCCTGATATGTAAATAAAGTTAAAAAAAAAAGCACACCTACTGCGAATACGGCTGACGCAAGGATGGGAGACAAGGGGTTAAATTATCCGTTCCGGTTGCTGAAGGAACAGGTCACGTTCCCTTACATCAAAAAGGACAAGGAGCGCAGCTTTTTAAAGAATTTGTTTATATCCCAAATTTATAGGTATTTAAGCTTTCTACTTCCGTTACCACGTTTCTGATTGGTTCGGAGAGGCAGCGAGCGCAGTGAATAGCTGGCGAGCAACATAGTTGGGAAGCAAAGTCTTAAAATCTTCCTCAGACCCTCCCCCAGTACGGCAATACCTCTCATGTATGTACCTACATACTGCCAGTGTATATTTAGTAGAGTCCGCTGCAATTAACGCCAACAATCCACCCAGAGTCTCGGTAACAAGGATACTCTATGTGGCATGCTGTCTATTTAAAACGTTATTTAATTAGCTTTAAATAGCCTGGAATACATGATCCCAAGGCGTTGAGCAACAAATGCCTATGATTTGTCATCTCCTTTCGGTAGTGGCTGAAATTTAAGTGCGTAATACTCCCGGCTCTGAGAGAGTCTTAAAGACATATTCATGATTTATTCTAGTTAAATTCACTCGGGAAATTTAAAGCCATTATGTTGTGTGTGATAGGTTTGGGTGGAAGAGTATTTTTATGATATTGGGGGGGTGTGATGGGAGGGTGGAGATTTGTAACGAAATAAAGTGATGATCCGAATCTTCTCTTCATGTCAATTCATCATTTCATGGAACGTGTTGAGTACTTTTAGGGAATATGACACGTCAACATTTATTAAAAGGGACACTTCAGACATACTTCAAATGCATCGAATTGGTTTTAGAGTCCGGAATCCCCTGGCACAGTTCCTCCGTTCAGTGTTAAATCATTTTTGAGCAGTTTAAAACTTAATAAAGTTCCATAGCTTTCCAAAGCCCGGCCTCCAACGGAGGCCAAATCAGCGATTATACAACATAAGGAAGCGCCTTGTGGCTTCAGACACTATAACTACTTGAATGAGATGAAGCAGTGGCAGTGCCCACAGTGTCTCTTTAAATTTGAATACTAGAGAATTAACAACTGGAATGCGAATCTGAAGCCAAAAGAAGCCAAGTGGAAAAGACACGCAAACAGCTGAATTGTTCTAACTCGGCTGGTTTAGCGCACAGGTTCCCACAAAGGCCAGTTTATCCACTACAGTATTTCTGTTAAAATAACTAAGAAGGAAACATCCTTGATAACACAGGGTTAAATCACCTCAATTTAGGGCCCACTGAAAGCATAGGTTAAATGGAAAATTTTCTCATTTCAGTTTTTCTGCCCAAAAATGCGAAATGTATTTAGAATTCTTCATGGAAGCGCTTCCATTAATCTTCCGAGTACAGATTATGCCTCAACGAGCAGGAAACAAACCGTTTCAAAACACATTGGAAACATTCAAAGAGCGGCTTCCAACCACCATAGGATGAAAAATCTGGCAGTAAAATACCGGGTCACAAAGAAAGGACTGTGTGTAGAATTCCAGGCCACTTGGGAAGTATGTGTTTGCATTATATTATGCGACTCAGAAGTGAGTCTGGCAATCTTACTTGAGAAGTGTTAGAGTTCTAGCACAGGTGCTCTCCTGCTCACTAGCAGCTGGATGGGGGTAGAGGGACACGCTCTATTTTGGGCATATTCCCTCTGCCCCTCTTTTCTACCCTACTGTCCCTCGTTTCTAGGTGCTCCTTATTATCACAGAGCTCCACAGCAATAATACTCCCAGTAATGTGTCTGAGTGTATAACAGAGCTCCGCAGCAATAATACTCCCAGTAATGTGTCTGAGTGTATAACAGAACTCCACAGCAATAATACTCCCAGTAATGTGTCTGAGTGTATAACAGAGCTCCACAGCAATAATACTCCCAGTAATGTGTCTGAGTGTATAACAGAGCTCCACAGCAATAATACTCCCAGTAATGTGTCTGAGTGTATAACAGAGCTCCGCAGCAATAATACTCCCAGTAATGTATCTGAATGTATAACAGAGCTCCACAGCAATAATACTCCCAGTAATGTGTCTTTAAACTACAATAAATGTGTTCAGAAATCAGTGTTCCTGTTTTAGATCACATTTTAGTTGTATAGATTGTTATTGGTAAGTCAAATTAAAGTGTCCCAATTTATCCATCTGAAATATTGGAAGGTATGGGGTAATCACCATACTGAGTGCGAATATATGTGAACTTACTGTGTCCTCTGGGATCAGACTATTTGTCCATCTATACAGCATGGATCAGGGAGTCTGTGCTGAACCCTCATAGAAAATTTCTCAGATATTATCACTGTCACAAACAGTCTCTTTGAGTCCAGCTGTCTCACCATTTCACAGAATAAAGTATGTCTCTGTACTGGGGAAGTCTCACTCTCATTGCTCCCAGCCAGCCTCTGTGTTGGAGCAGTCTCACTCTCATTGCTCCCAGTTTGTCTCTGCATTGAAACAGATCCACTCTCATTGCTCCCAGGCTGTCTCTGTATTGAGGCAGTCTCACTCTCATTGCTCCCAGGCTGTCTCTGTATTATGGCTGTCTCACTCTCATTGCTCCCACGCTGTCTCTGTATTATGGCAGTCTCACTCTCATTGCTCCCACGCTGTCTCTGTATTATGGCAGTCTCACTCTCATTGCTCCCACGCTGTCTCTGTATTATGGCAGTCTCACTCTCATTGCTCCCAGGCTGTCTCTGTATTGAGGCAGTCTCACTCTCATTGCTCCCAGGCTGTCTCTGTATTGAGGCAGTCTCACTCTCATTGCTCCCAGGCTGTCTCTGTATTGAGGCAGTCTCACTCTCATTGCTCCCAGGCTGTCTCTGTATTGAGGCAGTCTCACTCTCATTGCTCCCAGGCTGTCTCTGTATTGAGGCAGTCTCACTCTCATTGCTCCCAGGCTGTCTCTGTATTGAGGCAGTCTCACTCTCATTGCTCCCAGGCTGTCTCTGTATTGAGGCAGTCTCACTCTCATTGCTCCCAGGCTGTCTCTGTATTGAGGCAGTCTCACTCTCATTGCTCCCAGGCTGTCTCTGTATTGAGGCAGTCTCACTCTCATTGCTCCCAGGCTGTCTCTGTATTGAGGCAGTCTCACTCTCATTGCTCCCAGGCTGTCTCTGTATTGAGGCAGTCTCACTCTCATTGCTCCCAGGCTGTCTCTGTATTGAGGCAGTCTCACTCTCATTGCTCCCAGGCTGTCTCTGTATTGAGGCAGTCTCACTCTCATTGCTCCCAGGCTGTCTCTGTATTGAGGCAGTCTCACTCTCATTGCTCCCAGGCTGTCTCTGTATTGAGGCAGTCTCACTCTCATTGCTCCCAGGCTGTCTCTGTATTGAGGCAGTCTCACTCTCATTGCTCCCAGGCTGTCTCTGTATTGAGGCAGTCTCACTCTCATTGCTCCCAGGCTGTCTCTGTATTGAGGCAGTCTCACTCTCATTGCTCCCAGGCTGTCTCTGTATTGAGGCAGTCTCACTCTCATTGCTCCCAGGCTGTCTCTGTATTGAGGCAGTCTCACTCTCATTGCTCCCAGGCTGTCTCTGTATTGAGGCAGTCTCACTCTCATTGCTCCCAGGCTGTCTCTGTATTGAGGCAGTCTCACTCTCATTGCTCCCAGGCTGTTTCTGTATTGAGGCAGTCTCACTCTCATTGCTCCCAGGCTGTCTCTGTATTGAGGTAGTCTCACTCTCATTGCTCGCAGGCAGCCTCTGTATTGGAGCAGTCTAACTCTCACTGCTCACAGCTTGTCTCTGTATTGAGGCAGTCTCACTCTCATTGCTCCCAGGCTGTCTCTGTATTATGGCAGTCTCACTCTCATTGCTCCCAGGCTGTCTCTGTATTATGGCAGTCTCACTCTCATTGCTCCCAGGCTGTCTCTGTATTGAGGCAGTCTCACTCTCATTGCTCCCAGGCTGTCTCTGTATTGAGGCAGTCTCACTCTCATTGCTCCCAGGCTGTCTCTGTATTGAGGCAGTCTCACTCTCATTGCTCCCAGGCTGTCTCTGTATTGAGGCAGTCTCACTCTCATTGCTCCCAGGCTGTCTCTGTATTGAGGCAGTCTCACTCTCATTGCTCCCAGGCTGTTTCTGTATTGAGGCAGTCTCACTCTCATTGCTCCCAGGCTGTCTCTGTATTGAGGTAGTCTCACTCTCATTGCTCGCAGGCAGCCTCTGTATTGGAGCAGTCTAACTCTCACTGCTCACAGCTTGTCTCTGTATTGAGGCAGTCTCACTCTCATTGCTCCCAGGCTGTCTCTGTATTATGGCAGTCTCACTCTCATTGCTCCCAGGCTGTCTCTGTATTATGGCAGTCTCACTCTCATTGCTCCCAGGCTGTCTCTGTATTATGGCAGTCTCACTCTCATTGCTCCCAGGCTGTCTCTGTATTATGGCAGTCTCACTCTCATTGCTCCCAGGCTGTCTCTGTATTGAGGCAGTCTCACTCTCATTGCTCCCAGGCTGTCTCTGTATTGAGGCAGTCTCACTCTCATTGCTCCCAGGCTGTCTCTGTATTGAGGCAGTCTCACTCTCATTGCTCCCAGGCTGTCTCTGTATTGAGGTAGTCTCACTCTCATTGCTCGCAGGCAGCCTCTGTATTGGAGCAGTCTAACTCTCACTGCTCACAGCTTGTCTCTGTATTGAGCCCCTTATTCCTGGGAGAGGTGTTCATTGAATCCCTCAGTACCTGTGATTACTGACACCTGGGAATTAACCCTGTGTATCCCAGTCCTGAAACTGATCCATAGAAATCACACCATTAACTAACACATCATTCCTTGAGCTCAGGTGCAGTAATTAGTGCGAGTCACGTGACAGGCTCACCTGTGCTCAAGCCTGGAAGGTGGAGTGAATTTTACCATTCACTTCACACGTTATTACAAAGAAATCCATTAAAAAAATACCTGTTTATGTTTTATTTTTGAGCTAATTTAGATATCTGTACAGGGCATATCAGTAAGTCATGTGACACTCCTCCCAGACCCACCATTATAAACACTTAATGCTGTTGGGCATAACATGAAAAGTGCTGTCTATGGGTGCTGTTGTGGTTTTAGTCAAAGCCCTTCACACACATACATTGAAATAAATACAGGAGTAATAAATATATGTTTTGGAGAAATCCAAAACCCACTCCCAGAGTTTGGGTTTTGATGTAAAGAATATTATACCTTTTCTATAGACAGCGCCCACAAACAATACTATGAATGAATGACAAGTCCCATAAACCTCTGCTGGGCTGGATATATGGGATAAGATCAGAATTTATGGGTTAGCAGACCCAGGCAGAGAGTGATGATGCTTGGCAGGGGAAAATCAGCAGATGTAGGCCATTTCAATAAATGTTTTAAATATATATATTTTAAAATGTATTATTTCTATTACACTTCCACCCTGGGGAGGCCCTTTGATTTTCTCCCGAACTCTGGATTTCATGAACAGTTGGACTAGATAGGATCTCCTGTTCTGCCACCTTGAATGTGTTCTCTGGTGTCTCCAAAATTGATAAAGTGATTGCACTCTGCAAACTAAACACAGGCCATTCGGACCATATGGGATCATTTCAGATGTGCTGTTCAAATGGGTTTAGCCGTTCTGGCCAGGGCAGTGGTCGACCCAGTCTTCATGCTTTTTTTTCTTCTTCTAATTTTAAAAATTTTTTTTTTTTTTTTTTTAAGTATTGTCAGTGTAACACATTAAAGGAGAATTGTTACTTCCAAGCATTTTCCTTACTGTCTTTACTTATGACAAATACATATTTATAAAGGGTGAAAATAAAATATGGAAATCCACACCTCTTTATCCTGTATATAATTATAAGCCAGCCTGGCAGCGGAAACAGTATAAGGAAATCAGTCTTTGCATTCCTCTCATTTGCATCGTGTGCCCTGGCTGTGCCATGAATTAACTGGATTGTGATATAATTTGCTATTTCTATAAATATATGTAAAAAAACAAATGGGTTAATCCAGCCTCTAGTGGTTGTCTCATTGACAGCCGCTAGAGGCACTTCTTACTGTGATTTTCACAGTGAGAAGACGCCAGCGTCCATAGGAAAGCATTGAGAATGCTTTCCTATGAGACTGGCTGAATGTGCATGCGGCTCATGCCGTGCATGCGCATTTGCATTCAGTTGAAGACGGAGAAAGGAGGAGGAGAGTCTCCAGAGCTGAGGGAGCCCGGCCCTGGAGAAAGGTGAGTGTTTAACCCCCTTCCTCTCCATTCAGCCCGGCGGGAGTGGGACCCTGAGGGTGGGGGCACCCTCCAGCACTATAGTGCCAGAAAAAAAAAGAGTTTTCCTGGCACTATAGAGGTCCTTTAATTGTTCTTGTTTTTTTTTTTTTTTTTTGCAGGCTGTGGATTGAATTCCAGCAGGGTTTAGATTCTCTCCAAAATGTTACATTTGTTTGAATGAGCAAGGGGCTAAACAGGCATGTTACGTAGCTTTGACACCTAGATTGGAATGAAAAACAGCACAAGCAATATGGCTATCTTGCAGCGTATTATTGTATTATTTAAGATGATTGGGCACATTAGAAAACAATGCCATCTTACATTTACCTGCACAAAGATACATGTAGTAGGTGTGAGGCGATATAGAATCAAACCAAACGTCTAAAGTTTACCAGAATTCTTTATGTTGTCTGAATGTTTGTGTAACAGTCTTATGTGGTTATATCTTAGATAATTGTCCAAATTCACTAGATTTACCATTTTTGTGTTTCCAACAGGGTGGAAGCCAGGAATTCCACGCTCTGCCCTGATGTAAAATGAGGCGCATGCCTAAAGAATCCAATTGGCCTGTGTTGGCTTTCACAAAAGTGCAAGTCAACACAGGGCCTCAGTTATGTGAAGCTGGAAAGTAAAGCCAATGACAAAATTGACAAATGCCATGGACCTTCACCGAAGATGTACTTATTGTCAACCTGTAAGTTATACATAAGGAAAATCACTTTCCAGTGTTCCTTGTGTATACCTTTAAAAAATAAGCTTTGTTGGGGTGACAACAACTGCCCTCGTTAAAGACATCCGTTGGTGCCCTGAAAGACTGGACGCAATGAAGGCTCAGATATCTTAATGAACAGGCTGAGCACCATGTGAAACACTGTCCATAAAACCTAAAAGTGCCAATTATCGTGGCACCATATCTACTAAGGTGTGTCCTGATTAACAACTGGAAAGGCCAGAAGTTCATCGGAATCTCTCTCTGTATTGCACATAGACCATCTGTGCCCCATGGGATGAACTATTACCCATCGTTTTCCCAATTAATTTCCCTGTGATTCAGTCTGCTTGTGAATGTGTTTTAGATGTTTGACCCTACAGGTAGAGATTGTTTTATATTTTGCTAGAGTCCAGTTGGAGATGGAGATCGGACACTTGAGACCAGAAAGCCCTTAATGAAGCACTACCTAGGTCAGATCCCAGTTTAGGGACCAACACTAGCAGAGTTCCTCAAAACTGCCTTCCATGGCCCCATACAGGCCAAGAAACGAGGATGTCCTTATAGGTGGACAAGTGTCTCAAAGAAAACGACTGCTGCAATGGTTAAGAGTTCTATGAAATTGTGGCGTGGTGGTATCTGGTGACGGGTTTAATGCCAGGAGGAACAACACCCACAGACTAACAAAGCAGGTCAGAATAAAGTGTTAACCAAAACACGCTGATAACTAACAGTCACCACTTAGACTGCAGAAACTAGTGCCTGTTTAATTATGCGCAGCTTACAGGTATGCTGTCCACATTTACAAGGCATTCGTTCATATACAGTAATTTACAAATAATTCTTCTACATTCACTGTCACAAAGAGGATTAATTTGCTGCTGACCTGACTACCAAAACTGCATTTATTCATTAAATAAGTGACATCATCGTTGAAAAGGGAAGGAAAAATGACTGATTGTCTAGACAGAGACACTTACAGTTTCATTTTCAAAAGGTCATGATTAAATTGCTGCCAGTGTTTTTAACCATCGTTCCAAAGCTCAAGGCTCTGTACCATAAAACTTTACATGTGGCAAAAGTTCACCAACAATTTGGCTACAGGATCAGGTCATATAAGAGTTGGAATGCGAGCTCTTTGAACAAGAATTACATGTGCGCACGTGCATGTGTCAAGAACACTCAATCCGGTTTTAATTTTGCCATTGCTCAAGTCATAAATATTTTGGCATTACATGGCACAGTCTTTATAATTCCTTTATGTAGAAGATTTTGAAGACATTACTACTGAGACCTCCTATAGCACTAGAATGTGTGAAATACTCCCCACACGGATTTCAGAAAGGGTAGTTTATGGATAAAATTAGGACGCAACGTTATATGCCATTTTTCATCTGCAAAATTAAAAAAAAAAAAAAATGAATGCTACTGTTGCATTTTAAGTAGTTTAAAATGTGCTAAAATGCATTCTCTTTACCAAAGTCACTTATCTGGCTAGAAGCCACCAAGAAACCTAGACGGAAGGGACCAATAGAATATGTATTAAAATGGAACACTGTCATCAAAAGGTAACGGGGATGGTGTATTACATTCTACATTCTTTTCTTTTTTTCAAATAAACAACAAAACAAGACTATCTGAAATAGCAGTGTCTTTGAAATTCCCAAAACCGGATAACCGTGTTTACATCAGCTTTGCTGAGCACAGGGAACAAACATTGGCTATCCAATATGGAAAGAGGATTACGTAAATGGAGCCAACAGGCTCTCCTGTGCTCCACAGAAGACCCTTACCTTTTAACGGTATCCATATATTTAATAATATGTTTGTCAATTATTTTATTTTAGTGGAGCTGTAATTTAATATTTAAAAAAAAAGTAAAGCGCTGGAAGTAGTTTCTTTTTGCATTTTTAGCAGACTATATTTAAAGTTATTTTTTTTTTCAAACTGTAAAAACAAACCAAGCCCCATTTACTGGGTAAAATCTGTGCATACTGGTGTGATGAACACGTGATGCTAAAAACAGTCAAGGAAAGGGACAGTGGTATTCTAGAGAGACTTTTTCTTTAACCCCTTAAGGACCAAACTTCTGGAATAAAAGGGAATCATGACATGTCACACATGTCATGTGTCCTTAAGGGGTTAAGTAAATTTCACTTCAACTGCGAAACAAACCAAATCAGGAGAAGGAAAGAAACAGAATAGTTAATGTTTTCTGTGCCTTACAGAGTTACTATTTTCCTTATTTTTGAGAACAGTGATGTGTCCTGTTCAAACATAATAAACATCAATATCTGCAATAGGACAAACAGTGATCCTCGGCTGTGTTAGAAGAACGCAGACCGACAGAGCATCACACTAATATTGCAATGCAGTCCACTATCTTTATTTCCCTTTATCTTCTGTGCAGCAACGAATTGGAGGGTTGACATTTGTACATGTGGAATAGTCGGAGGAAAAAATAAGTCACTTTTGACACAGAATCCAAGGCTAGTTTAGTTGGTTACCTCCAGGTCTAAATTGTGGGAACGGAAGCACATCTTACGGATGAACATAGTCCTCAGAAGACTTTTAAAAACAGTGTAAATACTAAAATATTCTCCAACACACCAAGAAGACAGGCTTGAAACTATCATTAAGAATTCAACACTATCGCTGTTCAAATAAAACAGCAAAATGGTGTTTGTTTGTTTGTGTTTTCTTGAATAATGTCACATTTTAATGTAATCATCAAATAATGTACCAAAATTTTGTTTTGTTTTTACTGGAAAAGAAATGGAAGCGGTACAATTTGCTTCAATACCACTGAAGGGGAGAAGTTAAAGCCAGATTACAAACATTTACACATGCATAGTGAAAAGAAACATGTATCTTTACTAAATTCACACAGTTGTTTCCTTTTAAAATATGTAATAAAAATCTACTCAGCACCAACATATCCTAAAAATGTATTTTCAGCTTTCATGACTCAGAATTAAGAAAAAAAAATAATAATAATCTCAAAATTAAAAACTAAAAACAAGCTGGTTAAATGCTTGTTTAAAAGAAAATTCAGAACTGATTTTTTTTAATTTTAAAGTATATATATTTTTTTATATATTTATATATATTTATATATTTTTTTATTTAGTTTTTTGTCTTCTGCTTTTGCACATTTAAGAAGAGGATTTTGATTTAGGTTTTTGTATTTTGCTTACTGGAGATTGGGGGATATTTACCCAGCTTTAAACTACACACCTTTTTACATTCTGAAATTGTTCAATTTCAGATCCTATACTTTAATAAAATAACACCCCATCATCCCCAAACTCCCCAAAAAAAGATGGTAATATTGCTTTTTTGTAAATCTCAAATTATTTACCTTTTTCCAGTTACGAAGCAAGGTTATAACAATGGAGAAGATTTATAAAGATGTTGCTAACAGAAGCACTGGGCAATATTCTAAAGTGGAGCAATTAACACAAAAACAGAATCAGCACATACCTTCCCAAGATTTAGAGGACGATTACCCCATTTCTAGAACTTTGCTCTACTTCTGTATAAACCTTTTTAAAAATCTCCCAGTTGTTCTTGCAAAACAAAAACATGCAAATTAATTTTACCTTCTAAAAAAAAAAAAAAAAACAACGGCATGTACCATCATGTCACAAGATGCATGATGTACAAAAAAAGGTTAAAAATTAAATTTAAAAAGACAAAAAAAAACAAAACACAAACATAAAAAGGTAATTTTGTCCCACCAATATTACAATTATTTCACAACTTTTTTTGTTTTGTTTTTTTGTGGTACTTCCTAAAAACCCTAAAAAAAGTCAGACCATAAAGAGTTAAATATCAATTAATAGGTGGAATTTCGAATATCCTAGTTAATGCACTTCTCGTTTTAAAGTTATCTTCACGACCTTGCAAATTTGTGTTTCTGAATGGCATTAGGGAAAAAGAACTGCGCTTCCTTTGCTTAATGTAAAAACCAAATACATACACAACCTACATCCCAATAACATCGAGGGGTACACTACCCATAAGTATTCCCCGCATTTCATTATTACTAGCTGTTCCTTTGGATTTTATAGAAATAAATTTTAAACTTTTAAGTATACAGGTTTTACTTGAGAGGGAAAAAAAAAAAAAAGTTAAAGGCAGCATACCTTCACAGAAACAAAACAAAAACACAAAAATTATATTTATATATCTTTAGGAGATGCTGCACATTTATTAAAAAAAAAATTAAAAAAAAAAAAAAAGCAAAATAACATACAAATTTTACATTAACTGGTTATTTCTGGTACAGAAACCCAGTTTTGGATGCCAATGTTAATTGAATATATGTAAAGGCTACTAACTTTTTTTTTTTTCCTTTTTAAATTCGACAAAGTTTTGCTTACATTTTTCCTTTTTTATTTATTTTTTTAAATTTTTTTTTTTAATTTAACAGTCCAGCTAACTATGCTGCTAACTGCAATGCTTCATTTTACACACGTTAAAAAAAGAAAAAAAAAAATTTATTCTACATAAAAAGCAGTCAAAAGTCTGACCAACATTAAAATTTGCAAAATTATTAAATTTTCTTAAAATTGTTATTTTTTTTTTTTGTTTTAAATTTTTGAACTAGTTGCAAATTTAGCAGCAAAACCTTTAACTGCTGTCGGGACGTATATTTAGGAATATACCTCCCCCCTACATTTTATGGTTGTGTGTATGTTTGATAGTGTGTCTGTATATCCCTATATACACACACATTTTAGGATGTATATACAGACATATTGATTTGTGAATATGTATATATAAAATACTAAATATATTTATACTATATATACATACACACAAATACAATACACACACTTACACACAAGAAAAACAAAAATAGCTGAAAAGCACTGACGAGCCTATTTTTTTTTTCTTTTAACTCTTTATCCAAAGCTAAAACAAAGATTTTCTACAATACAAAAACAAAAACGGTGCATAATAAAATCAAAAACAGGAGGGGGGGGGCATTTATTTAAAATAGGAATAAAAGCCATTGCTACCTGATGAACTGCCTAAACTAAGTTCCTGAAACAAAGACAAAGGGTCACTATTTTTTTTTGCCTGCTCTGGTGGGGGTTTGGGCTTTGGGGGCGCCCGCAGTGCACTTGCGTAAGACATAGTTGGTTTGCTGTTGCTCTGCTGGACAGCCGCTGCGCCACTGGGCTCTACAATCTGTTTGTTGGGCATTAGAGGTGGGAACTGGCCAAGATGTTGTAGGACATTGTAGTTAAAGGAATTGGCCATCTGGATGTTTTCAGCCTTCAGAAGATCATCAGGAGGTTTTGACATTTTCGGTGGAGCAACTGCAAAAACACAAACAGAAGGGTAGCGGTTTTATTTCCTGTGAAAGAGTGGGTCTCCAGCAATAGTGGAGGAAAAAAACCAAAGGCCAAGAATGTCACATACAAAACTGTTGAATAATTAAATACAAGATGGGTGTAATAAGAGGCCTCTAGAGAGACTAGCGTAATTTGCCATTTTGGCAGACCTCTGCTTAACCTGAAAGACACTTCCAATGAGGAGCCTCTATTTCCATAAACTTCTGTCCAACAGAGATTTATGGGATAAGTAATTAATCCCGACAGGAAGAGTGGAACGGTTATGTAAACTGATAGAAGCATGCAGACACCAGAAGAGAGGAGAGCTCAGCCCAATATAGAGCCCAATATAAAGTTGTCTGTACTTAGATTTAAAACTAGGAGGGGGAGGAGAGATGGATGGGGGGGGGGGGGGGGGGGGGGGGATTAAAATAAAAAATTATATATATATATATATATATATATATATTTCTTTTTTTGTTTTTTTTAAATGGAAAGCCTAACCCCCACCAAAAAATACACAAGTTAATACAGCACTTATTTCATACGACTTAAAATAAATTATGTTTAAAAGTGCATTCCATAAAGGCCAAAGTAAAAAAAAAAAAAAAAAAAGCTCATAAACTTAACAGAACATGTGCCTGAAAGCTACTGACAAAAATATAGGTGCTGGGAGAGCAATGTATTATTACCTAACATGTCCCTAGGTGGTAACGGTCGATTGGATCCATTGCACGGAATGTTCTGATAGGAGACTGACGATGCCGCGTTGACCCACAGCTCAGGGGATAAGTAGCTAAATGCAGGCTGGCCGCCATGTTCTTGAGCCTCTTTACATGGACCAAGATTTTCTTGACAAGCTCCTAACTCCTCGGGAACAGCATGTCCCGAACTAGCAGAGATTCTTCTTTGGTACAGCGGCCTGCCAGGTCCTCGTGGTTCATACTTAAACAAGAAAAAAACGCAAAAAATAATGATAATTACAGACATGGTCAGATGTCAGCGATAACCATTTTTAGTGTCAACATTTTTATTAATTCCAAAAAAGTTTGTTAATTAATATTTTTAGTGACAAAAGCAACAGATATAACTGGGACCAAAAACAGCACAAAGAACAAGCCAACGTCATCCTGTTTTGGATCGCTAGAGGATCAAAGGCCTGCCTCCTGCAGCTGGTAGAGTCCCTTCCCCCAATATACACCCTTTAAACTGAAAGGGTTTTATTTACTTACACATTGTACAGCAGTGCTATAACCAGCATTTCACTCATTCTATACACAAACTAGTATAAATGGATTTAGTTATGGATTTCTTTTACAGGCCATTTCTATGGGAACATATTAATGTGATGCCATGACTAGCAGGGCACCGGTTTTGGAGAATAATTGACAGTACAGTGTCCAGTGCACTGTAATGGCACCCTACAGCTGTACTCTGTTGTCTCCTGTTAAATTAATTTAGCTAGAGGCACTTTATTTCTAGGCATGATGTTTTGATCTATAATTTACACATTCTGGTGTATACGAATGCATCACAGGAAAGACTTCAAAAAGGAAGGCCAATAACAGAGGTCACGCTCACATATTTAATGTGGATACAGACAGGTAAAAAAATGACAATGCTACTGTGCTCCGTGCATTCTAATCTCCGTACACATGTTATTCACTGTACATACTGCCATCAGATGTGATATTTCTGCTCCAATATGTGCAAAAAGCATTTTTCTAAAGAACAAAAAAAAAAAGGATTTGGTTAAACAAAAATATGGGTTCTGTAACCTTCCGCATTCCTTCTATCCACGGGGTGCATATACTAAAACCTCCAGCTAACAGACCCAAATCTCCTGCTTTCAGTAATGATAGTCTGACACTAAGTCAGACTTTGATCTTTATTTTCAAAGGGAAAGATTACTTAATAGAGTCTGCCCACTTATTTTTCAAAGTCGAAGCAAAGCACGCTACCGCAACATTTTAGGTCAAAATGCAAGCATTTAATGAATCCACTCCATTTGTGCAGCATAATCCGGCAGAGGAAAAAAATTGCCAAAATGTCCTGCATCCAACAGATGGTCTCCACGAAAAGGAGGCTTCCTGACGACCAAGACAAGCAACGCATTGCACAGGGGGTTGAGGGGGAATCTACCCCCACGGACTGAAGTTTGCTAGAAAAGGTACACAAATATATTTTATAACTACTGAAATCTCACTTTAAGAGAGCTTTTAATGGATTTAAAGGCACAAAATCAACCTATGCATTATTTACACAGATTATGGTTTATTTTGTTTTTTTTTTTGCATGCTCACTTTGTTTTTGTAAATGTAAAGAGATGTTTTTACAAAAAGTGAAAGTTTGCCTCCGACATTCTACAATACCAAGTTTTTCCCAGTGTACAGCTCTGTTTCGGTTATTCGCACCAAGCCTGCAGCATTCAATAAGCATTCATGTCACCAGGAATCATTGCAAAGCCTTCTGGGAGATCAGTTAACCACTGTCGTTCGCACAAAATGCAGAACTAAACAACAAATCCCAGGAACCAACGCTCTAAGCAGAACTGGGACTGTGCACAGAACGTTTCGATCTCTGCTAAATCGCAAACGACTGTGGATGTTTACTGAAGGGACTTGCCCAACATGTCAACAATAAATTACACTCAAATAGTAGTCACCATTAGAATAACAAAACTATTAGGACACCACTGAAATGATCCAACCACAATAAGTGTCCAGGCAGGTCCCAAATGCTCTGTAAGGTACTGGCTGTATGGAAATCAGAGAAGAAGGTGTCGCTAGATGCCCCATCTATATAATTCGGGGGCAGGGAAAATACGACAAATTTCTTTTCGTTTTAAATCACAAGACAAACCATTAAACTGAAGAGGTGGTCATGGACATAATGTATATATAAAGTATAATTTCAACTGTATTCCACTTCCATTTTCCCGTTACCTGTGCAATCTCTCTGAAATCTGCCAATGTAACAATGAAAGCATTACAATAAATTATATCTGCGTAGCAGCAGAAATGAGATATTCAGTGCTACCTCACATTATGAGAACGATTGGTTGGAGGCCACAGATCACAATCACTTATGTAATAAAAGAAGCTTCGTAATGAATTCCGTTTGCAGAGAATGACGTTACCCTATCCGCATAGAACATTCATAGAAAGGTGGTGGTGGGGTAAATGCGGTCATTGTTACATAGATGGGTTAACGCCCATTTTCTTATAATGCCCTATTGAACACTCCCAGGGTTTCTCACTAAAGTCTGAATTTAAAATCGACGATGAAAGCTGTGACTATAGCCGGGATGGAGAATGTTTTCAGATCAGCTATTTTGGTCTCTAGTTTACAATTCAGAATTAGGCCTCGGTTTAAAATGATCAGATAAGCTCTTTAAATGATTTAGTATTTTTGCAGAAAACAAAAAAAAAGTGTGTTTCCCCCCTCAAAAAATATTAAATCATTTGTAAAGCATATCCAGAAATATTAAAAGAGAGTTAATAATTCTGTTAAAGATATAACTCTGTTTAAACGTTACAAGGAAAGTAATCCTTTTGTTGATTCTTCCGGCTGCGGTCAGTGATCTGTACCGTTACACTGACTGGCGTTTGTAGAATACTTGGATCACAGCATCTTGACTGGATGGAGGGCAATTAACATGCCAAAGCCCCCAGCATATTTTATACAAAAGGGTCACGGCCATTAAACAACAGTTATTAAAGGGACACTATAGTCACCCAGACCACTTCAATGAAGTGGTCTGGGTGCCAAGTCCCTCAGGTTTTAACCCTTCACATGTAAAAATTTTCCTGCCACTTAGTTTTCTGCCACTTAGTTTTCCTGCCACTATAGTGATCCTTTAATATATATTCAATGCATACTTAAAATAACATATTAAAATGTTAATTTTATGGCAATTCATCTTTAAAGGGACACTATAGTCACCAGAACAACTACAGCTTATTGAATTTGTTCTGGTGAGTAGAATCATTACCTTCAGGCTTTTTGCTGTAAACACTGTCTTTTCAGAGAAAATGCAGTGTTTACATTACAGCCTAGTGATAGCTTCACTGGCCACTCCTCAGATGGCTGTTAGAGATCCTTCCTGGGTCATGGCTGCCTAAAATGCATCCAAACATTCAGTGTCTCCTCCCTCTGCATGCAGACACTGAACTTTCCTCATAGAGATTCATTGATTCAATTCCTCTCTATGAGGAAATGCTGATTGGCCAGGGCTGTGTTTGAATCGTGTTGGCTCTGCCCCTGATCTGCCTCCTTGTCAGTCTCAGCCAATTATATGGGGAAGCACTGTGATTGGATCAGGCTACCACTTCTGCTGATGTCAGCAGGCAGCTTGTTTTTCTGATGCAAACAACATGCAGATCTACAGCTTCAGGCTTGAATACAGTAAGATTTTGCTATATTTATGGAGGCATGAGGGTCCCAGGGTGGCTAGATGGTGGTTTTAACACTAAAGGGTCAGGAATACATTTTTGTGTTCCTGACCCTATAGTGATCCTTTACGGTGCAAGTAGAATAAATAACCATGCATATCAAAATAACAGCTTTTGTCCTCAGTGATACCATTAACAGCCAGGTCAATAAACCATTATGCAGACATTCACACATGATTAAGACAATGCATGCAGGCTATGCTACATCCCTTGAACCCATTAAATCCAACCTGGAGCATTTACCTCTTCTAAATTGTGGAGTGAAGAGGTGGACACTGCTCGCGATGAAGGCGGGTGAAATGCTTCCTGATTGGACGCTTGCTGATGGTTCTGTAGATGGTGTATGAACGGGTTCTGGGGAGGTCTGTGTTGAAGAGGGGTCATACCGTAATGAAAACCCTGGCCCATTAAGGGGTTTTGCTGTAGATTAGCATATGTCCATGATCCGTCGTGCTGCAGGTATTTGAGGGGCGGAGGTGTTAGGTGCCCAGAGGGCATGGGGTAAGGACTATTGTACATTTGGGCTATGTGCTGGGTAAATGCTGGATTGTTGGCCATTTCCAACTCCCGGCTGTTTTCGTTGAAGTTTGGATAGTGGCCGCTGTGGTTAGAGGAAGGGGATGACAGTGCTGGTGGGCTTCTGGGCTGGACCTGTCTGTATTGTAACAGTCTAGACTGCGGTGGGGGCATTTCATTCAGCTCACGGTTATCGCTTGGATCTTGATGGGAAAGTTCTCGCAAGAATTCCTGGAATCTGAAAGTGTAAAATAGAAGAAGATAAGAAAAAACATTATTGTGGCTATCCCAAACATTTTATCTACACCATCATCGAGCCCTTTAAAAACTGCTGATAATAAATAATCATAGTAAAATCTCTTCCGCCATTTATAACTGAATAAACTATCACTGACAAACCTGGACTTCCTGTGAGAATGATGTCCATCAGACAGTTGGAATATTACGTTTCCTTTTCTCTGAACAGGAGGATTCTGGAAACTAATGGCATGACTTGGATGTGCCCCTGCGCCTTTATTAATCTATGACTGTTATAAAAGTGGCACTAACTTTTTTAATTTTTTTGCAAAGACCACACAGGGTGAAACGTTTGCTTGTGCAGAGGTGGACAAGAGGGTTGCAGATTGGAAGATATACTTCATTTAGGCTGTCCTTCCTAGGCTTTCTTCATTATTGCTCATAGAAGATAATCTTGAGCAATAAGTATCAGGCATCTATTGAGCATCTTGCAATATGCTGCCTGTTCCCATCAGCCACTGTGACCAACGCTAAGATGGAGGCACTACTTGTCTCATGTATAATCTTAGGATTTAAAAAAAAAAAAAAAAAAAAAAAAAAAAACCCTTTAATAAAAATTACATTTTTACCTAAACTAAAGCTTCTTTAAGGGCTTATATGGCTTGACAAATTGTAAAACCGGTCATATGACAGTTTCTACTAAACACAAAATAAACCACGGGTATACTGACCAAAAGTATTGTTTTAAGTTGGTACTAGTATACGTGATTTAAAGGGAGAGGTTATAGCAAATCATACCAAACTATATTTCCTAAAACTATATATTACCTTCAGCATACATAAATAATAGTTAAATACGCTAAAATATGAAAGACACAGTGTGAATACATTTTTAAATGTGCACCCATTTCTGTTAATAAAGCTCTGAGGTGTATTATCAAGATTGATAATGTCTCCTATCAGAATATCTATGTTTGGTAGAAAGCAGTCTGGCTCCAGACAGAGATACGGTGACTGAGACAAGAAATAGAATAGGCATATTTATCATAGTAGCTTGCCATTTATTTCCCAATATATTTATTGCATTAAAGAATAGTTTGAGAATGTATTTAAAATATTGCAGTGATGGGCGGGGCCTGGCCGCCGGCCGGATCAGACACGCTTTGTCTGAGCTCCTGCCTCGGAGCCGAAAAATCGGAGCTAACGGCGGGCCATGGGCACTCAACAGCTTGAAAATGAGAGCACAACAACACCCATGTGATGGAGATTCCAGGGATACCCGATGGGACCCCCAAAGGCACCAAAGTCACCCGATCCAGGCCTGAGGCCTACGGGCTTGAGCTCGGGTGAGACGGCCGCTCACCCAGTTCTCTGGCCGGCGGTCTGCCACCCCCCCCCCCCCTCTGGGCCGGGGGGGGGGTCATCCCGGTCCCCACGGGCAACGTACACGGCTGCATTTCCACTCAGGCCGAGCGCTGTGGAACGGACAGCGCGTGCCAAGATGGCCGACCAACAACTCTACGGCATAACAGCGAGCAGCGCACAAACAAGTCTGGCTGTTACCTCGTGGCGGAGAACTACCGACCTCAAGAAGCATCTCCACGAGGCACTGTAACCCGCCAAGACAGCAGCACCACGCCAGACTGCACATATCACCTGAGGTATCGAGGAGATCCCCACCAGCGAAAGGGCGGCATAGGCTGAGCAAAGGGGACTGTGTAGGGGACCGGATCTGACTCAGACCACCCACAGAAGAAGAGACCATACAGACGACAAGCAGATAACTATATAAACTTCTGTGCCTATCTGCTCAACCTCCTCAGACTTTCCACTTGTTTTAAAGCGACTAGTACTTAAACCAGCTAGATAGGCATGTCACCTGTGTAAAAGATCCCTCTGTTTAAATCGTTTTTATGCACATCATAGCAAGATAACATCTGAGACCTTAGCCTGCCTAATTTCGTTACCCGTAAATGCTTTAGTTAACTTAACCATGTCTAGCCAGATAAACAGCCAAGTATGACATGCTTTTGTTTTAAGTTAAATGCATGATTATTTTGGCATGTCATGCTGCAAGAATGAGCAAGCTATTCTTAAGCCATGTTTATACCCAACCTGATGTCAAACCTATGTATACATTAAAAAAAAAAAAAAAAAAAGTGCATTGTTTATCTATTCCCCACTGTAACTAATGTCTTGAAACCTACATATGGATTGCCGTTGGGGTACCATATGTATGCCTGTGATTATTATATGCACTGCAAAAATAAAGAATTAAAAAAAAAAAAAAAAATATATTGCAGTGATTAGATTTTTTTAATCTGCGGAAGAAAGTTTAAGGGAAAAAAAATCTGTTACACGAAGCCTAACCTAAAACCGACTTAACACTTTAAAGGGACATTGCAGGCACCCATGCAGTAGGTGAAATGTAGGATATGGGTAGTTAAGCTGGATGGATTTGTATTTAAAAATAAATAAATAAATAAATAAATAAATAAAAATATAAAGCTATATTTTCTCGATGACCAAACCAATTTTATAGCACCTCAACGTCCAAAGTTTTCCTTTTATACATACAGCTGTTTATCCTGAGAAATTATAATTATAATTTCAATTATCACTTTTTGCCATTCAAAGTTTATTGAACAATATCATAGAACATAGTTACGAAGATTAGTGATCAATCTGAACAACAATTTACGATACGAACAAGCCACCCACCTGGAATAAGCCACCTCCGATTCATCCTCTGCATTGTTGGGGGTCTTCCAATTGGGTCGGACTAACTGCTGTTGGGGTATTCCCAATGCTTGCAGGTGAGGATGGGGATGGTGTGGGAACGGGATGTTGCCTTGGTTCAGATAGGCGTTATGCTCATTCCAATGCTGTAACCTCGTCTGCTGCTGTCTTAATGTTTCCAGGGCCACGCTGCCATGGAGGCGATCTGGAAAAGGAGGGGAGACCGATTAGCAGGGAGTATCAAGAAACAAAAGCACATCCTTCTGTTACATACAGTACTCATAGCTAACCAAGCCAACAGGGAATAGCGAGAGCAATTCAATCTAGTGTGGCAAATTCATATACGGAATGATACAAGTGGGGACTGATGCTTAAATCTTCAGATTTGTGTCCTATAACTTACTGACCAGGGCCAACTGCTGAATGCTCGTCACTCTATAAACAATGATGTAGCCCAATAAAAATGAATTTTAACAATGCAATACCCCAATGTTTTATGGGTCACTGGACTTCTATAACTATTCCAGACAAGTTAAAATGACATCTCTGTACAATTCAAATAAGATCTATTCTAATCTCAGCCATCTCAGGTCCTCATCTCTTCTACTCGTACTCGCTGTTCACTGTGAGACAACTTGGATCCAACATAACACCACCAACGTGTTCACTATACAGAGATCTTGCTAGGTAGCTGCCAATGTGTTTTCCTAAGATAAGCCAACATGCAGTAATCTGGGAGATCAGGAGCAAGTAAAAAACCGAGAGAAAACATTGCATTGGAGAGAAGTTTTCACACCCAGTGATTGGGCCATGGATGAACCAGTTTTGCATTTGTTGATTAGTTTCACAACAAAAATCTGTTCTGAATCGATTAGTCGGCATTTGTTTTTAAACAGATCAATCAGTTTAAATTTTTTTTTTTTTAATCAAAACGGGTTCTATGCAGGACAATCCGTTCCGGGTCAAACAAATCGGCAACTGCACATGCCTAGTGGCAAGAAATTTCTAGGCTAGTAGTGGCTAGTAGTAAATACAATACATAGCTATCATTGGGGTGATTGTTTTGTTTTTTTAGTTTCAGTGCCTGACCTTTTTCTTAAAATAATAAAGGGTGTTATATATAAAAAAAAAAAAAAAAAAAACACTAAATAAAAATACCCTACACTCCAATAAACTTACTGGTAATACAGTGGGAGAAACTACTTGCAGCAGCTACTCTTTGTTTAGATCAACAAATTTGATTACTTCTGTCCAACAAAATGTTACTCATAGAGAAGCATTGAGGACAGGGTATATGAGTAACCAAATCGCTCCAATCTGAAGCTTCGTATAGATTGAATAGATAAGATTGTTATAGGCATTACCCTGTATTATGTGGAATTTTTATAACAACTCGGCCTAAAAAAATCTGATCAGACTGATTAACAGACTTGTTCTGCATCCTTCAGGAAATAAAATATTCGCCTTGTGCTCTCCCACTTGAACAGAAGTGATGACCCAGATCAGCACTGTACATATAAATATGCATGTGTTTTGGTGCATATGGCATTTAATTAACCTTTAGTATGTAAAGTAAACAGACGGCTTTAATCCAATACTGTCATGAATACCCACCTAAAGCATCTCCAGCACCTAAACCCGGAGGACCATCTTCAATAAAATTGTTCATATGAGAAGATAACAGCGGGTTGTGTTGAGGAACAGATCTTAGAGGGTTATTGATGTCTTGGAGCATGTGAGGAGGTTGTTCGGGGATCATTCCATCCACGCTGGGGGAATGAGGTCGGTGGGGCATGGGGTTGTTAAAAAAGGAGTGGCTGGGGTTGGGCTGGAAGGCTGGAGAGAGCTGTGAGGGCTGAGATGGGGCTTGCTGTTGGACCACCTGGCCCTGCTGTGGAGGTATTTGGTTTTGCAGTTCAGATAAATGGTTTTGTTGCTGCTGCTGTAGAGAATACGCCGGTCTGGGTAATTGAGATAAGTGAGGGTAATGTCGATTCGGTATGGGGTACTGAGGGTGTGGAGGGGTGAGGTGGACGTTCAGGTGTCTTTGATTTGGATTATCTTTCCTGTGAAATTTAGGGTTGAGAAAACCAGGATTGGCCCGTGATTCTGGGCTTCTTGTTTGTGCATTTGGATCCATATCGACCTATCAAAAATAAAAATAAAAATACACCATATATTATGGATATAAAATAAAATCAACTGACAATACTAAACTTTGGGACAGGAAAGCAAAAATATAAAACACAAACAAAATTAAACCCAAAAGTAGCAAATATTAGCCTTTGATTCAAAGTCAATGGCAGTAAATGTAACGATTTACCTGTTTACATTCTTGTGGTTTCTTTTCTGGCGTGCGGATTTTATTCAGTTCTGCTACTGGATTGTGTTCGCTTTTACCTGAAATGTTAATTTATTGCTTTGTCAAATTTGATTTTAATGGGATTGCTGCTTCTCTAAATGAACACATGTGGATGAGATCTAAAAAGATCATTAATACAGACTAATCTGTATTATTCTTAATACTAGATCTAGTGTGGTTTCATAGTGCCCTTTAAATAATTTGACTTTCAAAACTTAAGTGTAATGGATGACACATTTACATATTTGTAAACTGCCACAGTCAGACCCCAAATATCACATAAATGTAAATGATACCATTTGTTATTGAAAACAGTAGGCAATTCTGTGGGAGACCTAAATTTCTCATACAGACCGTTCCTGTTTTGTTCGTGCTGCTCCTTGTCGGTGTGTGGTGGCTGTGGTGTCTGTTGCTGACCAACGTTGACAGGTGAGTGATGACCTAACCCAAAAGGGATGGGAGAGCCTCGGCCATGAGCCTGGAGAATGTTCATATTGTACGCCATAGCTGGATGGGTCATGAGACGGGGATCAACTGAAAATCTACCCTGATAGCTTGGCCAGGTCACCTGCAACAAGAAGAGGTCAGTAAAGTGAGGATGTTCAAGAGTTTTGGTATTTAAGAAATTCACTTGCTGTATCACTAAACTAAGGCTGGAACAGCGCAGAGTTTTGACGCGTATTCACAAGGGCTTGCCAATGTATGCATGAATGGATAATACAAGCAATGAAACAAAGAAAAGCAAGACCTGGTGAATACATTTTATAAAAATAAAACCTTTATCTCATTGTAATTACCAAGAGGGAGTTTTTATATACATCTAATACTGTACCAGTAACAGTGAGCTCAATCTAAGCAGACACTTCGAATCAGCAATACATTTACAGCCAAGCTTGCATTCACTGTTGGTATACTCACAGGTAAAGGCACAGACATGACCATGTTGCCTCCGTAGACAGCCGGTACATATAAAATGCTGGTGCCGGTGTGTGGATCTATTCTTTGTACCGGACTTGGAGACTTGCCCATGTTGGTGTGGGGTCCCAGGGGAGGAGTGTAAGCCCGGATAGGATTTCCAATAAGAACAGATGGATTGGGCTGAACTATATAAAAAAATTAAAATACAAAATTAAACCAGTGATCATTACATTTAATGTATTAATGTCTTAATTGTCCATTACCCAAAACATTCCATATTTGGGTTTTTTATTTATTGAAATATGCCATCATATATAACAATATCGCAGATCATGGTTTATACTGTAAATAGCCAATTAACAAGAACCCAATACACTGTTTAAACACGTTCGCAAGGTCATCCCTATAATCTCACAGACTGGATGCACATGGATTTTGCACCAACTTACCTAATCCATCAGCTGGAAAGTGCTCTGTTTGGTTGTGATGGCTTTTCCCCTGGAAAAAGCAAAAAGGCAGCATTAAGATCCAATCCAACAAGTACAAGAAAATGAAAGGAAAGATTTATACTGACATTTTGGAGGTAAAGCCTGTGCAAAGGAACCAGAAAGAGAGACACTTCTCAAACAACTATTTTTGGATGGTGGCACAGACTGGGGTCTTGCCCTGGGACTGGATGGTGGCACAGACTGTGGTTTTACCTTGGGAGGAGACTGCTGCTGCTGCTGTTTGGAGCTGTTTCCGGAATGCTGCTGTCTAAGTGCCCGAGGAATAAATTCAGGAGCCAGAGGATTAAGCACATAGGTTTTTTTCAACTCTAAGGCCTCGAGCTGAGCTTTGATCTGCTCGAAGGTGATCCCATGAAGGCTTTTATTTTCGTGACAAATTGTGATGAATTGCTCCCAAAACTTCCTGCAAATAAAACCGTGGATTATAAAGGCAATTCGTACAGTCTAGGAGAAAACGTTCTGTTGGGATGAATTCTGTTATCTGGTTATGAGAGAGATACTTCCTGAGGGTGTAATTACTAAAAGAGGTAGACTCTTGAGTATTTATATTAAATAGGAACTTTATTGGGAGGGTCAACTTTATGTTGTTAGTGGGTCAAATTCTGTGGAATCAATAATGATATTATTTCTATGTGGGTACGGATGTTAACATGTACATTCACAAAGGGTGATGTGTTAGCGGGCACATTCTCTGGCACCAACTCTACAAAGCTAGAACCACAGCTCTTCTATTAGATATGCAAACTGAAACACTACCCCACCCACACGAAGCTTTAACTCGGCACATCATCAACGCAGCTAAAAGTGTAATTGCAAAAAAGCTCCCATTATCGCAATTTTAACCCAAGACTCCACAAAGATTTGTCCCATACCAATAAAGGCCTGCTTCCAAACCTCACCAAGATTTGCTCAAGCTGGGACAACTACGGCAATTTATTAAATCAAACATATGCACAAACGGACTACTAGTTGTGTCTTAAATGCATGATTTCCACAACAAAGTATGGCACCTCAATAATTGCCTCAAAAAAAAACAAAAAAACAAAAAAAACATGCTGACTGGGATAAATTACTACACTATTTTATTTAAAAAAAAAAGGAATCACTGACATCAAATATAACACTTTACATGCCATCACAATGCAACCACTGGTGAGGTTGGACAGTAAGGACTACTGCTGCGTACTCTGTAACTGCAAAGCACAGTTGCCATTATATCCTATAAAAGAAGGGCATTTAGTCTAAGGTCTGGATCACAGCGAAGGTGCAGATAAATTAAAGGTGAACACTTGAAATGTTAACAAAGGACTGCCTTAAGAGACATTTCAATTGGGGCGGTAAAAAAACGCAATAGAAATGTTGCACGTCTATTGCGGCTGGTTCACTGACTGTACAGGCCGCTAGCTTGTACCAAATCGTGTAATCTGTTAAATATTCTAGTGGTGGCACTCTGTACCCCTCTCACAGCCAGCTGTATGTATCATAGGATTACTGCTTTAAACCTGAGTAACCTCATTACTTCTGCTTGCTGTACATCCTGCAAACAGACTAATTGCTAATCTATAAGGGATAGTCATCGCTCATGCAAATGTAAACCAATACTAAAAAATAAATTTGTCTGGCTAAGCGACAGCGAGAGAGTCAGTTAAGGTAAGCAGCTGAAAGATAGAAGATAAATTACTCCCTCTCCTACCCCCGCCGTTCTGTTTGTGTGGCAGCATTTAGAAATCTTAGTAGTCAACTGCAGCATTAAGGAAATTCTTTAACCAGTTCCAAGCAAGTAAGCGATCCTATAAAGACAAACAGCAGCCCAATAGTTAACCCCCCAGTTGACGAAGCACGCGGCAGAAACAAAATATGGAACATAAGCATAGTAGCGGCATTCACTAAGAAATAATCTGCTTCAGTAAGTTAAAGTTGTTTTGGTGCCTTATAGTGTCCCTTTAAGTAAGGGGGTTGGGGGTCCAATTCCAGTCTGATCTGATCAATATATGCTTGCAATTTAGTTATTATTTGTGGTGGGTTGATTCTAAAATTACAAGGGTCTGTTCCCATGTATTATTTAGTAAACCTCTGTTCATTTTGAAATCTGTCTAGAGCTTTTTTTTCCCAAAAACTTAATATATTTCTAACAATCCACAAGCCTCTTCCAATGTTTAATAGTATGAAATCTGAGCTGCATTTGGCAGCATTCATTCAATGAGAGTCAATTACAGCTACATCTGCTAACTCTTATTTTACAAGAGTATTAATCTGAGGGAAATATTGCTCCAGCCAGACTGGGGAGACTATCAGCTGAGAGAACGTTAACCATGTTAATGGAGATTGTATACATAATACTGTATAGAAGAGGTTGTTCTCTTCTTAGTTCCTGGACCTGGTTTTTAAAATGGTCAGAACGCAACGTTAGACGAAGCAGAGAAGACAGAAACCCGGGAAATAGTAACACAGCATCAATTCCAAGAGCCAGTAAATGAGGAGAATCATTCCCTTGAAAAGACCGACCATCAGCTGGCGCACTTTCGCCAACATCCGTGCAAACAAACACCCACTACATACACAAATCAACTTTTCTCCTGGAATCTAATGAGTTTTCAGAGATAGCTGACAAAACCCACCCAGAAACAGTGTTGGTTAAGACAGAGTGCCGCTCCACACGGTCAGCTGCCTAGCTGCACTAATTTGCTCTATTTAGGAAGCAAGCTACAGGCAATCGCTCTGATCATTCCTCTGTCCCTTTCACAGCCCTTTGAAGACTAAATTCTTTACCTGCAAATGATTTGTTTACATAGCACATCAGTTACACATTTACTATTTCATTGTATTTTACGGAGGGACGCAATTAGCTTCAGCTTGGTAGCAGAAATGGGTCTACAAATTGTATCCTTACCCAAAGCCAATATATCCGCTTGGTAAATATTTAACAGCTCTTGTCACACAATCCAACAGCAAACTAAAAGTTAGCCATCTGCAGCGATTTTATTTTTTTTTCATTTCCAAGACATAACATTGTGCAAGCAATGTCTGCTAGCATTGAATACAAATTCAAATGTCCTACAAATCCCTGAGCTTGGGCTGGGAATATGCAAATTGCAAAGAATCAGTGGGGAAGAAGGCCCAATGCAAAGGCAAGGCTCAAGGATGGATGATGTCTTGACCGAACAGAAAAGCCCAGATTTGAAGCAACGCAGTTAAAAGTTCTTTATCTAGTGTCACATTTAACATCACAGGAAAGTCCTCGAAAAGCAAGGCACAACATGCTTGCCAATAAAGTGTAAAACTACAAAACACAAGAGCGCACACTGTCAAGCATAGATGCATTTTCTACAGTCAAAGTGAAAAGGGGAAGGTTGCAGTAAATTGTGCTAAATGCTGCAGATATCAGTGCAATATAAGTTGAGCAATGAATTGGTGGTTATGGTGCTGGTAGAGGCCCTTTTATATATGCCAAGAGGTAAACAGAGGATTTGAAAGACCTCATACCTGCACCGTCCGATGGAACAAAGAGCAATCGGATCCCCAACAACAGCTACTAGGGACTGTGCCCGAGTGATGGCCGTGTTCAGCAGCTTGTAATTTGACAGGAAACCATAATCCAGGTCCTCGGTTGAATCCTCTAGGAGCTGCTCCTTCCTTTTTATTGGTGTCTGCTTGTGTTTGCAAGTGTGCCGTGTTCGCACAGTGCTGAGAAACAAGACTCTGAACTGTTTCCCTGGGGGGGGGGATGGGGGGGGAGAAAGAAAACATTTCATGAAAAATTAGTAATTAATGGTTAGCTACCAAGTACAGCAATGAGAGGTCAGGTATAGAGAGCAGAAAGGGCAAACCAAGGCTGCCAAGGGTAGGGGACTGATACTATGAAAGGCAGTCCCAAGGGTAGGGGACTGATACTATGGAAGGCAGTCCCAAGGGTAGGGGGGACTGATACTATGGAAGGCAGTCCCAAGGGTAGGGGACTGATACTATGGAAGGCAGGCCCAAGGGTAGGGGACTGATACTATGGAAGGCAGGCCCAAGGGTAGGGGAGTGATACTATGGAAGGCAGGCCCAAGGGTAGGGGACTGATACTATGGAAGGCAGGCCCAAGGGTAGGGGACTGTTACTATGGAAGGCAGGCCGAGTGTAGGGGACTGATACTATGGAAGGCAGGCCCAAGGGTAGGGACTGATACTATGGAAGGCAGGCCGAGTGTAGGGGACTGATACTATGGAAGGCAGGCCGAGTGTAGGGGACTGATACTATGGAAGGCAGGCCGAGTGTAGGGGACTGATACTATGGAAGGCAGGCCGAGTGTAGGGGACTGATACTATGGAAGGCAGGCTCAAGGGTAGGGGACTGATACTATGGAAGGCAGGCCCAAGGGTAGGGGACTGATACTATGGAAGGCAGGCCCAAGGGAATGGAAGTGATACTATGGAAGGCAGGCTAAGAGGTCAAAATTCAAGAAGTACTTTAAGCACCCTCACCACCCTAGTGGTTGTGGTACCAGGAGTCCCCCGGTGCCATATTTTGGTAAGGAGTCAACAGTGCTGCTTTAATGAAATTACAAAGAATACATGAAAGAAAAGTCTTACCCTGAACATTAAGTACTCTCTCCACGCTGACCTCTGATAGACGTTTCTTGCGCAGCTCAGCCCGAATTCTGAACACTTGATCGGCGTAAGGCGATACCACTCCAATGCTGCCATCATCTAGCTTGCCCCAGGCCACTGGCCACTTCCTCCGCAACTCCTCCACTCGTTCGACTACTTCAAAAACCTAAAATCGATAAAATCAATCAGGATAAAAGTAGCATTTTACAAAACCAAAACAATTTAGATAATTCCCAATAATGTTAAGTACACTATGCCAGGAATAGGCAACCTTGGGCACTCCAGATGTTACAGACTATATATCCCTTGACACTTTGCCAGCATTATGAATGCAATAGCATTTTGGGAGATGTAGTCCACAACATTTGGAGTGCCCAAGGTTGCCTGCCCCTGCACTAAGGGTATGGGTTTGAACAATATACAGTGATCTCGGGAGATGGCCAAAACCAAGGTCGGTCTAAGACTCTGCGCTACCATGCTGCTCCTCCACTGCCTCAAACAAATTCACTGTCCCCAGGCATTTTCCCTAGATCACTGAAGCGCCTCCAGAGACAACCCACCAAATTCAATGCCCCTCCCCACATCAACTAAACTGCCACCCAGCCATATTTCCTTAATTCAATGCACTTCCAGCTATATCTCAGCCAGCAATACTACCTCAAATTAATTCACACTCTTCTACCATACACTCACTAAGCCATACTTCCTCCCCATCACAGCTTCTTCCAGTCATACTCTCTCCTCCAATTCACTGTCCCCAGGCATATTTTAGTAAATCACTAAAATTGGAGTAATGGTTTTAATAATAATTGCTAAACTGAAGTTAATCTTTCATTGATATCATTCATCTCTATAGGGGTCACAGTGTGATTAGCTACAACATGCTATAGACTTGTTGTGGTTTGAAAACGGAATGACGGCATAGGTTGGTAACGATTTCCTATTCCTAAACGGAGCTACAGTTTGGAAAAGTTAATGGTTTTGCGATGACAAACTATGCTGGAAGACCAGTTGGGTACAGTGCTTGCTCTAATGATCCCATCTGGTTTTACCATAGGCCTTTAATCATATGACAAAGGGGTATGGAATGGAGCCCATGTAAGACTAGGTTTTGTTCTGCATGCATACTCAAAAAAAAAAAAAAAATAATTTAACCTGGTGAGGCAAAAATAAATAAAATGAGTGCATTTCACACGGAATGACACCTATACAATATTTTAGCATTGGTTTGAGTGTATTACTGAAAAAGGCGTGACTGTCAGCAAATGGAGTTAAATGTACACACAATTAAGGCTCTCCATGCATTGGGAATATGCCATTCCTGTACCGATCAATCAATACCTAGCACTGCAGTACATGAGACTAAAATCTGTCTGCTTTGACAAGATCGTGAAGACCTGGGAAGTCCCCACACATGAACTATGCATGGATTGCTCCAGAAAAGGGGCACACTGCCTGTAAGGTACACAAAAATACTAAAAATGCAGATTCAGGCTCAAGGAGGTTCCTGCATACATAGTGTGCACCCTGCCAGACAGTTCTATGTGAAGTGGAATAGGTTCTGGACACTGATAAGACACTAAAGTAAAATTAACATGGGATCTGCACGTTTGCTGTAAAACTGAAACTCCAATGAGAATTTACCCGTACTTCGCATGACAAGTCATCGTGCAGTTCTGCAACAAACGGGTCTAACATGCAGATCCATCTAATCTAAAACGTGATATTATATGAACGGCTTATAAAATCAGAGATCCTTTGAATAAGTGATCACTACATAGATTTATTTACATTCTCTCATGTTATCAATGATGAGCAAGGAGTAAAATGATATGAATGGTTTAATTGTGTATGCCTGGACCCTCTATATATAAAAAAAAAAAATTGTTACAGGTCGTTATTAACCCATTAACAACCTAGCCGCTATCACAGACTTAATTGCTGTCCATAGCAACACTTTCCTCTAGGTACTTTTCATAATCAGAAGCTGCTTGGGGTATGAGGTACATATCCCTTTAAAATCTGAGCATTTTGATGGGGTTTTTTTTTTCCCCCAACAGTAACTTAAAGGCTGAAGAGCTGTCATGAAAGACAAATTGTTACTCTCTAAAATTTGTGAGAATAGATGACGGGCTCACTTATGACAATTTTTACAGAAGAGGTAATGCTGTTTTAACTTCTGCTTTAAGATAGATTTTCAGGACTATTCAAACGCAAATGTTTACACATTGATTAATGCGCCTTTAAACAGCAAATACATTTTTAATTGCATGCTCTTTATCACTGTCATGGCCATAGAGTTTATAGGCTTGAAGGAGATTATATTCCAACACACTGAAATAAACAAAAAAAACACTTGTAGGTAAGCAAGTCAATAAAATAAGCTCCCTTTAAAGTGCAGCAGAACAGGTTGGTGACCCAATCTATAGGAAGTACCTCAGCGTTATTATAAAAGGCGGTACTGTTTTTCTCCTGGACATCCTCGCCACGTGCGGTGAAAAACGTCAGCGGATAGAACTCTTTATGGGCCGGCTGCTTTCCGCTGGCCATCAATTTGCCTTCATAAAACAGCTCAGAGGTGTAACTGTTCACAAACACATACAGAAAGTAATGAACAACAAAATCGTAACAAAATGGTAAACAAGTCCAAAGCCTCCACAAGTCACCGCTCCATACAAATATGTTAACTGAATAGGACACCGGTAACTCATGTGAGGCTGGATCATACCCACACCCCTCATATGATGGTCAGTAAGACTGAGGAGTAAAATGTAAGCTCACGGCTACCAGGAATACCAGGAATAGTAAAACCATAGCCCGCCCCAACATCTGTTGTAGAACTGAAACGGCTATCAAACGTAATGCACAATGAAACCAGGGTAACTTACTTTTGGCCAGAACAGGTCTATGCCCTAAGAATGAATCACAAAAGGTATATTATAAAACCAGTAGCAAAGAAAAGTTTGGGCACAAAATCGATGATATCTTGTAGCTTTTATTGGGTCAAAAGAGAATAACGCTTCGTTTTGTTAAAAGGTGTCTTGGAAAAGGTCTACTTGTGAGACCAAAACATTGTTCTGGACTTTGAACTGCTAAAAGCTACAAGTTACCAGCGGTTGTGTGCCCAAACTTTTCTTTGCTACAGAAGTATTGGAGATTTTGTCCTATCTTCTTCATTTATAAAAACCTGTGCTGTAGAAAATTTAGCCTTTACACAATAACAGGCCTTCCTGCAATCACAGGATATATTGGTGGTGTTTTACAAATCAAGTCCACTGTGTAACAACATTTAAATACTTTTGATATCTCAACATCCTTTAATTAGCAATTTTACGCTCCGCGGTAGTGAAAGCTATTCTTTGTGAATGGATTTCTCCGGTAAGAGAGGAGTTAAGATTTGCAGGCTTGATTACCAGTTTTTGGGTTTCACAGCAGGCAGTCATGCTTTTACACTCAGATTTATTGCTGTCATATACAGTTTACGCCTCTCTGATTTATGGCTCTCCAAGAACTGCTTTAAGTGACAGAATTTATGAAGTGAATATCTGGAAGGCAGGCAGATTGTTTTTAAAATGGATATGTTTGTTTTAAAAAATGTCACTGTCTTAACTTAAAAATAATGTTGAGACATCCAACTTCTATAGAAACACTTCAAATCTTTCATTGAGATACAGTGAGGGTTGGGGGGAAACTGACATTTTAAGAGGGTTTACAAAACAAACTATTTTGAAACCCGATTCTCTGCCTTTTAAGTTAACTACTAGGAAATATATTTAAATATTCAAGCTTGTATTTCCTTTCATAATGTATGGTGCTGTCAACTAATTTTGTGTAAGCACAGTCTTGGTTACATTTATGCTGTCATTTTCTTCGAGATACCTTAAAGGGACACTAAAGGCAACAAAACTATTTTAGCTTAATGAAGCAGTGTTAGTGTGTAGGCAATACCCCTTCAGTCTCACTAATCAATTCTCTGCCATTTAGGAGTTACACCTCCCTGCATGCGGCTTGCATAGCCTTCCTAAACACTTCCTGTAAATTGTGATCTAATGTTTAATCATTCTTTATTGCACAGTCTATTTAATTTCTTATCTCCTGCACTGTTAATTGCTTGCTAGACCTTGCAGGAGCCTCTTGTATGTGATTAAAGTTCAACTTACAAAGCGGGCGTAAAAATCTTCTAAAGCATGTTAACATCTGACTGAAAATGAAGCCTTTTTTTCTCAAGCAGGCCTGTGTCAGTCACAGCCAGGGGAAGTAGGGTTATGGTTTCACCAACAGAAACAAAAAGTGATTTAACTCCTCAATGGCAGAGAATTTAGCAGTGAGACTTCAGAGGCATGATTTATACAGAATAACTGCTTCATTAAGCTAAAGCGGTTTTGGTCACTATACTGTCCCTTTCAGTAGCCAAACTCTACGTTTATGGTTTACTCTCCGTATAATAATTCAAGCAAACACTATGTATTTCCTTGATTGATTATCTTTGTATAACTTCACAATAATGTGATTTATTTATTGATCTACACTGGTACAGTTTTCGGTTTGTACTATGTTCTCGTCTCAATAAAAGGAATTTTTAAAAAAGTGGGGGGGATAAATGATCTGAAAGTAGAGCAAGAGGTACAAACATTTCATTTGTTGACATGACTTCTACAATTTACTAATAGCATTTCAAGTATATTTTTTTATTTTAGCACTGAATCTATTTTAGCCGTTATTTAGCCTGTGGAGTGGAAGAAACTTCCAGTTCATAAATCATTGTGGAGGGGGATAAATAAAAAGGTAAAGATTTGTTGCAGTTCATCATATCGGGAGATCAGGTATCTATCATTGGGCCTTTGTAGACCTCAGCATGTACTGTATACAATGTATACTTTGAGAACATACTAATAAAGAAATTGTGTACACTCCTTTTGTCTTTGCAGAATAAACATAACTGGTGCAGAACTGTACATGGAAGGTACTATTTGTATGTTGGGAAAAACGCTCAAAGAAAAAGCTGTAATGCTCGAATCCAAGCAAATTCGCTCTTGATCCTTGTGAGGTCAACAAAACAGAAGCCATTTATTTGTGTAATAACATCTAGACCCGAGGAGCCAGTGAGAAGTAAGATATACCTTCACTGGTTTGGTTCCTGGCCTGAAAGTGTTTAATATAATGTTTAAAGGACAGTAAGAGGAGAGCCGGACAGCAAGCTGTGTGCTGGCCACGTTCACACCTACTTGATGATGGCTTCGTGAGAGCGATAGTTCTCACAGAGGAGAATCCTGCATGGAAAGTCCACTGGGTAATGCTCGTATAACCGGTCAAGTAAAGAGACATGAAGGTTTCGCTCTCTCGCAAACTCACTGTAGACAAAAGGACTGAGCTGGAAGACAGATGTGGAACGATTACTCCAAAATGCAGCCATTACATTTTTTTTTTTTTTTTTTTTAAAGGCCATGTGGCATTCTGCCTTACTACCCCGGTGAGTCACATTTTCCCTTACCTGCATGTGGTCTCCTGCCAACACCACCCTGGTGTGCTTATTCGCCAAAGCAAGGGGCATAATTGTTTCACACTCCATAGCTTGAGCAGCTTCATCTAACAGGATGTGAGTGAAGAATCCTAAGAGGGGAAAAACAAGCCAGAATGTTTCAAGGAGGATAACAGGAGCACAGTGCTAGGTTTGAAAGAACAGGTGATCTACATTTCTTAGAGACAAAGATGGCTATCTAGCAGCAAGAATTAAAAAAACAAAAAACAAATAAAACTAAAACTAATAACTTTTAAAGAACAGCTTTAGGGATAAATAGAGTGCCCCCTCATTACAAAAGTATTGATTATAAGAGACTGATTTTAGGCAGAAGGCTATGCCTCTCATAGAGAAGCAATGGATTCAACACCTCTCTATAAGAAGCACTGCTGGCGCAGCGTACTAAAATGGGCCCTATTTCCCAATGCTTCTAACTGGCTGTGAGATCCTCCGTACTAATGAACTCCTGACATACAATGCAGAGCTGCAGTGAGTGATGGTCTCACACAGAATTAGAGAAGAGTAATATTTTTTACAAGGGAACGGTTTGCAGGAAGGCGACCTCTAGTGGCTTTCTTTCCAAGTCACTTCCTCTGCTATAACCAAATCAAACTAGTAAAGATCAAACGATGCTCGCATGCGCACAAGCCTCCAAAAGCTTCCCAATGTAAAAGCTTTATATTGGACGAGATCATCAATTTTGATCATCTCAGCCAAGGAGGCGGAACAGCATTGTGGAGACTGGTGCCGCATAGGCTGAAAGTAACAAGCACCTGTCACACTGAAAATCTTTAGACGGGTGATCTGAATGAAGGGGAATTTATAGAAATTGATCGGGCAGTGGTTGTGTTTTGAACTAGCCTATAAAGTTAATAGTTTTCTGAGGTTTATTTTTATTTTCACAGCTGTATATGTCCTATCAGTAAAATTAACAAAGAAGAATAAATTATACGGGTCTTAAACACCAACACAACGGAACATTTTCCAACAGTGCATTTAAATAAAACAGAACAAATTAACCAACAAATGAGCATGAAAGACACATACAGTGGAGAAAGCACCAGCAAAGTTAAGATTACACCGCAATGGTACGAAAAGATATGTCACATTATCGACGACTCAAACAATCATACAGAAAACCAAAACAGAACATTTCCATAAACTAATGACAGCCGTTAATTACTGCCAATAACTAATGCTCAGAACTAAATCCAGCAATTGCGGACATTATCCATCAGAAAACTGCACAAAGAGAGTGCATAAAATCAGAGGAGAAGGAAGTCTTCATGATTAATATGCAGTTATAGAAAACTAATGTTTACAGCCATCCATGCACTGGTGAAGGTGGGTTTGGGAGCATGTTTCATCCAGGATAAGAGAAGGTTAAGATGTAGTATCATTCACAAATGGGAAGATTACAGATACAATAATATAATACACTATGTCCCCCTCCAGCAACTACATGACAGATAAATACCTTTTCCTTCATTAAGCAGATTGAGGCTGGGTAATGAGCTTTACATTGATGTAACCTCACACATTACCTTACCAGATCAATAGCAAACATTTTACTGCTAATGCACGTTCTTTAGACAGATCAAAGAAACAGAATTCCAGGCTTCCTGTCCCTCCGTTTTCAAACAGAACATTAAGAAGCATTTTCAAGCTGCCTAGAATTCAATGTGTGATCAGGAAAAGGGCTGAGAAATGGAAGGTTGTGCTTTGATATACACTAGACTAATGATCGCCTCTATTGTGCCAATACTAGACTAATGTCCTGTCACAAAAATAATACAAGTTATACAACACATGGCAAACACAGACACGTCATATGGAGAAGTTAAAAACTTCTTCAAGAGGAGATTACTTCAAAGCTTAAATACGTTTCTAGACAGACAAAAGCAAGGCAAGCTTTGTAGCACAATCTTAAGATTGAGAAAGTCAACCAGCTTACCAGGCTCGAGATCAAGCTGGCAGAGGTACTGGGAGGTGCTGAGAGTAACTACAACAACTCGATGCCTTAATATGTCCTCCTTCTGCGGCATCTGAAAGGTGGAATGTGTGGCGGAGATCAGACAGTACTGATGCACGACTGGGTGTACAGTCTTCACCCAGCGATTCCGGAAATAAACCCTGTAGAAAAAGGAAACACAAAAATGTAAAACCAAAACACAAACAATACCAAACAAAATGAAAATAAAAACCGTCCATACAACAAGCCCATCTGCCAATGGTGCGATATCACATTTCCGTACCCGTCATCTTCATTTAGGAACATTTTACAGAACGGACAAACAAACTTGCAATTTGCAGTGAGAAAAAGATCATGGGCAGAGTAAAGTGGGCTTTGGCAAAGGCAAATATTCTCCAAAATTTAGAAAATTTAACTTTAGCTTTTAAATGATGTCCCAGGAAGTGATCTCATACAGAATGGTCATTAATGCAAACAGCCCAACCTCAAAACACAACACTTTGGCTTCTATTATATTCCTAATTATCATCATTCAATTTCACGAATGAAACTACTCATGTGTGCCTGTGCACAGATGCAGCAAGGTCATAGAAGTTACCATTGTAGAGCAGACAACATACTAAAATCTATTCAGTCCAGCTGGAATTTATATCTGAATCCACAGCATAGGAAAGCTGTGGACGGATTGTGTAGCATGCAGCCCATGTGGATGCATGCTCACTATGTGTATATTGCTCACATATCGCTGTTCTATCAAACTCTTACAAATAAAGATTAGCCTGTTTTTTTTGTTTTTTTTTGAATAATAAAACTAGACTGTTAACAAAACATTTGGACAAATACCTGAGTGGTCTTGCCTGGGGATTCCCTGTTTCTACATATGGATGCAAATAGTCCTTGATGTAGAGGTCAGCAGCACTGTTGGAATGGGTGCAGATAAGGACCCTACTGGAAAAACAAAACAAAAAAAGAAAATGTAAAAAAAAAAAAAAACACCAAAGATTTTGTAAACAGCAAGATGGAAAAACCCAACAAAAAGAAATAAAAAACAAACAAAACAAAAAAGACACGAAGCAGAAGATTATAGCGCGCACACACACACACACCATGAATCAGCCACAACATTAAAAAGCACTGACAGGTGAAGCGAATAACATTATTACAACGGCACCTGTCAAGGAGTGGGATAGATTAGGCAGAAAGTGAACAGTCGGTTCTTAAATTCTATGTGTTCGAATCCGGAAAAATGGGCAAGTAAAAATATCTATTTAACTTCGACAAGGCCAAGTCGTGATGCCCAGACAACATGGTCTGAGTATCTTGAAAACACCAGGTCTTGTGGGGTGTTCCCAGTATGCAGTTGTTACTACCTACCAAAAGTAGTGCAAGGAAGGACAACCAATGGACTAGCATCAGGGTCATGGGTACCCAAGGCTCATTGATTCACATGGGGAGCGAAGACTAGCCAGTCTTGTCCAAATCGCACAGAAAATCTACTGTAGCTCAAACTGCTGAAGAACATGGGAAATCTTGTTTCCTGGTATTTATGCTGATGTAACTGACAAGTACCACCTACCTAGAGAGTCTTGAAGACCACATACACACCTTCATTACAATGGTGTTCACTGATGGCAGTGGTCTCAGCAGGATAATGCACCCTGCAAAATTGTTCAGGAATGGTTTGAGGAACATGACCGTTATTAAAGGACCACTCTCTAGTGCCGGGAAAACACTCGTTTTCCTGGCACTAGAGTGCCCTGAAGGTGCCCCCACCCTCAGGGACCCACTCCCGCTGGGCTCTGGGGGGAGGAAGGGGTTAAACTTACCTCTTTCTCCAGCGCCGGGCGGGGAGCTCTCCTCCTCCTCTTCTTCCTCGCGACGTCATCGGCTGAATGCGCGGCAGGAGCCGCGCTCGCATTCAACCGGTCGCATAGGAAAGCATTCATAATGCTTTCCTATGGACGCTTGCGTGCTCTCACTGTGATTTTCACAGTGAGAAGCACGCAAGCGCCTCTAGCGGCTGTCAATGAGACAGCCACTAGAGGCTGGCTTAACCCTCAGTATAAACATAGCAGTTTCTCTGATCAACAAATCAATCCATGAAGGCACTAACTTGTAACTTGCAGGATTGAAAGGATCTGCTGCTAATGTCTTGGTGCCAGATACCACAGGACACGTTCAGAGGTCTTGTGGAGTACATGCCTCAACGCATGTGGTTTTGGCCGCAGCGGAGGACCTACGCGATATTACGCAGGTGGTTTTAATGTTGTGGCTGATTAGTGTGTGTATATATAGAGATTAGATAGATACAAATATTACACTTTGTTACCAGACAGCAATAGTGATTTAATGGACACAGGAAACGTACACTGTAAAGGCATATTACAATAAAAACAAACTTGCAAGAAAACAAGACATAGCTAGAAATACACTGGATATAATAGAGTGATCCAAAATATCCCCTCAACCTCAGAATGCCTTAATCCACGGGTCTCTGTTTCTTTAATCACGTAGCCTGTCAATAACCCCGATGTACTAAGGTGCATTTAGTCTGGTTTCTGTTTAAATGGGTAGACATCCCCTTGGGAAATAACGGAGACTGGTATAATTTGTGCAGCTATATAGAACTCAGATTCCCCATCAATACAGCAGACACATTGTCAGTCACAGGATAATGTGCGATCTACAATGTATGAAAATTAACTCCTCATTATGAGATACAAAACAGGTATCAGGTTAAAAATATTTGTTTATACAGTATAAACAAAATAGTCCAAAAAGGATAGGAATGTGGGTATTCTGAATAAGCCAATATATGGGGGAAAATTAATCCTCTGATAGATAGAAAGTGTAATTAGTGCTAGTCCGATAAAATTTACCTGGTGTCTTGTTGTTTAAGGATGTGCTTCACAGCCTGCGCCAATGTAAAAGTCTTGCCGGTCCCATAAGGCCCAATGATGAGGACAGGGGGGAGCTGAATGGAAAGGGGGGTGGTAATGGCTAAGATAGCTTCTTTCTGCTTCGCATTCAACCGTGGATCCAAAAGCTCATCCCACTGCCTGCAAATTACATTAATCAGCACTCCAAATACTTCTCCAAGAACAGTTTTAATTAGTTAAAATTGTAAATGGTTTTTAAAGAAACTCAGATGTCAGATTTCAAACCATAGCAGTATCATTCACCAACACCAAACTATTTAACAAAAGAAAATCTAGACCAAATTAACACATAAAAAAAAAATCTAAATGAAAAAATTAAATATTGCTCAATAAATCATTTTGGTCAGTTTTGCCTAAATTGGACAATTCAGTTTTCAATTCACTAGAATGCAGTGTATATTGAACAGAATCCCTTGGTGTGTAGGAGACAGCAAACCCAGACACCGGAGTCATTCACAGCCGTTTATAACGGAGCAGAATTAAAGTGATAACAACAAGACAGATTTGTAGTAACAAACAAGCATTGTGTAAAGATAACCCTTAACTAAAACATACATTTTTTTTTTTTTTAAAGCACCCCCCCCCCCCCCCACTCAAAACACTAAATCAGAAAAAGAAAATACTGTACAGCACCAAGAAAAATGTTGGTTCTGTCTAAATGTCATTGTACTATCCATTTAGGAACCAGTAAGATGTGCATCCATAGTGTCCTGTCTAACACAGAATGATTGGGAAGCAAGAATAGGCTTTGCAGCAGTGGCTCTCTGGGCTTGTCAAGTGTTGAACGGATTTATTAAACACTACATAAACTGTGTAAACAATACATGACAATCTGATGACTTGATGGCACATTTTGATTTTAAGATTTGACTGTTTAAAACACAAACTATTGTATTTTATCAAATATCAAAGAGCAGTTTTAGCTCCATTGTGCTGAACAGTAACTATCCATTTATTCCCCCTTTCGATTTAATTGCATAGCAGGCGGCAAAACTGATGTCAAAACACGGCATGCCTCTAACAAGCCCTCTATCTCGGGTTTAAATGGAGAATTTGAAAAGCGTAGGCCTTTGTTGGCTTTTAAAATATGAGTCAATCAGAAGGGCTGTTCTCCCATTAATGTTATCAGGGCCTATTGTTTAGATATAAAGCTTTATCTTGCCAAAGATGTTTGACAGAGAGAAAAAAAAAGTCAATCAAGGTTCTTCAAACAAACTGCTATTTTGCTGGATTCTTGTCCAAAACTATTTCTGCTCCTGCCAAAAATATATAATTTGCCTGACAGTGTCATTTAGAGATAAAGATGGCTGATATGTCATCCACTTTAAGGCTAGCAATTACATATGGCAGGTCTCCGGGGGAAACAGTGGCTTTATGGAAGTTTATAAACTCTAGATTGTCATTGTGTTCCGTGATGCTGGATACATATATATTAAAGCGGCACTGTCACTTTGCAGGTTTTGTTTTCTAATTTAGCCTCTCTGCCCCTCCCCCCCCCTCCTCACCCCCTCCCCCCCAATCCATCCCTCCCTCCCCCCCTCAATTTCTTCTTTTTTTAAATTTATTTTAAATTCACCTTAGTTACACATAAGAAAAAGTAAGAACTACCTTTTTATGGGGAGCGTGAAAATTGGCAATTTTTGGCAATGGGCGGAGCTTACGCATAGTTCCATTTCAGTTGCTAAGCTAATTTACCCACAATCCATCAGTCACAGAAGGGCAAACAGATATTATGGACAGAAGGAGAAGAAAATGGAGGCGCCCAGGTATTGAGATCCGGCACAAGGAAGAAAAGATAATACATATAAATTAATGCAAGTGGCAACGAGGGCAGTATTGTCATTAAGATACAAGGGCATAAGGAAAGGAAAACTGAAAGATAAAATGACAGTGCCACTTTAAATGGCTTTCCTCATGTTTCAAACATATCGATATACTGTATGTATGGTGTTTACTTTTTTTTTAGATGCAGAGAGTTTGTAGAGTTCTTTTAGAGATGTAAAATGTTACTTTATAACCTTAATATGTTCTATTGCAAAGTGCATATCTTTCAAGCTGGGCTGCTATTTTACAGAATGAGGATTTCTATTGGGGACAGTTCTTTCACCCCAACCCAGCAACACTACTTTCTACGATCTCTTGCGCACGTTTGGCATCTGCTAAAATCATGGGAACGATAGATTGCTGTGCCATCAATGTAAATGAGTAAAAGACAGACAGTTTAGCTCCCTATTGGAATATGCCATGATCTACAAATAGAAAGAAGTCCTTGTGAGAAATGGTTAAAACCAAGCATATTCTGTACTTCAGTAGTTCTCTGATAACCACAAAGGTCTCATACTAAAATCACAGCAAGAGTTAGGATTCTTAAAGACACAGTGAAAGATTGTATGTTACTAGCATCTAAACCATTATTATGCTCATTGCCAAGTAAAAGAATTCCGAGAAGTAATCAAAAGGAAGCGTTTCTAAGTGTGCAGCATGGAGATGGGTTTGAAAAGTCTTACACACCTAAGCCTGTTTATGTCTGTGCGGTCCTTCGAAATCATACAATCCTGAGAACTAAACATAGAAAAACTGAATCCATATATGCCTTACAATGCAGGCTGAATACCTGACAGTGTTAGAGTTAGGCTTAGCAGCAAACGTTCACATTACAATTAAAGCTTTTTATTCAGATTAAAACACATTTGAACTGACCATTAAATAAAACGAAAACAGTTCATTGTTATTTTAACACAGAACTCTCTTCTGGTTAGCTCCTGAATTCTAAAATTCTACGTCAGAGTGCACTATTCTTCCCAGTGTTTATTTTGTTTAAAAAAAAAAAAGTTTGGTCAGTTTGTCAAAACCATGTTTTCAATGACGAAAACGGGACCACTATAACTATATAACAAAGTGATGACAAAAGCCATAACAAAAACTAGTGATTTTAGTCAAAAGGCTTACTAAAACTAAATCAAATTGAATGCTGCCAACATTGCCTATTGTAGCTGTGTAGACACGCTTTTCTGTTGTGTTGAGTAAATGGATCCTTTGCCTTTGTGTGAGACAATTGTCTAAGAAGGCATGCATGTCATTTTAACAGAACTGTTGAAAGTTCCATATTCAGCTTAAGATAACAGCAACAGCATTTTACAGTCATCAGAGTTCATCGTTTCAATATTTTAAAGTTTCACTTCAGCTTCAAAGCAAAGAATGTTTTGTTGTACGCAACAGCTTCTGATTTTCAAAATTAACACAAAACTGTTAAATGTTCTATATTCAGGTACTATGTGCAAGGGCAAGACTTACAGCCAATACCTTTTATTTTTATTAATATTTTAGAGTTGCATTTCTGCTTAACCCCTTAAGGACCAAACTTCTGGAATAAAAGGGAATCATGACATGTCACGTGTCCTTAAGGGGTTAAAAGAATGAAGAATGTCAAATTTAACTTGTTTATAAAATCAATGCATATCTAATTACTGGCCTTTTGTGAAAGGTTTCTTTGGGAGACTTTATGACTTATCTTAAAATTAAATAAAACAAAGACATGTTATATCACAACAGTTAGATCATAAAAAACAGGTTGAGTTTTACTCTTCCAGGAGTATACAACGTGCTTGGAAATTCTAGAGAAATGCTTAAATAATACATTACACTTTAACGAAACGCATTCGATTTTAGTCAACTAAGATCTTAGGATATTTAGTCTTCGAAAACTAAATACAGATGGCTAAAATAGAACTAACACTAAATGGCATTTTAATCAAAGGACTACGGCTAAAGCTAGATCATAATTTGCTGTAAAAATTAACACTGCTCCCTATGCAACCCACCTTTCTCTCCTCCACTCAGATATTCATTTCTCCTCCCCCCCCTACATCCCCACGCCCCAGTAACAGAGCCTCTCATAACCTTACACTATTAAAAAAAAAAAGTTCTCCCTCAAAGTTTAACTGTTAGTTCATTTAAATCAATGCAACATGTAAACTCACCTTTTTTTTGTACAAGTTAAATCCTTGGATGACCTAAGACTAATGGAAAGTATACAGATACTATTGATTGGTGGTCCTACATCTGGGGAACACAGTTAGGCATATGCTACTAGCTGCAAGGTAAAGCATACTAACTAGGGGTGGATTACTATTCGCCATGGCTAAATAGTTACTTGCCAATGGCTAGTGTCAAGTGAAAATGTTGAGGCTTAGTAAGAGTACCTCTACTAGGTGTTTTTACAGAGTGATGCAGTAGTCACCATCTCTCTACACCAAGCTCAATGTCAAACAAAACTTGTAATGAGATTAACAGACAGCAGACGCCATTACTACAAACCTGCTCACGGATTGATCTTTATACCTGTTTGGACTCCATGGGATCGGGGGTGTCATGCTCAGATCTGGGAATAGAATACTATTATCCTTGACTCTGTCCAGTGCATAATGCATTTCACACAGGGGCTGACGATTCAACTGGAACTGAAGCTCGACCTGAAAGATCAGACTCGTCAGAAATCGCAAATAAACCACACTGAGGGAATTTAAGTAATTGTATTATAAAAAAAATAAGTATTTGCCATTTCATATCAAATGCATTGTATGAATAATGGTTTGTATTGTCGCATTACTTTTTACTACAAGTCTGAAAAACAAATAAAGATTACATAAACAAGTCATCTGCAAAGCAAGACCATTACAAAGTAATATTATAAACATAATTCTTAAAGAAAATGAATAAAAAAATAATATACACAAAATTCATATATTGAACAAATGGCACATGATTGAGACATGATACAAAGGCCACGAGGGTTTGAGAACCAGCAGGTTATCAGAGGGATTAGTAGATTCAACAGAGGAGATTTTTAAGGCATCAAAAAAGTCAAATTTTGCACAGATCACTTATTAAAATGTCATGGCTTTAGACTTGCCATACAATATGTGCGCAGTACTAAAATGTGATCACCTTAGACCAAAATTGTCATCCAACACATGTGCAGTTCGCCACTTTTGGATGGAAAAACACTGCTAGATTACATGGAGAACCACAAATCATGAATCCTTTGCTCCAGAACATTACAATGGACCCGAAAAGGAATCACCTGCATCTCTCTGTCTGGCCGAAGTCGCAATTCATCACAGCAGTCTCGGCATATTCTCAGGAAGATGTAATCCTTTGTTTTCTCCTCAATAACCGCCTCGTAGACCCGCTCTTTGGTGCTCTGACTCTGCATGGATTTGTCCTTTGTGACAGGTAGTAAATATACCGCGTTGACTTTGGTCATCACTAATCTCCCAGCCAAGGTGTCTTCAGAAAGTGTCTCAGTGAGTTTAAAGCGACCGAAGAGTTGGCCATTTTGAGCGTATTTTGCACCCCCAGAAACACCGGTGAGCATGAAGCTAGACAATAGTTGCAGTTGTACTTTGATATTGAATCTATGATACAAAATGCAAGATTGTTAATATAAATTAAGAGCTAAATATAGACCCTTTTTTAGAGATCGGTTTTAAATACAGCAAAACATCAGAATAATGAGCAAAAATTTTAGGAGCCAAAAATGAAGGTCTCAGGACATTGGTTCAGCCCTTATTAAATGCATTCTTAACATGAAGACCTTATTGACATATCACTACATTTACAATGAAAAGTCGTGGCAAGGATGTTGGTCTGCAACCAAATATTGAAACTAAAAGCATTTACTTGCGATAATTGAAAAGTGTAAAGTGAAAAAAAAAAAAAGACAATTATAACAGAACTGTGAGTTAGGTTTATATGGAAGAGAGTTTTGGTGTTACAAAAAAAAAAAAAAAAAATCAGTAAGTCAGTAAACTACAATGAGGCCCTCTAGTGGCAAAATATTTTATTAAAAGATATAGAAGATGGATCTATTGCGTCCAACAAACCAGCTCCTAATCGCTTAAATGCATATATGTACAACATCGGTTTGAAATTTTAACTCGCAGATCCAAAACAAAGACTAGTTAAATGATATAATAAAATACTTTTTAAAAATGCGTATTCGTGCACTTCAACTCCAAATTCCCCCAGCTACCACTTGTCTTAACTTATAAACTAGTTTTTTAAAAAGGGGGAGTTAACGGGTTATCTAGCCAAGTACTTAGTATGAAAGAGCTTCATTTGCTAGATCTCAGCACACAAGCCAGGCCCTCTTTACCTTTTGTATTGGTCTGTATATATTGTACTGTGTTTTCCCCCATATTGTACAGCGCTACAGAGTATGTTGGTGCTTTATAAGTGCTAGTAATAATGTAAACATTTATATAAAAATCATACTGAAGTTCCCCCTTCTGTGGCAGACCCTCAACAAAACGAGAAGTGGTTTTAACATTTTAGCCAATCCTGGTGCTTTCATAATTTGGAAGCCTTGCGCAAACCCCCTAAACCTTTCTACAGTTGAGGTTTATAGTGGTTGTAGTTCATCTGCCAGCTTTTTTCAATATCTGTAGAAGTTACATAAACCATGAAGTTGTCTTGGATAATAAGATGGGAACTGACCGTTTCATTTCTAGAGTTTATTAGTGATAGCTGCCAATACACTGCTTGGGCTGATCCAACCACAGTTTGCTCAATTCATAAATACCGTAAACACTTTATAGGGACAGAGGCCAGCGCTTTATAGGAGAATGGTAAAAGGAGCTACAGCTCAACTTTCCTCTTTTAAAGCGACCTCAAGCATTTTTAAAAATTAAAGTACTTGCGCTGCTGTAAGGCATAATGTAAATAAAGGATGGTTACCAGCAGCGATCCTGGATAGAGGAGGTTTAAAGCTGGAGAAAGGAGACCCTACCACAAGCATGTGCTATATTGTATTGAGGGCATATCTGGGCCATTCTGGCCAAGCCACTGTTTTGCACATTTCTATCTTGTGTACGAGATTTGTAAGTGTGCAGTGTTATATTGATGTTTGTACAATAGCTATTGAAGCTTTATATATATATATATATAGGGCACTTACTTGCTCACTTCCTTATACTGTGCTATCTCCTCTATATAAAGCAGGTCATGTAGCCGGGACTGATAATTCGTCTTGGTGAGAGTTTTATCCAGGACTGACTGTGTAAACAGCTGGTCAGCAGAGAGAGGGATTTGGTATCGGCTGAGAAGGCTCCTCTCCAATTCAGTAGTTTCATTAGGTTCGAATTCTACAATGATTTTAGACATGGAGTCCCAGCGTTTCGCCGTCGTTAGCAGCTGTTGTCGAGCGTGCATCAAGTATTCAAGGTCTATGCAGCAAAGGGAAGAAAGGAGCATTTCATATTAAATGTAGTCAGGAAAAGGCTGGAAAAAAACAACAACAACACATAATAAACTGAATATTCGCTTGCTCCGTTACAGCTCAAATACCTTTGTGATATTGTATCAACCCGGAAACCCTGGTTACAGTAAAAGCTCTGTATGCTGTGTGGTTAAGGGGGCAAGTCATCATATTACCCATAATCCATTGGCGGCAGTGTGACCATCAAGTAAGACAGGTTATCATGCCTGGATGCAGTGGGAAATTCTGTAGGCCATGTGATGGCATAGTTAGGCAGGCCAAGCAATAGGGTTGGTTGATTTATCCATGCTTTCCTTGACAAAGTGCAACTGGTCCCTTAGTCACACAATGTTTTAATGACATGTTCCTGGTGGAATTCTTAATGCCGCCTATTACGACTTCATGAGCCGTTATGGCTGCATTTAATATTTTTGTTTGTCAACATAAATCAAAACATGATATTTAAATCTCATGAATGTCCCGGTCAAGTGTAAACATAACTTTTACTTGACAAGAATTCTTTAAAATCTAATTAAGTATTTTCCACTGAGAAACTACTGAGGGGAAATTATGTGCCCATTATTTCATATTGGAAATAATGACAGACAGTGAATGATATGGAAACACAGCCTTGGGAAATCCCAAACATTTTTTTTATTTTCTATCTTCCCAACGAAAAAAGTTGTTTTTTGTGAATGCAATATACAAGACTTGCCGTGCATAATATCAACAGCAGGAAATTAGTCAGTGGCAATGTCAATATAGCACATGAACAGTTACATTCACAGTTTCAAGTTTAACATAACAGAAGTAAAATGTAAAAAAGGATTTGTCAATCATAAGGTCTGAGTGTAGCTCTAACACCGACCAATAGGATACCAAAGAAACATCTCAGCAGATATAGTGACAGTAACAACTGAGCCCAACTTTGGCCGCTCTATAAGAAACATGGGATGTTTCGCACTGAGCAATATTAGAAAATAGTATTATGTACGACAATGAGTAATAACGTATCACTCAAGAGTGCTGTATAAAGCTGGTGGAAAGCCTAATAAAGGGGAAAAGGGATACACCTCCTACTTAACAAGTGTTAGATGGAAAGTGTCCAGCATTATCAGCAGAGTATCCACATCTAATATCGAATTACAGCATCCCCCTGCTATCAATAGGATAAGACCATAGTTTAGTGGTACGGAACGGTAACCAGATCCTGTTATAAACAAAATATATGCCCTAATAGGTTACAGTTGGTTAAATGTTGCAAGTTTTCTATATTTGGGTGAGGGAGGGGGAGAATTATTATCATTATTTGTTTTTCTTCTCTCTTTTAAACTGGTATCACACTATCCTTTCGTTTTTGTCTATTCCTCAAACTGCAGTGTATCCCTTTTGGCTCTAATGATATCACCGTACACGATTACTTAGGTTTCTGGGACCTGCAGAAGAACTGTTAAAAGCGAATGGAACTTAAACTCCCAGACACGCTTGCTCTACCTATAAGGCACATTTTATGGGCTTTGGTTAGCAGACCTTGATCGAGCTGCATTCTGTTTGGTGAGAGCTCACAATAGAAACTAAAGTCTGGAAGGGATTTCGCATTACGTGCAGGAACTTTACACACTAGTAGTTTTTACATCAATTAATTATTGGTTTTACTTTTATAATGCATTATCTAGTAACGCATCTATAATGGAAATCTAGTAAAAAAGTTGGGTTGGATCCACTGTGAGTGTTCCTTTAATGCGCGGCTATCTAATTTCTCTATCCACAACTAATTTTTGAAAATGATGTGCCATCTTCCCACAATAGGTTTCTGTTTTGCATTCCCAGTTTGTAGCGAGGTGAATTAACATTCGTTATCTGATTAGCGCAGCTGTGGGGACAGGCACACGACAAGTCCTGATTTCCTGAGGGAAAGTAAATAATGAAACTTGCAGCCTCATTGCATTACCTGGAAGCTTTTTCAATAAAATTCCAGAAATTATCAACCTCTGCAAACACAGTGAGGCTTCGTATTATCACAATTGGCAGGCAGTGAGAAACTAGAAGGTAAATCGAGGCTCTTTAGCATAATTTGTCACTACAGTTATCAAGAATTCAACTGGGGGGGATTTACAGAAATAAATCATTGAGCTTTCCCCCTTGGTCTTTACAGAGGGGAAGCTGTGAAGAATGTTCACTCTATCCTTCACGTGTCGGAGCGTGGAATGGAACAGAATTGAATTTTAGGGCCTATTCACTGAACTCCAAACTGCAGCGATCTGGGATTTGATTAGCAAAATTGTAGAGTAAAAAAGCACGCTCGAGGCTAAAGCAGACTAGGAAAATTTAATTACCGGTAAGTAAGCAATTTTAACCTAAATTCTGACATTCTGATTTTAGATTTCAAGTGCATCCACCCGGACATTGAAATATACGTGCATAACAGTGCTTTAACATAGCTTCAAGACTTCCTATGGTGACACTGAAGAGAATTGTTTTTTTCTAAGTAAACAACTCTCTACTTTCCCAGAAGCCTCCAGGGCTGTTTCAATGCACAAGGGTGGTTGATGTATGATAGCTCAATTACAATGTCTGAAGGAATCCAGGTCAAGAAAGTCATAGTGCACTTGGGTTTTAAAACATGCTACCTTGGTGGGCTGTCATTTTGCAAAGTTATAGCAAGTTCTATTGAAGATCGTGGGAAGGATGACTGCAAGATTCGGTCTGTCCTGAGTACCTTGCATGACTGTACTGCAGATAAACCTCACCAGTCTTTTATGATTTGAGATGGAATAACATGTCAGTCTCTAAAGACAACTTAAACAAAAATAAACCTTGCAGACATAGGTTATTGAAATGGTTTCTCAAGGCACTAATAATTAAAGATTTCAGCCGAATATCGTAATTTAATGCAGGGAAGGAAAAAAAAAAAAGTAAATTCTCTTTTAAATACAACATGAAATATTAAAAAAATTAAAAGAATTTGCTCTCCCATGACAATGTATCAGAAAATTAATGATCTTGTGTCCTCAAACTTCAGAAGTAAATTTATTTATTTATTTATTTTAAACTGGACTGCTCCCAGCATGTCAAACATGTCAGGTAAATGGTCTAACTATAAAGGAACGCTGTTTAAGGGATTTTTAAATTTCATTGATTTGTAGGTATACTGGCAAATAAAAAAAATAAAATAAACAACTTGTATGTATTTTCTCTGAAGTATTAATTTAAGCCAAACATTGATGGGAGTTACACAACATCATTAACCATTTGTTTTCCTCATTACCTTCAGTGGAAGCCGCATCCACCATTATTCGCTGCATTAACACTGGTTCCACTCCAAAATCGAACACCACCGTTTGTCGAAACGTTCCAAATATCTCTGTGTTAAAGGCAATCGCCACTTTGTATATGCAATGGTCAATCCCATTTTGGGCCATCTTCTCGCCAACCCATTCTTGACAACCTTCTGTGACTTCCTGGGACGCTTGTGAGTTTCCATCTCCAACGGATATTGCAATGATATTGAAATGAGGTCGGTGTGCGTCGTACAGCAACGCCACACGATGAAGGAGCCGCGCAGGCTGTAGGAACACACAAGGGTTTTGCAAAAAAAAATAAAAAAAATGAGAGGAATGAATTTGTTACTTCAAAGAATATAGAACTCTAATAAAAATATACATATTCAATTCACACCTCGAACAGTATGTGTACACTGAAATCAGGAAATAATTTAATAACGTAATACGAATAAAATGGTTTCAAATGGTAATTTGTTAATGTTAAAGGCAACAATAAAATAGGTTTAAATTAAAACCTACGAACAAACTGCAAAAATAAATAAATCACATTTTACATCACTATGGAACATTACAACGCTGTCTAAATTAGCTATGTTTTCACAAAATCCATAAATAGGAAGCAGCGCACACCAAATCATTGAAGGCTACTTTAAAAACAGACCTCAATTGAAAAATCATACGGTAGACCATATCATATAGTCAAACTATGCAATGTTTCTAAGCTTATAACCTCAGAGTTTTTGGAGATACTTTCATTAATATATAACATGTGTTAATAGTAATTATGAGCATGTATCTACACAGTAAATGGCAGCAAGACAATAACTGCCCTGCAAAATATGGTGGATTTAGGAGCCCAAAAGACAGCAGAGTGAGATATAGACAGACAGACATACACACACACACACACACACGACAATTATACATACAGTAATTAGGAACTATGGGATCCCGCTCTAAATGGAACATCAGTGGACTCCAGAAACTGATGTAAATAAGACGTACCTTGCAAGTGAGCAGAAAAGTCCATGTTTGATGAGATTTTTTAGAAGTAACTGTGACAGACAGCTCCGGACTGTGCTCCACTCTGACACCTTCCACAAATTCACTGAGCTGGAAGGGAAGAAGAAAACAGTGAGTGCACTGTCCACAACAGACAGGGTAGCCATGTATACAATTTCACATACTGTACCTGCATGTCTAACAAGCCATGATAACAGCTACACAGCAGTACTCGGATACAAGGTACTGGAATGTTAGTAACTGAACGCGAGAGGATCCATTCAGATTCTCAGGCCAATGAATGGAAAATGCTTTAAATTCTTCCCAGCAATGTTTACATAAGGAAGACCCTACCTGTGCAGTCTGTGTGGCTGAAACATTATTAAACAGACTCACAAAACAAATTGTGATGAACTGGAAACACTGAAAATGTTCGGTATGAATTGCAAAAACGATAATATTTTCTCGTTTGGCTATTTTGGCCTAGAATTTAAGATCTACAACAATCACAACTTTGGGGAGGTTTATAAAGGGTCTATTCACCAAAAGTAAACGGAGCAGTTAATCACGTAGAAGGCACCCCCAACACATATTAATCTATTGACCGACAAAATAGAACTGTCTAGTGCAAAAACATTTTTGTATTGCTTTAAGTAATCTGCCATAATAGATATCATCCGACCTGCTGTACACAGCATTTCATAAAGGGCAATTTCAGGACTTGAATAAACTCCTGCTCGTTTCCTCCGTACAGAACCAATTAAACCTCAATGGCAGAACTTGATCGGCCAATAAGAAAGGAAGAGTGAGGTGCATGATGGGAAACCTCTCAGCTTGAGATATGGGAATTGTAAAAGCAAATGTGTTCTTAAAAAAGAGAATATTTGTAAAATAGCCTTTAAAAAGTTAAAGGACCACCAAAGTCCCAATGAAGTGATCTGGGAGCTCTGGCCTCGCAGTTTTATCCCTGCAACATAAAACTTTGCAATTTTGTAGAAGAGGAGCACTGAGCTGGACCATCTGCAAGAGAGCAGGTTGACGTCACATGTGGCAGTGTCGACACTAGAGAAAAAGCCAAGCAAAAATAAACTACAAGCCACTCTTGTGTTTAGATCCTACCAAACTGAACACAAGAAATGCCCTGCCCATGTTGGATTACAACTCCCAGCATGCTCAGTGAGAATCTTGCTGAAGCTGGTGGAGCTTAAAATGCATGCATCTGATGTCACGAGACAGTGAAGTAACCATTTCTTAAACTGCTTATATGGAATATAAAACTCCACTAGAAATACATCTAGCAGGCAATTAAAGAACCAATATTGTTACACAGACAACTTAATCTCCGTAAAGTTTTCTGGGTGCAGGGGTCCCTTGGTTTTAGCCCTGCAATGCAATATATTGCAGGTTTGGTTTTTGGAAACTGCAATATTTACATAGCAGGGTTAAAGCCACCTATCTTCCTGGCAATCGCTAATAGTTCTTCCACTGCACTACCAGAGTTAAATGCAGTCAGGTGACGTGGAAGCTCGTAGGAAAGCATTGGATGCACTTGCAGTACTCGGCCATGCGCATGAGGTTTCCAACTCTCCTCTATAAAGAGCATTGGATGGGACAATCGCGGGAGGCAGAAATGAGAGTAGTGCTGAGGGAGTCTCGACGCTGGAAAAACTGAGTAGATCTTTATTTTATTCGTTTTATCGGGAAAGGGGCATTATAATGTTTGGAACACGGGTTTGTATTCCTAACACTATAGTGTTCCTTTACGATTAAGACTTAAAGGCACCTTAATACAGTACTAAAGTATTTTTTTTTTTTATACATAACCTTAAAACTCAATAAAAAAAAAAAAATGATATGCATGCATTTTAGACACAATTTCCTTTAAACTGCTCAAATTCCATTGTAACCTATAATCTTGAAATACCCTCACAATTATCGCCCACTGAATCTACTAAAGCTGGGCAATTAAACCCCGGGGTGCGAATCCCAGCCAAGAAAGGCAATATCGCTCACCACTTTCTCAGGGGATAAGGAATTCATCCATTTTTCGATCAGGGTTTCCATGTAACTGCCGGAAAACTGCGTGTTTTCTTTCTGCTGCTTAAGCCGGATGAGGCGTGACGCATATCTTTTCTGCCATTCTTCAAGCTCTTCCTGGGAATGTGCGGATGTGCACTGTGCTCCGTACCTGCAGATCCCTTGCTCCAGGAACCTGGCGGAGAATTACAGCATGATTAGAACAGGATTAAAAAAAATAATAATAAAATTGGAGAAAAAGGAAATTGTATGATTAACTGTTCTGAAATGAAGACTTGGACACCTGCCGGATAGTCTGTTCAATTGATATATAAAGTTATTTAAATTAAACACATGCAGAGTTTGCGCTGTGTAAGTCAACTAAACTATGTAAAGGGAATCTGCATCTCAGAATAAACCTCAGTATATGAGGTCAAATAGTAAGTTACCTGCAAGGCAACTTCATAAGCCATGCACAATAATGCCAATTACATTGGGTTAGAGTCACATATGTGCTGCAAGGTTATCTAGCCATGAAAAAGCCTCTCACCAGAATGCAGTTTCACGGCAGCAATAGATTCTAGTGGCCAGGACGGCTATAGTCTGCTTTATCCACTGACTGACAGTCACACTGGCTGCTTTTGGACTGCATTTCTCACAACTATCAGCCAGTTAGAGCCTGGCAGAGAATTCTGGGGGTTGCAATTGGACATCCTCACCCTAAAGAATTGCTCTAAAGGAGCCCAAAGTCCTTAGATGGAGGAAGGCCCTGTTCAGCCTACCCAAGTAGGAAGGCCCATATCAGTCTATAAGAATAAGGGGAACTTTAATAAAAGACTCAGAAGTGTGAAATGTTATCGGTTTTGCTGTGAGCACCCGATGAAGTACATTGGAATTTAAAAGGATTGTGCTGGATTTTTCATGGTTACCTTCATAGTTGTTTGTGAGGTAAGAAAGCATTCATTCACCCTTCGGAGTAAAAGGTCCTACTTTCAGCCACTGTTAATTAGCATTTCAAGAATTACCAGGAGAAAACATTGGATTGGCTTTTAGAAAACAATGGGAAAAGAAAGATTTCCTGCTAACTGTATCCAGTGAAAATTCAGTGTTCGAGGAATCACAGAACCAGCAACAACTGCCACTGAAAACCCAATCCAACGAACGTTTCGGATATTACCTTTTACATAGAGTGTATTCTTCGCTACTTGTAACACCTCGAGGTGGGGGGCGAAACCGCCATCCATCATGGGACCCTGAAAATAAATATCACACAATCAGTGTCAATACCTGGAATGCGGGCAGATAATACACTACCAATAATCACGGCTTGTGGAGTTAAAGAAAACAGTGGTTGCTTTACTATATTTTCTTGCAGTGTCAGAATTCATTGTTACTTGACAAGATCCACTGTTAAAGACGAGGACAGGAGAGAGAGAAATAGATACACTCATTTTCAGAAAGATGAATAAGGTTGTGGAAAGGAGGAGGCACCACCTTCAAATCCACAATTAAGCACAACGGTGTATATATTACAATATATGTATATAAATTACCCTGAATTAACCTTCCGACAAGACACCTGACAGAGAAACAATCAGATACAAAATACATACCATCTTCCAGATCCTCTGTGTGGTAACTGGACCGGACAGTGTTGCTAGCGGTCTGTGACCACATATTTGAGAGTGGGGGAAAGAAAAGAATAGAAAAAAAAAAATCAAAAACACTTTCTAGAAAATTACATTAGAATTTATGAGATTACATATTAAATGAACTATGCAGCAGGGTGTTGCTTGATAAGCCCAGCCAATTGAAACGTTAAACAAAATAAACCAAGAAAAATCCAGTTAGAGATCAAGGGTTTAAATTAAATTATGCATTCCATTTAAAATATATATATCTCATCTGTTCACACACTGAACCCTGCATCACTTTACATTGTCTTTTGTTTATAGACAACCATTATATAAAGTTTTTTAGAGGGCAAAAGGGGCTTTAATTTGATGCGACATATACTTCGATAAATTCTCATTAATTATTATTTTAAAACAACACACATTTTTCCCAACAGTTTTGGCAATAATGGCGCGTGCATAATATGTCCAGCTTAGAAAGAGTAATTCAAAATAAATTCATTTATAGAGAACATAATATGTGTAGGATTTCAGCTTATTTTGAAAGTTACAGGTCACAAAATTTCAATGTGAAACTATTTTAGAAGTTGGTATTTTTGTCTTGTAGGTTTAGTAGCCATCACAGAAAAAATTGCCACACAAAAGTATATATTTATATAAAGTAAACATCACAGGCTATTTACCCAAGGTTAGTTTGACACTTTTTACGTAGCCATTTCATCAACAATCTCTGCTAAATATTGGAGTAAAGTTGTGTTTTTTCTTAATTTTGGCATATATACATATAACAAGGTTTTTGTAATATGTATTTCGTAAAGCTGCTATTTCGTGTGTGCTATTCCTGCACAGAACCCAATATTGTGGTCAGCTACATCTGCTGAGTATAACGATACCCCCATTGTATGACCTGGACACTATTTTGTGAAGTTACAGTGCTGTAAAAGAGACGGGACAAGTTCAGGTTTCTAAGTGTGAATTTTCATGGAGGGTTTTGATGCGTCCGTGTCCCACTTGTAGCACTTGAGCAGGCTACATATTCGAACTACACCATAAAGGCATACCATTTCTTAAAGAAGACATCCCAGGGTATTTCAAAAGGCATATTTTGAACCTTGGCGTGGAATAATTTTTACGTTAGCTTGTACCAAGTGTAGTGGTAATCAGCATTTTTTCTGCCTTTTTGACACACAAAGTGAGTTTGCACAGTATATTTTGCGAGCCTTATGTGTGTTACGACTGTATAATACTTCATATGTTGCTCAGCTATGTCGTCTTAGTACAGCAATACCCCCGTATGTACCTTTGCCAGGTATATGTGGATATTAAAGGAGCACATTTGAGAGACAGCCATTCCAGTTTTTTTTTTTCCAAACTTTAAAGTTTTACGCTGTGTCCATGTTTCATTTCGGAGTAGTTTAGCTGGTTGGTTATTCAAACTACCCCAAAAACACATACTATTTATTAAAGAACATACCCCGGGGTCATTCAAAAGGCATATTTTGAACCTTAGCGTGGGATAATTTTTTCGCTAGTATGTTCCAGGTGTAGTGGTAATGAGCATTTTATAATGTTTTGGGTTTTTTTTAGCGGTGATCTGGGGTTAATTTTGGTGCATGACGGAACCAGTCCATCATGCAACGTTAAGTGCTTCCCCAGCACGACAGACTGGGTCTGTCATGCGTCCTTAAAGGACCACTCTAGTGCCAGGAAAGCATACTCGTTTTCCTGGCACTAGAGTGCCCTGAGGGTGCCCCCACCCTCAGGGACCCACTCCCGCCCGGCTCTGGAAAGGGGAAAGGGGTAAAAACTTACCTTTTTCCAGCGCTGGGCGGGGAGCTCTCCTCCTCCTCTCCGCCTCCGTTCCTCCCCGTCGGCTGAATGCGCACGCGCGGCAAGAGCTGCGCGCACATTCAGCCGGTCACATAGGAAAGCATTCATAATGCTTTCCTATGGACGCTTGCGTGCTCTCACTGTGATTTTCACAGTGAGAATCACGCAAGCGCCTCTAGCGGCTGTCAGTGAGACAGCCACTAGAGAATTAGGGGGAAGGCTTAACTAATTGATAAACATAGCAGTTTCTCTGAAACTGCTATGTTTATAAAACAATTAGTTAACCCAAGCTGGACCTGGCACCCAGACCACTTCATTAAGCTGAAGTGGTCTGGGTGCCTAGAGTGGTCCTTTAAGAGGTTAACGATGCAGCTCTCCACACCGCCTTTTGTTTACAGTGAATGATGCAGCTCTCCACACCGCCTTTTGTTTACAGTGAATGATGCAGCTCTACAGAGACTTATCACAGAATTCTGCAGAGTCCAATCTATGGGGTGATAAGTGCCAAATATCCTGAAAACAGCAGAACTCAATGAAACTAAAAACAATCAGACGAGGACTAAATTCTTAACACTGAGCACTACATTTTGTGAACAGACTGCAAGATACTCTGGCCACAGACAGCAAAACATTTGTGTTACCAGAGGTTATAGTATAGTGCCGTCAGTGGACTTTCACAGAATACCAGAGTTTACACCACCCAATGCATTTATACCAACTCACCTCAATTTCAGCCAGAAGGGTCTTTAATCTCGTTAGATCCTTGGTTACCATCCCATTCTAAAAAATAAAAAAGTAGAAAATAACTAAATGGAGAGAAGTCTCACTGTGGCAGAAAAAGATTAGAAAGTGACAACTACCATGCATATGTATACAGAAAAACACAGGGGAAGGTGTGACCTCCTGTTTGCGAATAAAATATATTTACTAAGAATTTTGTGGATACCTAAGAACAATTGTAGAATTGCAGACACTTGATTTTATGGTGCTACATTTCTAAGTGTCTGTCCGGTTATCTATAGTTTATAAAGCCCAGAAAATATACTGGTAGACTGCAGGGATACTACATGAAGTTATCATTTACATATGTTACACTCCAATGTGGAGTCACTTAAAGCTGTGAAAACAACGAACGCCACACAAATCATCAATTAACAGAAAATTATAGATTTTATTCTGTTAGCTACACAATGCATTCATTACGGCTTTCCATAAGGGGAAACAGATTAACCTTACAGTCAACAGTAGATATTTAAATGGGATAATACATGCAGGAAGTAGCAAAAATATCCATAGAATTCAGAAATTATACATCTAAAAAACACGTAAAGAGTCACGCCACAAGACTGGAGAATCATGAAGGACTATACTACAAGCCAGGGTAATTAATGGGAACAGTAGCCCAATTAGAGAAAGATAATCTATCTGCACACATCCTCTGCTACAAGTGGATGGATGTTACTCAAAAAGTGGTAATGTAATGTAGTCTAACTACGTAGTCTAGGTAGCGGGGTACACAGCATTACCATGTATGGTTAACGGGAAAGCTTGTTTAATAAGGAAGCGGTAGATCAAGTAGGTAAAGACAACTAGAGCTGTACAAGATTGGCACAAGAACATTTTAATTGCTTGATGCTAAAAATAATAAATTTAAAAAAAAATAAAATAGATATTTGTTATGAGAAAAGTGATCCACTTCTGTATGTTCACCCCAACTTACCAGTGTCTCCCCAGCAAGGGACTTGGAAAGTACGCTGGATAAAATCTGCAGCTTCCCTTCCATGTGCATGCAGCACAGCACGGCATGGACAGATCCATCCAGGCGCACATGACTAGGCCCCAAAACTGCATTAAAACAGGAAATCAATAAATACGCCATTACCACTGCATGCAGTCTGACATTTCACTAGAAGTTATTGGCTATACCATAAGCTGCATGGGCTATTAACAAGGAGTGATCATTAGCAGAGTCTCCGGTGTTATTTTGGGGAACACTAACTTCTGGTTCTATTTAAAGTGTGATGGGTGCATTTACATTATTCCGAGAAGCACTGTGCTTTAGGAGCAAATGCATGCCCAAGGGGCATTCTTTATCTACGTTATGAAAAAAAGACAGGGTATCATAGCGGAATAATGGGGCCTTGTGACACGTCCATGATATAATGCAAAACCCTTCTTACTCCCAACATTTTAGGGATGATGACATTTTAGGGATGACGACATTTTAAGAGATTCCCCTACATTACTAGCTTTAAACATTAGGTCACATTTAAGTTTGTGGGGCTTTCTTGGGTTTTAAAAACAAAACACTTTAAAAACCTCAAGGTGATCACGTTTCTACAGATGAAATATCTGGTTCACAGTGAACACCTTGGTGGAGAGACCGTTCAGACCTTGAGTTAGTTTTCTGATAATCTTTATACATCTACATTTGTGTGTGCAATGTAGGACCTTGGTGCAAGCGTACCAGTTTACATAAACGTTACGCTCATCACTCTTTATATACACTGCCTCAATTATGTTTATTATAAGTGACCTTGCAGACCATGAATATGTAGTCAATACATCGTGACAGGAAGAATCTGAAGCAAATAGATCAGAAGACAATAAGTTATTCGCTCCATCCTCTGGTAATATCAATGCAGTTCAATATGTTCATTACATAAGTGGGTGTAATATATACAACCTGCAGACTAAAGGAACACATAGTCCAAAGACAGCAGATTGACCTTAAATTAGGAGCTTGAATTGTGCTGTAATTGCATGAGAAGCTTTGGGTAAATGCTCATATTTCACAGAGGGACTATAGCACTCAGTGGATAAATGGAAAGACCTGTATCAACGTGTCTACAGGACCAAATGCTAGTCAATTACAAGTGTTCATACAATCTGATGCAGCTATCCTTAAGTCAGAAAAGATGGCTCACAGTGGTATGGACATGAAATGTGTTAACAGGATTAATTAAATTCTATTTATAAGGATGAATTCAGAAGTCACAAAGATTCAGTAGAGGGCAATGCCAAGACCTTTCTGATGATCTACGCATTTGTTTGTAAATCGACCACTGACAAAAAGTGGTTCAGATATATATTAGACACGTGTAAAAATGTGTTTTATGTGATTTGTCAGAACTAAATTCCTGGCGAAAGAAAGAAAAATAAAATGGTTTCTGAAATTTCAGTTTAAAGGGATTTTAATTTGGATGATTCTAATTCAGTTAGTTTGTGAACCAGCCAAGTTTTCAGAACAGATTCGTTCAATGAACTCCAATTTTATTATTTTGACCATCACTTGAAAAAAATAAATATAAATATATATATATTTTTTTTTTTTATTGCACATGTATAATATAGATCTTGCTAATTCCAGAAGGCTGGTGAAAAACACAAGGTTGCAAAGTAAGGGATGTATTCAACAGCAAACAGGATACCCCTGAAAACACTGAATGTATTACAACGCTGAAGATGCCACTGTAATATATACAAATATTACAGTAATCAGTATTAAACTAAATGCAAACAAAAAAAAACACTTACCCAGCTTACAGTCTTCATCAGCTTGGTCATAATTTTTCTATAAGAAGAGAAAGAGTTGTAGATTGTTGATTGTACTTGCATGACAGAAAAAATATAAATATCTAATGATATACACACAAACCTAATTACAGTTATGCATCACCTGTAATATATATCTATCTATCTATCTATCTATCTATCTCAAGTCGGACTATGAGAAGTCCTCCTTGGACACAAATTAGGAAAAATCATGCTTCCACAGCTATCCCAGAGTTCCCAGATGACTACGTAAACTTTCGATAGACAATTTTACTATAAAAATTTTTTAAAAAAACCTCCCAAGCACAAACCAAAGCTCCTACTTGATGGTTTACTCCTGAGACATTACTGAAAGAGGTTTTAGCCCTGTTCTGATGTAGTTAGTAATTACTACAAAGCAATGTTAAGTCAATAGGCAGCTGTGCTATAACTATTTATATATTTTGTTTCCTTTTTTTCAGATGTCTTCAGTACTTTTCTTGAAGAAACTTGACGTGTTATTTTTCCAGACAGACATTTCTCATTAGTGTCAATTCTGTTAACGACTTATGCAGTAATACATTTTATTATTGTCCTTTCTTGCACCACTTTTGGTAGGCACTAACCACTGAACACCCAACAAGTCTTGCCGTTTTGGAGACGCTCTGACCCAGTCGTCTAGCCATCACTATTTGATCCTAGTCAAGGTCACTCAGATCGTTTCCCTTGCCCATTTTCCTGCTTCCAACACATGAAATTCAAGCACAAACTGTTTACTTGCTGTCCAATATACCCCACCCCTTGACATTTGATATAGTAACTATATAATCAACGTTATTCACGTCACCTGTCTGGTTTTAAATGTGGCTAATCAGTGTATATATAAAAAGAAGTAGGGGGCAAACAAAAATAGTTTTTCCATTTACAAGGCTACTTAAAATCATCTCTCTCCGAAAACAAATATGGTGATTTAAAGGATCAGGATCACAAACATGTATTCCTGACCCTATAGTGCTAAACCCACCATATTAAGCTGTAGTTGCTCTGGTGACTATAGTGTCCCTTTAATTCAGGTCCATCATATTGCCATATCGTGGTAAACCCATCACTACGTCAAATATCTGTGGATCTCACACACACACTTTTTTTTAGTATTCATTTTATTTTTTGTTATCACTGCCATCCCAGGTTGGACAGTTTTGGACTATTAGTTCACAAGCATAACTTCCTCATTATTTAGGCAGCAATCGAGTGAGGTTTTTAAGAGGGTCCCATTCTTTATTTTTATTTTTTAATAGCAAGTATCTAGAGTTATTAAAAGCTCGGTTTTACATCAAATTATGAGCTACGAGCAAAGTGGGTCCCGTTTTTTTGTCAAACTACTCAAAAACTATTTGACAGGAGATGGGAGGACGACACCAAAAGGCTCCGTGCATCATAACCACTTCGACAAGCGGTACATTAAAAAAAACAATCATTTTAAAATCACAGTTTTGGTTTTAAAAAAAATCCAAACGTAACATTTTATTTTCCTAAAAGATCGGTGACATGATAACACAGATGGCCCACTGATAATCAGTTTTTGTAGAACAGTTGCATGGCCTTATGTCAGCCTTTGGGCCGAGCAAAGGATTGTGGTAGTTAAGGTTTTACAACAGCTGTGGGCTGCTTGTCTACCATGGCGTAACGGTGGTTTTTGGGGAGGCACGAGTTCGGAGCCCAATAAAAATCATATAAAAGAAAACGGATTTGACTTACGAGTTGCAGGAACGAGGCAATTCTGTAAAGAAGACTCTCAATCTTGATACGGTTAATGTGTGTTTGACTGGCCTCTGTGGTGGGGCTGGTATTATAGTGGCTGAGGGACACCAGAGCCTCCGTACAATGGGATACGGCCACCTCATACTCTTGCCTTCTGAGCGAATCACATGCTTGTTCACAAATATTCTCCAATCTTCTGTCTGCCATGACTTAGTGACAGAAATCCTAAATAAATCAATAGCAAAACAAATAAGGCATAATACAGCTCACCTTCTCAACCAATAAATAACAAAAAGTGTGCTTTATCCAGCAAGGACTAGATTATTAATAGATTTAAATATAGATACACACATTGAGTAGCATGATCTATTCGCTTTCGGATATATTGATAGTTTCCAAGAATTGCAGCTTTTTCACGGTCTCATTATTGAGGATTAGCTACATCCATATACCAGGGCTTTATATAAATGCAGGGTTTTAACATTAATGACATATAATGGGGAACCCAAGTGGAGCTTGGAAACTTTGACCAATGAAAATCCCAATGGCCGCCAAGGGTGTTTAGGTCTCTGCCATAAAGCAATTCGTTTTAACCCAATTATCTCTTCATGGGCAGAGGAAAATATCAAAGTTACCACTGGCACACTTCTGTGGGCACCATTTTATATATAGTAATACCGCTCTACACAATAATTCACTGTACAGCGCTTTCTAATGATTTTCAGTTTGCAGTCAGATAATGGATCTATTTTCTGGTTAGCAATACATATGGTGGTAGCATGGTTATATTATTTTTACATATTGTTGGTCAAACATTTTGCACTCATCCACAGTGTGCTTGTCAGCATAAGTATAAATCCAATGACTTTTAAAAATAAATTTAGCTTTTATTTGCTCAAGTAAAACTCAATGTTTCAGTTTGATGCCCAAACTTTTGTCACGATCCTGACACACACACACACACACGAAGAGAAGAGGGAAAAAAGGGGGAGGGGTGCGCAAAACCCCCCTCACCCCACAGATTAACTTTACATTGATGGTCGGGTACCCACCATAAATGTAGCAGAATATACAAAACAGTGATAGATAGGGACTTCAAATAAAGAATCTTACACACACACACACACACACACTCAATACAAACAAACCAAAAACCAGACCAGTTAAAAAAGCAAAATTTATAATTCAGCAAAGTGGAAAATAGGTCTCTGCTCTTGCTGAATGTTATGTCCACCACAGTGGGGGCCACTGGATGATTTGTGGCTTTGTTAAAATGTTCCTGTTGACCCCTGCTGTGCTCCATCAAAACATAGTACATTTAAAATCTAAAACAAGTTTCTTTCCATCCATCAAGGCAGCTCTAACACGGACAGCTGTGTTTTCCAATTCAAAATCCAATGTTTCCAACCACATCTCTGTTAAATATAATGGCTGGCTCAACAAACCAGCACACAGGAGCCAAGGAACAAGAGCCGGAATTGTCTTAACACAGCCACTGCTAACTCGGGCACTCGAGAAATGTAACAACTACAGTAATTCACAAATATGTGGCAAACATTCTAAATGTTACAAGAACTATATTAAAAAAATAAAATTAAAAAAATAAAAATCAGTGTGTTAGATGCACCTGAGAAGACATCAGAACAATCTTTAAAAAACACGTGCATTAATTACACTGTGCAGTGTAACTGAAAACAATGATCGGACATTTAGGGATTAAATGCATGTTCAAGCAGACTTGAGTTCTAAAAAAAAGTGCCTAGTTCAAGAGAATTCATCACTTTTACAAAGCCCCGTAGTGACACTCCCAGCTGTCGAGACAACCAGTGGGTTTCCTGTATACATAAGCACCCTAACAAACACCCCCTTATTTTTTTTAAATGGGTTTTGATTGGAGCATTCCTTTAAAGACCTTGCTGAAATTTTTAAGATGTTTTTGTAAAGCAAATCAAAGTAATAATGTGTCTTCTTTAATTATTGCTTTGGCTTCTCAAAAGAACATCATTGCTAAAGAAAATATATAGAGAACATGAGATACAAATACAGTCCATCTAATGTTATTTTGGACCATAGGAAAATATTTATACAGCAAAATAAATAAGTGTTTACACAATTAAATCCAATTCCATTCAAAACACATTAAACAATGGAAATTGAAGCCACTGGCAGGGTGTCAGAGATTACTGATATTTTGCCAGTGGAACCTGCACTGAATAATTGATTAGTTCCCAGTCCTTTCACCATTCGCTAGTTATTACACTTCAATAGCGATTTCTGGAAAGTAGCGTAGTCTGCTTTTCAGAAAAATGGTAATCGGATTCTCACCTTACACAAACATAGTAACCAAAATGCAGTAGAGACTTTAAAGAAATCAGAATTAAGAAAGTTTGATCCTGTGTTGCTAAATGGCTACATTTTAAGTCCTTGAGGTCTATTGGATAAAATGGAGTAATGACAAGTTGCATAAATTGTCCATTTTTGTTTGTGGTTGGGCAAGATCTGGATCGACAGAAGTGGGCCTGGTCCTCTAGATCTCTACACACGATTCCTGCAAAAGGACTGAAGTGTTGGCATGCACATAATAAATAGAACACTGCCTGGTGCCCATATTGCCACGTTTTCATTTGCATACTGTTGTCCTAGGCATTGATAGTATCCCAAATTCTGAGCACACGTGTTACTAATATTTCTCCAAGGTAAAATATAGAAATATCACTTGGGAGCATGCTGTATTTCATTTTTTACAATTATTCTTATATAGTGACAACGTATTCTGCAGGGCTGTACAATAGATCGACGTGTTTTCTTAGCTAAATGCTTGTCTTGTTTAACATATGGAACAGTGGGTGAAGAGGGCCATGCCCAGCAGCGCTTACAATCGGACAAAATAAATTAAAGCATGAACATACAGATTGCAATGAGACTTGAATCCAACTGTGAGAGTGAGGAGAATCACACAGGTTGATGTACCAACTGTACGTCGGCCAGCTGTATGTGGCTACAGTCCTCTGTTCTTTGTACTATTTCCATAAACTAAATATAGATTCTTCCTGCATTCAGCACTGAATGATGCAAGTGCTTGCATTTCTCAGAATTACTATTTTTACTATTAGGTGCAAGGTTACTAGTGAATTTATAAAGAACTCGTGTGGCTCAGAGAATAGGTACCGCCATCATATTTAGCAGCACAGTACAAAAGATAAATTAAGACAATTCATTCTGATAAACACGTTGGGTAAAGAGGGCCCTTTAATTTGTGGTCAGTGTTTAAAGGGAAACTATAGTTCCAGGAAAACAAAGTCGTTTTCTTGGCACTATGGCTCCCTATAGTGCCCCCCTCCCTGGTTAAAAACCCCTTCAGTCACATTTCTGATTCCAGCGCCAATGTAGCTAAGCGCTGATTCAGGCTCCGCTCTTCCTCAGTCAACATCAGCCGGTAGGGGAGGACCTAATGCGCATATGTGGCTCTCATTAGGACTTCCTCTATAGGCAAGCATTGTATAATAATGTTTTCCTATGGGGTTTTGGTGACGAACGTCCGCATGCAGAGTGTGAGGACGTCCAGCGTCAGTTAGGAAACCAAAAGTCGCCTAACCACCCAGAAGTCAGGTAGACAGTCACTAGAGGTGGAGTTAATCCTCCAAGGCACTTATTGTATTTTATCAAAAACTGCAATAATTACAATTGCAGGGTTATGGGACCAGGGACAATGCACCCAAACCCCTTCAATACGCTAAAGTGGTCAGAGTGCCTATAGTGTCCCTTTAACCCCTTAAGGACACATGACGGACATATACCGTCATGATTCCCTTTTATTCCAGAAGTTGTGTCCGTCCTTAAGGGGTTAAGTACGTCTTGGGACGCCCGTTGTTACTCTATAGGAGCTGAAGTGTAGCAAAATTTAGGAGGTACAGGAGATATTGCACTCTTCCTTAGCCATACCAATTCATACCAGCAATGGGAGCTGTGATAGCCTGAAAGGACAGGACATTGCTTTTAAAAGGTATGTTTTGTAGTTTTACAAAATACTATGAAAATAGCAAAACCATATCTGATATGTGAGAGGTTACCACTTTGAGTTATAGGAAATAAACTGATATAAAGCCTTTATTCTACTCACACAATATATGCTTACATCCATTAGATATATCTTTATTTGGTACATTTATAAGCAGAAGCCGTTAACATTGTACAAACAAGTCACACCAGGAACAGAATAGGGAGAAAATGTGCCCCGCAGCGCTCTGCTGAATTTAATTTGTGATATTACTAAATTTTTCTTTCACTGAAGGAAAATGGTGAGTAAGCACTAAACGAACGAGCACTTGAGTCATAAATATCATTAGGACAGAGAAAAACACAAATCTAAAAGCAAGTAAACATTTAACCCACCCAGAACATTTACTGCATGAGAAACATTACAGTGGCCTTCAAAATGCCTGAATAGAATCCGCTTTGAAAACACAAACAGGATCGTGAAAGCTTGCCCGCAACGCCATCCACAATATTCCCAGAATCCAACAACGTGAGTGTTACAGAAAAACGGCACAGGGGGGACAACTATATTGGTAAACTGTCAGATTACTTGGTACAGTAAATACCAAGTGAGTGTGTAACTCACCAAGAGCATACACACACCTCACAGATATCGTGGGATAAGCACGGTCTCCAGCTAATTTCTCGCAAACATTGGCAATATCCAATACCAGGGTCAAACCTTAAGTGCTGAAGTAAAGGAGTTAGCCATGACATACGTATCCAGCAATCATCCATCTCTACTGCCAACCTCACAGATATTTCCACCTGTGTACTTACATTAGACAAAGCCTTAGTATCATTATCGTCATTTTTAGAGCGGCAACAAATTCTGTAGCGCTTTACAATGGGTGGACGAACAAACATGTATTTTTAATCAGATAAGTTGGACACACAGGTACAGAGGGCTCTGCTCAATGAGCAAACATGCTAGAAGAGGGAGTGGGGGTAAAGTGACACAAAAGGTAAGGATAGTGTATTAGACTAGTGACAGTTGCAATAGAGGAATCAGGAGCTATTAACAGTTTAATTGATACGCTTTTATGAAGAAGTGGGTTTTTAATGATATTTTTGAAGGAGTGGAGACTGGGTGAGCATCTAACGGAGGAGGGAAGTGAATTCCACAGGAACAGTGCAGCCCTCGAGAAGTCTACATACATACCTTACAGATATTTCCACTAGAAGTCACCACCATACTATATGCCTTACAGATAGTCACATGACTAGACTATAAAAAGTTAGGAGATTAATCCCAAGAGCTAAGAAATAGACTATGCAGGTACTGTCACAAGACACACTGCAACAATTTATTTAAGACGATGAAATTAAACAACCCATTGGAAAGAAGCTACAACAATTTTAACAAACAGCAACAAGATTTCTCTCTTTCTTTGTCAATGTCCGTCATTTGTACCTTTACGGACAAAGTGAGTGTGTGTGTTAGAGATAATATATATATATATATATATATATATATATATATATATATATATATATATATATATATATATATATATATATATATATATATATATATATATATATATATATATATATATATATACACACACACACACACACACACACACACTTATATTTAGCGCTTATATTCCCATTTAGAATTGTTAGACACTTGTTCCGAAGCAAATAGACTGAAAGAGATCGTTCAATGGGACAGTAAGAAGTTTGTGAACCAGTTAACTTGCTAAACAAACTCAGGCTGGAGTCAGGAACATTTTAATATAGTAGCTCTGTTGTGCTGGTGCAGAGGTGAGGACATTCTGAATGTTTTCTCTCACACTAAACCTTTTTTAAAAAGGGACAGAACGTTTACCGATGTGCTTATAATACAATGAGAGTTTGGGTACTGTCTACCTGTTTGTCCCCCAAGCTTTAGAGATTTTCCTAGACACCCTTGCTGTACTCATTGTAGGGTTGAAGACCCTGGCTCCATTCTTTGGGCTCCTCAGGCCCCTGATGCAGATCTGGAATGCACAGCAAAACTCTGACCCGAGTAATAGAACAGGCAAATATATTGCATCCTACATTTATGATTATGGCTCTGACATACCCGTCTATCATCTGTAATGTGCAACAACTTAATTTCTACCCGTTTATTTATTTCTACCTGTTTATTTATCTGTTTCGACAAAACTCAAAATAATGATTGTCAAAATATAAATATACATACACTATACCTCCTTGTACTGCAACCTGTATATTGCCAAGTACACCAGTTAGCGCTATATAGAAATACACAAACAGTAAGTGCAGCAATTTATCAGACACTGGAGCAAAGAACATATTGAACCTCTTAAAAATAAGTCAAACGTCACTTAGCAGTTAATAAAAGCAAGACGATATGTCAAAATCCAGAAACTGGCTGAAACTCTGCAGTGATAAAGGCCCAAACCTTACAATAGCAGAGTCAGATATACTCCAGCAGCAGGGCTCCGCATTTGTTCAATATATTTTTTAATAGGACCCGGCGGATGGGCCCATCGCCTTAACCCTAAAAATATAAAGTTGGCGCCTTGCTAAATCCATCTGGCTCCTAAATTCCACAAACATCTGTCAATGCAAGCTCTCCGCTGCACCTAGAATATATAGCCTTGGAATCTTTAATAGATGTTAATTCTATTTTCAGAAGCTGTGGGATGTTTCGAAAACAGTGTTCCTTAAGTTATATACCATTTCCTCTAGATTGCAGGGCTAATTTTGGCGGCAGATTTCAATGTAGTTTTAGTCATATTTTAGTCTTGGTCAACGAAATATTTTTTTATTCAACACAACTAAAATCTAATGGGTTTAGTTAAAGCCTCAGTCTCTTTTGCTCCATCCCTAGACCGTCTGGGTTCTCTTTGTGTCCCCCCCACCCAACCCCTCTAGGTGCCTCACTACAAAGCCCCAGTATGTCTCCTTTGCTCCTTCCACAGCCCCCCGGTCTCATTTCCCTAGCACCTGGTCTCTTTCTCCCCCTTGTGTAATTTCCTCTCCTCCCTCAAGTGTCTTAGCTGTCTGTGTTAATTTTGGCGACACATTTCAATTGGGTTTTAGTCATAGTCTTTTGACTAAAAAGCCATTTTAGCTTTAGTCGACTAAATCTCAAGAACGTTCGTCGAATAAATGAACACTGCAAGAGTGCAAGCTCACATGCCACCAAAACTAGCTTGAAGCTCACATTCAGGTTTTTACCCCCTCGGGCGTTATTTTATATTGTTATTGTAATGTCTCTGTCCATTATATGTTAATGCTGTGCCATATAATTTTTTGGAGCATTTTGCTTTATATTTAATAAAGTGAATTGAAAGTGTAAGGCCAGATTAGACAAATTGAAAGCAGTTCAGGAATTTTTAGCTTAAACTGGGAATTCACTTGTAATTCTCACTTTTGGAAATAATCATGTTCGTTAACTTAAACTGGAAAGTCTTAAAACTATGTAAAAAAATAAAAATATAACTGCAGTAACAATGTGTTTTTACATAACTCCGTTTACTTGAGCTCATCAACTACATATTGAAAGTAGGACTTGAGACGACTGACACGGGAGCAGTAATTCAAAGAAATATTTACACAATCCTCCCACAATTCCCAGTTTGATATGCAAATAAGCACTTCACACTTTATCATGCAGTACCCTGAAAAATAGGGCACTGTTTAAAACAAAAAAGATTTTTAGAGCAAGGCATAGGGTTGCTCTGATAGAAGGGTCTACGATATACTGCTGATCCTGGACAAGAAGCTGAGGTCTTTCTGCAGATATATAGACAAGCGGTAATTTGTGGTGAGACCAAGGAGGATAAACCCAGTGTGGAGTTTTATTGTGCTCGCTCTCACCACAACTTATATTGTATGGTAGCTCTAGATATCCACAACATGCCTCGCAGGACAATGGACAGATTCACAAGAGAGAAAAAATTAACTAAAAAAAAAAAAAAAAAAAAAAATTTAGAAAAGGAAAATGTACAGATCAATATTGTTACATTCATTTTACCCCCAGGATTAAGAAATAAATAAAAAATAATCAATCCCACGAGTGAATTAGTGAAAATTACACTGCATCTTGTGTTTTAGGAGGTAAAGAGCAGACCCAATATTGCTTCACTGTTTTGTAATAGTGATCAGTATATTTGGCAAACACAGAAAAAGGACCATTTTGTCCAGCAAACTTGCTTTTTTAAAAATGATTTTTGTCATTAAAAAAATAGGGGGGCGGGGCCGGACCGCCAAGCTGGATGGCAGCATGCACGCTGAGCTCCTGCAAGTTATCAAACTACGCTTTGAAACCAGGTTTTCCAGCTCCAGAACCAACCACCAGCAGCGGTCCACTGAGCTAAAGGGACACTGGATCCAGGGTGAGGCTGGCTTACCAAGCTGCAGTCCCCTGGAGGAGAGGGCGCCGATGCCCCAATCGAGGCTTACTCCGGCGGTGAGGGAGGCAGACGGCCGCTGCCCCTCTATCCTGCCCAACAGAACCTAGCCAGGGGCCCAGACGAATATGGACAAGGCCCTGTTCCCCCTCCCCACCGGACCGGGGGAGTGATCCCGGTCCTCACCCCGTGGCCACACTCGAGAGCAAAACCATGCCACTACACGGGCCCAAAGCTCATATCTAAGATGGCGGAGGCCACACGCGACAGAAACGACCCACAAAGCCCAAAGATGACCGCTGACCCCAGCTGGCCCGACACGCAACGCAGCCAGCATCAGGTACGCAGTGCAGGGCCCCAACAAGACACTCACCTCCTGCGACGGGTGGAAGAAGAGGAGGGGAGATAACAAGCAAACGACGGCACCACAGCAACCGCCATGGCGGCCTACCCAGGGCTACCTACCACCTGAAAGATCCAGAGAGCTAAAACCCAGGCCAGAAAGCAGCACTCTCCCCCAGCAACCCTGGCCATGATCACTTGCAGCTCTAGGGGCCCAAACCGGGCGCTATCAATCTACACCACGATGGAGAGTACTTGATGCCCCGCAGCTGAGCCACTACACAATCAGGGTGGAAAAAACAGAGGCTCAAGATGACCCCTCAATACTCACCACAAGAAGAAGATCCTGCAGCAATTCAATGTAGAGCGATCGGAGCCTGGGTGGCAGTCTGGCTGTGTGCTGGCAGTCTCATATCGGTATGATGGGACGGAATCATGCTAGTGGAGGGGTCTGAGTGGTCTCTATGTGGGGATTGAGAGTCCCTCTTTATGCCTAACTCACTGTAACTCTGCTCATTTTGCTTTGCTTTATTTTTACAATACTCATCTGGCTAGCGAAAAAATCTGGTTGAGTTCAGGGTTCTTTTGATCTGCACTAGCTTTTTGTTTGATATTTCACATGCCACACTGCCTCAAGTATTTCTGTTTATACTTCAAACCATACTGTGCAGTTTCTAAGATGTAAGCGACTTCTCTTTTCTAAAAAATGTGCTATGACCTTAAATGCCAGACCATTGTTTTTCCGATGTTTATGTGACAAGCAATAGCAGCTGTGGCATTGCCATCCTATCTGTAAAACCTATGCACAAATAAAATAAAGAATAAAAGAAATAAAATTAAAAAAAACACATTTAACAAAAAGATAAAAAAAAAAAAAAAAAATATATATATATATATATGCTATTGTTTCTGCTTACATGATGGATTAGCCACAAAGTGCCTGAAGGAGGTCATCTGCTGACAATTTTCAAGAAATAATAAAAGTATATAATGTGTGTGAAGAGCTCCAATAATGTACCTAGTGCGAGAGTGCCACAAATTCCTTTTTTTAAATTATTATTATTATTATTCCGGTATGACAAGGCAAGGCATGCAGTTTTTTATTTTTTTAACTAATATAGTATTTTTATTTTGAATGCACTTTTTCATATCTGCCAAAAAAAAAAAATTCACGCCACCAATTTTTACTTTTTCTAAAACATCTATCTAAACTGCCAATACTGTGAGGTTCTTTTTATTATAATTATTTTAATATAACAGTTTATGTGGTCAATCTTGTAGAGAATGTACAAAGCACATTTTTGCACATAAACTGAGCCAGATAGGGGTGTGCATGCGTGCTCACAGCATAGTTCCTACAGATTTATCTATATGTGAGCAGACTTTAAATGAAGATGCTGTGCACATATATAACACTATAGTGCCTTCTGGTGTCTCTCTCTCTCTCTCTCCCCCCCCCAAAAACACTTTAAAAACACTTTATTTACTTATCCGATTCTAATGTGGTGTGAGATCTGCGCTCTGCCTCCTCCGACAGGGGGACCTAATGTGCATTACGCCCTTTCCATAGGAAAGCACCCCTGAAGCGCCGGTAGTGGCCATCTGGTAGACAGCCACTAAAGGCAGTCTTAGCACTGCAATATAAACATTGCAGTTGCAAGTTTGGGACAAGGACACAGCACCCACACCACTTCAACGAGTGTCCCTTTAAACTTGAGTTGTTTTGGTGACTACAGTGTCCCTATAAGATGTACTGGTTACAAGTTATAGAGGTTATGGTGAAGACAATGTCTAAGAAATGTCGAAATAAATATATATATATATATATATATATATATATATATATATTTATTATTTTTTTTAAATGAAAGGTCTTATAAACATGTGTCAAACCTAAAATTGCAATACATATCTCTATGAAGATATATTTGACTATACTATTACAGGAAGGAAATTGGATATAAAAATTTACCAACTTGCTGCCAGCAATATGTAATTTATATGTTAACCTGCAACTTGGGGGAGGGTGGGGGTGAGAAAACTACCTTTAAAATGTGTGAGAGAATACAATACAATATTAAAAAAAAAAATTAAAATGCTATATTAACAACCCACACATTTTTATGGGGAAAAAAAACAACAAAATAACAGAGCAATGAAAGGTACATTACACGGGGATTGAGAAAATATGAAGAAACTGAAGGAGAGGATCACAAATTAGGTCAAGCAGAGATGATGCCGGTTTAATATATCTAGACTTTTAGGGTTATTCAACGAAATGAGAACTGGAGAACTGCAAAATGTGCATTTCTTCACAATCACCATTTGAGTAAATAACCCAAAGAATGTTAGACACGGCTTTTGACATTTTATTAAAAAATCTAAGACAATGAGCAAAGAGTTAGTTTGTGCTAAGTCAATATAAAACGGTTGGAAAAAAGATAAAAAATACATTATATATAAAATTAATTTTAAATAAAAAAATTAAAAAAAAGGTTCCTAGTGCATTCCATTTCCATCCAACATTTGCCATCTCTAACTCTGGATGACAATGACAGAGCGCTTTTAACATTTAGATATTACTACATTTTTCGTTTTAATTAAAGGGCCACTCAACTGCCCAAATAAACACTATTTAGGAGATATACCCCCATAAAACATGCATGATTTTAATTATAAATTTTTATATTGGGATAGAGAGACAGATAGATGGATATACACCTCTAACAGTTTGGAAAATCTACAGATAGCTTGCTTTTTCCTCCCCCATATATCTACCAGAACTTCCTCGAGTTTAGCTCCACTAAACTAAACAAACCAGGCATTAAGAGGACTGAGAGCGGATTGACAGCCAGAATTAAAAAAAATAAAAAAAAATAAAAAAAACACATTAAAAAGTAGAGGACACACCTTTCACATATAAAGAAGTGTGTTTTAATCGCCACAATAACAGCCAGATGGTGTGGAGCAGGGATCTAATCTTAGAATTCTTTGAATGCCATAGATGACCATAGAAATCATAAGATGTAACATCATGGGGTGTAAGAGCTTAAAGGGAAAATATAGTCACCACAACAACTACAACTTAATGTAGTAGTTCTGGTGAGTATAATCATTGCCTTCAGACATTTTAATGCAAACACTGCCTTTTCAGATGGCCACTGGAGGTGCATCCTGGGGCATTGATTCAAATCTTCTCAATGAAGAAGTGCTGATCGGCCAAAATGGTGTTTGGCCCCACCCCCATCCTTCCTCCTTGCCGATTTTAGCCAATCCAATCCTTTCCCTATCAAAGCATTGGACTGGCTAAAGATTGGCAGTTCTGACGAGGTTATCAAGGAGGCGGGTCTGGGGAGGGCCAGCGCACCCGTACCCTATAGTGCTCATTTAAGATGCTTGATATAAAGCAGCGTGTCCAAACTGGTGTTCAGCTGAACACTAGGGTTCCGCGAGAACAAAGTTGGGGTTCCGCTGTGATTTGCCTATCAGGTGGCCCAAGCATTTAGTGCTAACCTATGGAATGGCTAAACAGGGGCTCGGTCAGGCGAGGGGGCAGTCTAAAACCGCAATTGGGCCCCTGATATACGGGATGCTGAGAGGAAGTGACAGCACTTCCAGACAGAGCGCGCCGGAGAGAGGGGGAGCAGCGGGGACGGAGCAGCACACCAACCTCAGCCAGCAGCACTGAAGAAAGTCACCCTCATGCAGAAAAAGCTAAGTGAACAGGAGGGTGACTGCAAATATAAAGAAGAAGTGTATGTATGTACATCTGTATTTTAAATGTGTATCCGCCATAAATTGTGTGTCAATGTGTATGTGCTAGTGTCGTGTGTATCTGTGTGTGTGTGTGTGTATGAATGTGTCATTGTGTTTCCGTGTATGTCAGTGTGAGTATGTGCCAATGTGTGTATATCTGTGTTTTAAGGTGTGTGTGTGATGGTCAGTGTATCTGTCAGTGTGTGTACCTGTATGCATCTGTGTCGAGTTGTGTATATCTGTGTTTGTATATGTCAATGCGTGTGTGTGTGTGTCAGTATGACTGTGTGTCGGTGTTTGTTAATGTGTATGTATGTGTAAGTATGTATGTGGCGTGGCATGGCATGGCATGACATGCACAGAGATCCCAGCAAACACCAACACAACACATACTCCTGCAAACACAAAACATGACATACAAAGACGCCCCTGAACTCTACCCCTAAAATTATATACAAAAACACCCAAACACTACACAAAAATGTACATCCACATTTAAAATCCAACACTACAGCCAAACACATCTCTGCACGCAAATGCAAACATTACATCCCTGTATTAAAACGCTAAAATTATATACAAACACCAAGCAGAATTACTAATGTAATAAGATGTTGTGGTTATAGTACTTTCGAATATAGCAACAACAACAAAAAATACTCCCTCCTGCAGCAAAGAAAGAAAGAACACTTAATTATTGTGGCAAGGGATTATACACCTACTTGTTTTTTTTCCTTAGTACAGACATTTTTTATTTTGTATACATATCCCACCGCAATTAACTCTTTCAGGATGTTGGGACAGTATGCTGTATTAAATACAGTGGTCTTGAAAGCCATTCGAATGGTAAGGTACACCTTTTTCATTTTGGTGCGAGGAATGTTAAATCCCTGAATAGGACCTTGCACCGAGGAGACCCAGGTATCAATCGATATCCACAGCCATATTTAGTGGCCCCAACTGACAGACGGGTTGTATGCAGCGCTCAATGTGAGCACTGCATTACCCTCTTTAAACCATTTAAATCACAGCATCTGAGCGATTCAATGTATCCACTGTGATTATAAGCAGTCCCCTAGACAGATGGTCAGAGTCTGAAAAGGCCTGATAAAGTCTCTCAGCATGCCCCCTCTGCCACAAGTGGTTGGTACTGGGCTGTGCCAGTTGCCTAAAACCGATCACTGTGACTGGCAGCAATAGCAAGCAGGAGATCTCCCTTTCATGCAACAATCACAGGGCAGACAGCGCTCTGTACTGGGAAATCCCTCTGCTGAGGTCAGTGCTGAAACCGGTTATGAAGTACATTAAGCGAGTCAATAACATCATGAGGTGAAATAGGGGACAATGTGACTTGTACGGGTACTTCTACCATCCACCCGGATAGCACACTCCAGCTGAGGAAGCCCAAGTGGTGAAACATATTCTGGACTTTACCCTGTGCGACATTTTATACATATGTGTACAATATTACACTTGTTTAAATATTTCTAATAAATTGAGCAATATTTAAAACCAGGCCTGAGGATCTACACATGCGGTGCTTTTTAAAGTGTGGAGTCAGTTGCATTAGGCTCTTAAATAAGGGTTTTTTTTCCTATAAACCATCCTTATATCCACCTGTTTATCAGATTTATGCTATGAAGTTTTACTCTACTACAGAAATGCAAACCGCTATTTTTCTAAATTTTGAAAAGGAGGACTATACCCAGGAGGATAAGTCCAACTGTGCTTCACATCAGATCCAAAGGTCGAAATTGGCTCTATTATATGAGAGTCTCCTCTTGAGTGTGGCTATCATATTAGATTATATTGTATTCATCTATTTTAGATATCATTTGGTCTATTTGTCAACATTTAGGATAATTAAACACAATGTGAAGCGCTCCACCTATTTCACCTATTTTTGGCTAAACGTTTTGTGTTTAGAAGGGGTTCCACAAAAGGTGTTTTGAGCAGCCAATTGGTTTCCACCAAGGGTTGTGTATGATTTCCTACTGGGTCTGGTTAAGAGTATGGCTTTGATGTAACAGAGTGGGGTTTAGTGATCAGCACTTTTTATCATCGCTCCTTTACCACGATTCCTTCGTCTAAAGCTGCCAAGTCAGCTTCATCCAAAGGGGGCAAGCAATTGTAAAAATCTTGCTGCTGGTACTGATCTGGAGGTGAATTGGATCTGCAGACTAATATGATGTAAACACAATCACACTGGGTTATTACAAGGATTTTAGAAAGAATGGCTGATTTATGTTTGCAGGATTTAAGAGTTAGAATACGTATTCATAGATACTGGATAAATATGTAAGCAGTGTTCTTGTTGTTCCCAGGTGTGTTTATGCACATCACACACACTACAGCAGCTGGAGTGCCAAAGGTTGGACAACTCTAGTTTTATCAGAATAAATACACATAATGGCCCTTTAAATCAACAAGATCTACTCTGATACACACACACACACACACACTGATAGAAAAATGGCACACACTGCGTTAATTACCAAGATTTTCATGAATTTAAATCAGAAGTAAAAAAAAAAAAAAAACGCATTTCTGATTTAATTTACTAAAATTATGAGTTTAGTTGATGACCCAGAGAGTACTTGGCTCTTAAATTTTTTACAAAATTAAAATAAAAAACACCATTAACTCTCTACAGCACACATTATACCCACTGGAATGTTGCAGGACACATTCCATGGTTTCCTGTGCAGATTCCAAGCATGAGATCCGAAAGGTACATTTCCCCGCGCACAGATAAGTACAGAATTCACTGCGTTTGCTGCAGATTTCATGGGTGAGATTCCACGGTTAGATATTACACAGCTGGTAGGAGAGTTTCCTCGTCTCACTCAGGTGATTCACTCCCATAGGTTGTCCAGAAGAGCAGTGTGTTCACGTTTCACAGTGCAATCTAATCCTTGCCAACCCTGACAAAATATAGCCAAACCCAGCTTGAGCTGCACTGACGGGGAAAGCAAAACTAGCAATACTCTACTAAATTGGGATCATGGGAAATGGCAAAACTCCTGCTGATGACTCCTGTTCTAGACACCTCTATAAAATCAAAAAAGTATGTTTTATCAGAAATCCAGCAAGAAAATTAAATCAAGTATCGCAGTGCAAAGAAACAGGAAGTATTAGACACAATATGAAACCTGAAGGGGAAACAACTAAAAAGATTGGTTTAAGTTGCTTGGCTGTGCAAATAGTTAGACGATATAGAACTGCTGGCATTTAACTTTGAAGAGATCGCTGTGAATATATCCATTCTCGGTACTGAATGCCTGCCTTACTCCTAAATTATACATAGATTGGTTCAGGCCTGCAGTAATGACATAAAATAGGCAAGTTATTCCATAATAAACAATAACATTCAGTGATGACAGTCGATTTGCTCCATCTATCATTGTAAGAAGTGGGATCATTGTCTAAAATTTAGGGATCGACCGATATTGATTTTTTAGAGCCGATACCAATACCGATATTCTGTGAACTTTTAGGCCGATAGCCAATATAATTTGCCGATATTCTGTACATTTACTATTTTGGAAAATAAAAACTATTTCTAAAGGTAAATGCACAAAATATACATGCCACGTGTAGTGGATGCAGTGTGCTTAGACAGGGGAGCCGTGTATGTTTGTGTAGTGTGTGTGTAGTGGATGTAGTGTTTGTGTAGTGTGTGTGTGTGTAGTGGATGTAGTGTTTGTGTAGTGTGTGTGTGTAGTGGATGCAGTGTGTGTGTGTGTGTAGTGGATGCAGTGTGTGTTTGTGTAGTGTGTATAGTGGATGCAGTGTGTATTGTGTATTTGTCTAGTGTGTATATAATGAAAGCAGAGTGTTTGTGTAGTGTGTAGGTAGTGTGCGTAAAGTGAATGCAGTGTGTGTAAAGTGAATGCTGTATATACTAAATGCAAAGTGTGCGTGTTTGTGTAGTGTGTGTATATAAGGAATGCAGAGTGTGTGTATTTGTGTAGTGTGTGTATAGTGAATGTAGTGTGTTTATATAATGCAGAGTGTGTGTGTAGTGTGCATTATATATAAACACACTACACAAACACACACTGAATTATATAAACACACTACACAAAGACACTGAATTATATAAACACACTACACAAACACACTGTGTATATAATGCAGTGTTTGTATAGTGTGTGTATAATGCAGTATGTTTGTATAATGTGTGTATATAATGCAGTGTGTTTGTAGTGTGTGTATATAATGCAGTGTGTGTTTGTATAGTGTGTGTGTGTGTGTGTATAATGCAGTGTGTGTTTGTATAGTGTGTGTGTGTTTATAATGCAGTGTGTTTGTGTAGTGTGCATTATACAAACACACACTGCATTATTATAAACACACACTATACAAACACACTACATTATTATACACACACTATACAAACACACTACATTATTATACACACACTATACAAACACACTGAATTATATACACAGTGTGTTTGTGCAGTGCATGTGTATAATAAGAGTGTATGTGTGAGGGGGCATTTTTTTATAAAAAAATTTTTTTATTTTTATATTATTTTTTTTTATATATATATATATTTAATTAATTATTATTATTAGTTTCTTGTTGTCCCCCTCCCTGCTTGTTGCCTTGCCAGGGAGGGGGGATATGTTAATCCCTGGTGGTCCAGTGGCATTGGCTTAGCTGTGGGAGGAGGGGCAGCAAGCGTTTACTCACCTCCCAGCAGCTCCTCCAGCTCCCATGTGTAAATCTCGCGAGACCCGCGGCCGTGAGAGCTGGCCGCGGGTCTCGCGAGATTTACACTTGGGAGCTGGAGGAGCTGCTGGGAGGTGAGTAAACGCTTGCTGCCCGCCCCCACCAGGACCGCCGGGCTTGTAATGAGCCTGGCGGTCCTGGTTGGTATTATCGGCAATATCGGTATCACTATTGGCCGATACCGATATTGCCGAAAATACCGAATATCGGCCGATTATATCGGTAAAACCGATAATCGGTCGATCCCTACTAAAATTTCAAACGGGCATCCTAGGAAATATCAGGAACACTTTAGTAGTCTCCCTGGTAAGTTATCATAAACTGTATTTTCGGATATCGTGTGTTTTATTCTTCATACTGTGGAGTGTGCAGAGATGACACAGGTTTTGCATAACACGAAGAGAATCTCAAATGCAATAGGTTTGTCAACTCACGCTAGTGAACTAACCATTTGGTGTTCGGGATTTATTTTATTTTAAAAATGGAAGAAAATGTTTGCAGAGTTGCTTTAGATAAGAGAAGATAAATATTTGTTTAGTGGAGAGACTGCTAGTATTCTCAGGCTGGAAAACATTGCGTAAACTGGATCCTAAAAATATCATTTCAGAAGCTGTTGACAGGTCTACCCCTGCCTCCAAACCAAGAGAGCAAAAGGAGAAACTAAACTTTTACAGAGTTATTCAACAAATTCAATATTGAGGAAAACTGACAAAGCTTAAAACTTTAGCCCACAATGTAAAAATTCTACAAATCAGCTAAATATACAGCTAGGTTATCTTGTCCTAAAATCTCCAATTCCCTAGTCAAAACTCTGCAAACCCAGGCGAGTAAATAAATCTCACCAGAAATAAAAAAAAAAAAATCTAACTGCACAGGGGTATCTGTTTGCAGGCAAGTATCACAGAGCTGAGAGCGAGCCAGTGAACTAGGACTGTGTCAATTCGCTTATTTAATCAAAAATTCCCAAAAATGTGTTTTCCCTTCAGCCATCTTAGAGGAAGGCAGAACAAACTTCAGAGACCATTATGAAATGTCAGACACCATCTTGCCACTCTCATAGGATGACTGATAATCTGACGCTTTATTCACTTGACCTGATTTGCCCTCTGTCAAACATGGCCAGCATTATAAAAATAAACTGGTCAGTGTCTGCCTACAAACAGGGTGAATCCTAAATATTAGAATACAATTCTTAATTCACCACAATGCCAATAAATAATGGGCAGGCGCTGTCTTCATAGCTATAACCCCAAATATACTGCATTCACTTCTATTGTAATAAAAGAGCGAATCCTTGTGTACCCTGAAAAGGCACAAATCTATCACATATGCATTCACTTTACAGCGGGTCTCCAGTTTCTATGTCACTCACCAATTTTTTAGCAAAGCACCAGCAGATAAACACTCTTAACAAAGGGCAAACATTAAAGGTTCTCAAAGTTACTTGTTTATAACAAATAGCTCATGTAGGCCCAACTATAGGTCTCTATCCAAGCATTTCAATGGTGGCAAATTCCTTTTAATCTACAGTAAAACATCTCTCTCCTTCCAGGATTTACCAGAGTTTAATTCGGGTTTAATTGCTTCGGGCGTAGATTAAAAGTAATTTTTGTTAGTTTGCACCAACTTAAAAGAATTTGAGCGCAAGTTTACCAATTATAGTTTTCAGTTTTACCTGACATTTAAAATAATGGAAGTGTGAATCCTTTTTGAAACACCCATGGAATTGAACTGCAAAATTTAAGGAAAGGATGTATTTGAAAAAACCAAACAAAAAACATATGGTATAGCCAAAGCTTAGCTATGTTAGCCTGAATTTTGCAATACAGTTTTCAATTCACTGCAATTTATTTTTTAGAGAATACAACCCATGTGTTTCAAAGCTGCCTTCTAGTTATGTGCACCTCCTTATCCCCAAAATGCTAAATTACCATAACTAATTCTTGGCCGGACATCCATTCCACAAAATTGAGGAATTTAGAACTTTCTTTAAACATTTACAATGTAATAATGAGTTAGCATCCCAATAAGTAAAGACTGTAAATATCCCAATTCTCCCTTCTGTGCATATAGCTGTTCTGATAGCTGTACCCAGTTTCGGGAGTAAATTTTAGGTTAGTTTATAAATAAAAATGAAATAAAACTCATGGGATCCCTGCTCTAAGATACAACCCTGCAAAGGTCACCACATACGTTGCCCCAAAATATCCATCTTGTTTTCTCACAAAGAGCTCAGAACCAAACACTGACCTGTCCTTACACTCCAATCCCACAGCAACCGCCTGTTAGATTAACCCTCAAAAACCACATAAAGTAAAGTAATACATATTTTTTTTTTTTTTAAATGGAAGTCTCCCCCACATAGCCCAAAAATTATTTGCAAATCCAAAAATAAAATCAAAATAAACTGCAGCTCCCTATTCACCATTGCTCCCAAAAAGGCACCTCTCAGATATTACTGGCAGCCCCATATTTAGCAGGGACCCCAAGTGACATTATGCCCATATTTAGCAGGGACCCCAAGTGACATTATGCCCATATTTAGCAGGGACCCCAAGTGACATTATGCCCATATTTAAGAGAAAACCCATATTTAAAAGGCCACCTAATTTACATCAGCCCCATATTTAAAAGACACCAATCATAACATTATCCCCACATTAAACAGGAGTGGGTGGGGGTTAAATGACATTAACCCCACATTTAAAAAGGCATTATTAATATAACATTACCCCCAATATACACTGGACCCCCCAGATATATAAACAATACCCCATATAATAATCCCAAATTAAGCTGCCTGCCCCCTCAATTTAACCAGGAGCCCCCCCCATACCAGTGTCTGCACCCCAGGAGTGTCCCCATTCTCCAGCAGCCCCCCATGCCCGTGTCTGCCCCCACTCCCTAGCCCCCCCATACCAGGGTCTGCCCCCCAGGAGTGCCCCCACTCCCCAGCAGCCCCCCCCCCCAGGAGTGCCCCCACTCCCCAGCAGCCCCCCCATGCCCGTGTCTGCACCCCAAGAGTGCCCCCACCCCATGCCCGTGTCTGCACCCCAAGAGTGCCCCCACCCCATGCCCGTGTCTGCACCCCAAGAGTGCCCCCACCCCATGCCCGTGTCTGCACCCCAAGAGTGCCCCCACCCCATGCCCGTGTCTGCACCCCAAGAGTGCCCCCACCCCATGCCCGTGTCTGCACCCCAAGAGTGCCCCCACTCCCCAGCAGCCCCCCCCCATGCCCGTGTCTGCACCCCAGCAGCCCCCCGTTCCCCGGCAGCCCCCCATGCCCGCGTCTGCCCCTGGAAGCCCCCCTGAATCCTGCCAGCCCCACAAAGTGCTGTAAACTCCCATCACCGCCCACATCCAGCCCCCATCTCACTTAAAAAAGCCCGAGCTAGGCCCCCGGACCGGGAATGCCGTCACCCCGCAGCCTTGCCCATTGATCCCGGCCCCCGGCCCCTTCCCAGAGCCGCGGCCTGCACTGGGCTCCCGCCGGGGGCTCGAGTACTTTCCCAGGCCGGGGATGTAAACACCCCGCCGGCCCGCACCGTGTAGGCCTCTCCGCTGCCCGCCCGGGCCCTCTCCCTCCAGGCTGGGTCCTGGGGTGCAGGGGGAGCCCCGGGTCAGGGGGGGGATGGCGGCTACCGGGGGGTCCGGCCGCTCCGATCGTGGGGGGAGTCAAGACTTACCTGTCATTACTTTCTACGCCATCTTGGATCGACTTGTCAGGGGCCGCAGTGCATGGCGGGAAAGGGCTGAGAGTTCCTGGGAGGGGAGGAGAGAGATATCACTCACTGCCAGGGGGAGGGGAGAGAGAGATATCACTCACTGCCAGGGGGAGGGGAGAGAGAGAGAGCACTCACTGCCAGGGGGAGGGGAGAGAGAGAGTGCACTCACTGCCAGGGGGAGGGGGGAGAGAGAGCACTCACTGCCAGGGGGAGGGGAGAGAGAGAGAGCACTCACTGCCAGGGGGAGGGGAGAGAGAGAGCACTCACTGCCAGGGGGAGGGGAGACAGAGAGAGCACTCACTGCCAGGGGGAGGGGAGACAGAGAGAGCACTCACTGCCAGGGGGAGGGGAGACAGAGAGAGCACTCACTGCCAGGGGGAGGGGAGAGAGAGCACTCACTGCCAGGGGGAGGGGAGACAGAGCACTCACTGCCAGGGGGAGGGGAGACAGAGCACTCACTGCCAGGGGGAGGGGAGACAGAGCACTCACTGCCAGGGGGAGGGGAGAGAGAGCACTCACTGCCAGGGGGAGGGGAGGAGAGAGAGCACTCACTGCCAGGGGGAGGGGAGGAAAGAGAGAGCACTCACTGCCAGGGGGAGGGGAGAGAGAGAGAGCACTCACTGCCAGGGGGAGGGGGAGAGAGAGCACTTACTGCCAGGGGGAGGGGGGAGAGAGAGCCCTCACTGCCAGGGGGAGGGGGAGAGAGAGCCCTCACTGCCAGGGGGAGGAGAGAGAGAGAGCACTCACTGCCAGGGGGAGGGGTGGAGAGAGCACTCACTGTCAGGGGGAGGGGGAGAGAGAGCACTCACTGCCAGGGGGAGGGGGGAGAGAGAGCACTCACTGCCAGGGGGAGGGGAGAGAGAGAGCACTCACTGCCAGGGGGAGGGGGGAGAGAGAGCACTCACTGCCAGGGGGAGGGGAGAGAGAGAGAGATCACTCACTGCCAGGGGGAGGGGAGAGAGAGCACTCACTGCCAGGGGGAGGGGAGACAGAGAGAGCACTCACTGCCAGGGGGAGGGGAGAGAGAGCACTCACTGCCAGGGGGAGGGGAGACAGAGCACTCACTGCCAGGGGGAGGGGAGACAGAGCACTCACTGCCAGGGGGAGGGGAGAGAGAGCACTCACTGCCAGGGGGAGGGGAGAGAGAGCACTCACTGCCAGGGGGAGGGGAGGAGAGAGAGCACTCACTGCCAGGGGGAGGGGAGGAAAGAGAGAGCACTCACTGCCAGGGGGAGGGGAGAGAGAGAGCACTCACTGCCAGGGGGAGGGGGAGAGAGAGCACTTACTGCCAGGGGGAGGGGGGAGAGAGAGCCCTCACTGCCAGGGGGAGGGGGAGAGAGAGCCCTCACTGCCAGGGGGAGGAGAGAGAGAGAGCACTCACTGCCAGGGGGAGGGGGGGAGAGAGCACTCACTGTCAGGGGGAGGGGGGAGAGAGAGCACTCACTGCCAGGGGGAGAGAGAGAGAGCACTCACTGCCAGGGGGAGGGGGGAGAGAGAGCACTCACTGCCAGGCGGAGGGGAGAGAGAGAGCGCACTCACTGCCAGGGGGAGGGGAGAGAGAGAGCATTCACTGCCAGGGGGAGGGGGAGAGAGAGCACTCACTGCCAGGGGGAGGGGGAGAGAGAGCACTCACTGCCAGGGGGAGGGGGGAGAGAGAGAGCACTCACTGCCAGGGGGAGGGGAGAGAGAGAGCACTCACTGCCAGGGGGAGGGGGAGAGAGAGCACTCACTGCCAGGGGGGAGAGAGAGAGCACTCACTGCCACGGGGAGGGGAGAGAGAGAGCACTCACTGCCACGGGGAGGGGAGAGAGAGAGCACTCACTGCCACGGGGGAGGGGAGACAGAGAGAGCACTCACTGCCAGGGGGAGGGGAGAGAGAGAGCACTCACTGCCAGGGGGAGGGGGAGAGAGAGCACTCACTGCCAGGGGGTGAGAGAGTACTCACTGCCAGGGGGAGGGGAGAGAGCACTCACTGCCAGGGGGAGGGGAGAGAGAGAGCACTCACTGCCAGGGGGAGGGGAGAGAGAGAGAGCACTCACTGCCAGGGGGAGGGGAGAGAGAGAGCACTCACTGCCAGGGGGAGGGGAGACAGAGAGAGCACTCACTGCCAGGGGGAGGGGAGACAGAGAGAGCACTCACTGCCAGGGGGAGGGGAGACAGAGAGAGCACTCACTGCCAGGGGGAGGGGAGAGAGAGCACTCACTGCCAGGGGGAGGGGAGACAGAGCACTCACTGCCAGGGGGAGGGGAGACAGAGCACTCACTGCCAGGGGGAGGGGAGAGAGAGCACTCACTGCCAGGGGGAGGGGAGAGAGAGCACTCACTGCCAGGGGGAGGGGAGGAGAGAGAGCACTCACTGCCAGGGGGAGGGGAGGAAAGAGAGAGCACTCACTGCCAGGGGGAGGGGAGAGAGAGAGCACTCACTGCCAGGGGGAGGGGGAGAGAGAGCACTTACTGCCAGGGGGAGGGGGGAGAGAGAGCCCTCACTGCCAGGGGAAGGGGGAGAGAGAGCCCTCACTGCCAGGGGGAGGAGAGAGAGAGAGCACTCACTGCCAGGGGGAGGGGAGGAAAGAGAGAGCACTCACTGCCAGGGGGAGGGGAGAGAGAGAGCACTCACTGCCAGGGGGAGGGGGAGAGAGAGCACTTACTGCCAGGGGGAGGGGGGAGAGAGAGCCCTCACTGCCAGGGGGAGGGGGAGAGAGAGCCCTCACTGCCAGGGGGAGGAGAGAGAGAGAGCACTCACTGCCAGGGGGAGGGGGGGAGAGAGCACTCACTGTCAGGGGGAGGGGGAGATAGAGCACTCACTGCCAGGGGGAGAGAGAGCACTCACTGCCAGGGGGAGGGGGGAGAGAGAGCACTCATTGCCAGGCGGAGGGGAGAGAGAGAGCGCACTCACTGCCAGGGGGAGGGGAGAGAGAGAGCACTCACTGCCAGGGGGAGGGGAGAGAGAGCACTCACTGCCAGGGGGAAGGGGGAGAGAGAGCACTCACTGCCAGGGGGAGGGGAGAGAGAGAGCACTCACTGCCAGGGGGAGGGGAGAGAGAGAGCACTCACTGTCAGGGGGAGGGGGGAGAGAGAGAGCACTCACTGCCAGGGTGAGGGGAGAGAGAGAGCACTCACTGCCAGGGGGAGGGGGAGAGAGAGCACTCACTGCCAGGGGGGAGAGAGAGAGCACTTACTGCCAGGGGGAGGGGGAGAGAGAGCACTCACTGCCAGGGGGAGGGGAGAGAGAGAGCACTCACTGCCAGGGGGAGGGGAGAGAGAGAGAGCACTCACTGCCAGGGGGAGGGGAGAGAGCACTCACTGCCAGGGGGAGGGGAGACAGAGATAGCACTCACTGCCAAGGGGAGGGGAGAGAGAGAGAGCACTCACTGCCAGGGGGAGGGGAGAGAGAGAGAGCACTCACTGCCAGGGGGAGGGGAGACAGAGAGAGCACTCACTGCCAGGGGAGGGGAGACAGAGAGAGCACTCACTGCCAGGGGGACGGGAGAGAGAGCACTCACTGCCACGGGGAGGGGAGAGAGAGCACTCACTGCCACGGGGAGGGGAGAGAGAGAGCACTCACTGCCACGGGGGAGGGGAGACAGAGAGAGCACTCACTGCCAGGGGGAGGGGAGAGAGAGCACTCACTGCCAGGGGGAGGGGAGAGAGAGCACTCACTGCCAGGGGGAGGGGAGGAGAGAGAGCACTCACTGCCAGGGGGAGGGGAGGAGAGAGAGAGCACTCACTGCCAGGGGGAGGGGAGGAGAGAGAGCACTCACTGCCAGGGGGAGGGGAGGAGAGAGAGAGCACTCACTGCCAGGGGGAGGGGAGAGAGAGAGCACTCACTGCCAGGGGGAGGGGGAGAGAGAGCACTCACTGCCAGGGGGGGGAGAGAGTACTCACTGCCAGGGGGAGGGGAGAGAGAGAGCACTCACTGCCAGGGGGAGGGGAGAGAGAGAGCACTCACTGTCAGGGGGAGGGGGGAGAGAGAGAGCACTCACTGCCACGGGGAGGGGAGAGAGAGAGCACTCACTGCCAGGGAGAGGGGGAGAGAGAGAGCACTCACTGCCAGGGGGAGGGGAGAGAGAGCACTCACTGCCAGGGGGAGGGGAGAGAGAGAGAGAGCACTCACTGCCAGGGGGAGGGGGGAGAGAGAGCACTCACTGCCAGGGGGAGGGGAGAGAGAGAGAGCACTCACTGCCAGGGGGAGGGGAGAGAAAGAGCACTCACTGCCAGGGGGAGGGGAGAGAGAGAGCACTCACTGCCAGGGGGAGGGGAGAGGGAGAGAGCACTCACTGCCAGGGGAGGGGAGAGAGAGCACTCACTGCCAGGGGGAGGGGAGAGAGAGCACTCACTGCCAGGGGGAGGGGAGAGAGAGCACTCACTGCCAGGGAGAGGAGAGAGAGCACTCACTGCCGAGGGGAGAGAGAGAGCACTCACTGCTGAGGGGAGAGAGAGAGAGAGCACTCACTGCCAGAGGGAGGGGAGAGAGAGATATCACTCACTGCCAGGGGGAGAGAGCACTCACTGCCAGGGGGAGGGGAATGAGAGAGCACTCACTGCCAGGGGAGGGGAGAGAGAGAGCACTCACTGCCAGGGGGAGGAGAGAGAGAGAGCACTCACTGCCAGGAGGAGGGGAGAGAGCACTCACTGCCAGGGGAGGGGAGAGAGAGAGCACTCACTACCAGGGGGAGGGGAGAGAGAGAGCACTCACTGCCAGGGGGAGAGAGAGATATCACTCATTGCCAGGGGGAGGGGATAGAGATATCACTCACTGCCAGGGGAGGGGAGAGAGAGAGAGAGCACTCACTACCAGGGGGAGGGGAGAGAGAGAGCACTCACTGCCAGGGGGAGGTGAGAGAGAGAGCACTCACTGCCAGGGGGAGGGGAGAGAGAGCACTCACTGCCAGGGGGAGGGGAGAGAGAGAGCACTCACTGCCAAGGGGAGGGGAGAGAGATTGCACTCACTGCCAGGGGGAGGGGAGAGAGATAACACTCACTGGCAGGGGGAGGGGAGAGAGAACACTCACTGCCAGGGGCAGGGGAGAGAGAGAACACTCATTGCCAGGGGAAAGCGCTCACTTATTTCCAGAGATTGTGGGGGGGGCGGAAAGAGGCGGAAAGAGAGCTCACTCACTACCAGGAGGAGGGGGCGAGAGCGAACATTCACTGTCAGGGAGGAGAGAGAGCTCACTTATTGCCAGAGATAGTGAGGGGAGCTCACTCACTGCCAAGGACAGGGGAGATAGCTCACTCACTGCCAGGGGAGGATAGATACATCACTCACTGCCAGGGGAGAGCGCATTCGTTGCCAGATTGGGGGAGAGAGTGCTGACTAACTGCCAGTAAAAGGCGAAGAGAGAGCTCAGTGCCAATGCCAAGGGAGACAGGTAGAGAGAGCTCAGTGCCAAGGGAGACAGGTAGAGAGAGCTCACTCGCTTCCACTGCAATGAGGGGAAAAACATTTCACTAACTGTCAGTGGGATTGAAGGAGAGAGAGCTCACTCAATCACTGCCACTCAGTGCCAAGGAGAGGGAAGTTTACTTACTGTAAGGGGGGGGGAGGGGATAGAAGGTTTACTTACTACTCACTGCAAGTGGAGGTAGTTGAGTACTTTAACTGCAAGGAAGAGTGGAAAGAGACTGCACTCAATGCAGGAAAAAGAGATAGCTCACTCACTTCTAAGGCAGGTAGGAAAAAGATCACTCACCGCCAGGTATAGGGGAAGGCAGTGAGTGCAAGATACATGGCCAAGGGTAAGGGACAGCTGGTACTCACTGCACAGGAGGGTAATTCTTACTATCATTGGAGTGAGCTTGGACACTAAGGTGGGGTGGTCCACCATCCCCCCTCATGTGTGCCACTATCCCCCTAGTTCTAGCTGCTCTCAGATATTGAATTTTCTCCGAATACAAACCCTATTGATAGAGCTATTGGTATATAGGCTTTTGGTGTAACAAATAGGTAGGCCAGACGTGGGAATAGAGAAAATTTATGACAAACTTACCGTAATTTTCTTTTCCTGGCTATTTCTCATGGCAGCATCACTTATGGGTAGCTCCTCCCTTAGCAGTCTCAGGACAGGAATTAATTAGATTAATCAATTAGACTGATAGGTATAAAGAGTCCCTCCTCCCCTTACACCACAGTCCAATTATAAAGCTGAAAACAAAAAATGGGCGGGAACCCTGATGCTGCCATGAGAAATAGCCAGGAAAAGAAAATTACGGTAAGTTTGTCATAAATTTTCTCTATTCCTGGCTAATCATGGCAGCATCACTTATGGGTAATACCCAAGCTCAGAGAATATAGGGTGGGAATAAAATTACGCTAAAATACACAGAACAGATTATTATGCTACGACTGAATTTAATATCAACGGGACAAAGAAACCGTAGACAAGACACTCTTCCCAAATGAGGTGGAAGGAGTATCCACATCTAGTTTGTAGTGTTTCATGAACGTCATCGGGGAAGACCAGGTGGCTGCCTTGCAAATGTCATCATATGGAACCTCTGCCCAATTAGCTCATGAAGTTGACAATGCTCTGGTTGAATGAGCCTTTATCTTCAGTGGAGGAGAGTGATCTTTATTGAGATATGCCCTCCTGATTACAAGAGCAATCCAACGTTTCAACGTAGATAGAGAGGCTGCCTCACCTCTCCTGGCCCCTGAAGGCAAAACGAAAAGCTGGTGAGGTTTCCTGTAAGGAGCAGAACGTTCAAGGTACATAGACAGGCAGTTCATGACATCCAAATGTTGCCACTTGATCTCCTCTGGTGAAGAAGGATTGGGGTAGAAGGATGGCAGGACCACCTCTTGAGATAGATGAAAACGAGAGACCACTTTAGGAAGAAATGCTGGATTAGGTTTCAGGCACACCCTATCGTGGTAGAATTGTAGACAAGAAGGCAAGGTGGAGAAGGCCTTGATCTCTGAGATTCTCCTAGCGGAAGTAATTGCCACTAAGAACAATGTTTTGTAAGTTAGGAGGACAGCATCCAAATTCTCAAGAGGAACTAATAGATCCTCAGTCAGGTAGTCGAGAACAAGCGGAAGGTCCCAAGGAGGGGTAGTGGATCTCGAAGGTGGTCTCAACTTGAAAGCTGCCTTGAAGAACCTGGAGATCAATGGGTCTGATGACCAAGAGGTGTTGCACAAAGCTGACAGAGCCGAAGATTGAACTCTAAGAGTGCTGATGCTAAGGCCCTTATCCAGACCTTCTTGTAGGAACTCCAAGATTTCAGTGTTGCGAGGGCGTATGAAGTCAACTTGCTTGGCCGAAGCCCATTCTTGAAACACATCCCAGATTCTATGGTAGCATGAGGACGTAGAAGCCTTCCTCGAGTGTAAGAGGGTATTGACCACTGCTTCTGAAAGGCCTAATTGTCGAAGTCTTTCCTTTTCAAGACCCACACCCCCAATTTGAGGCGTTCCGGATGAGGATGGAATATTGGACCCTGCGTTAGCAGATCCTCCAGAACAGGCAGGGGCCGAGGCTGTTCCTGGCTCAACATTGACAATAGGGGAAACCACGGCCTTTGAGGCCAAATTGGGATTACGGCAATAACCTTCTTCCCTTCTGACCAAACTTTCCTCAGGAACCTGGGTATCATGGGTAGGGGAGGGAACGCATACCCCAGATCGAACGACCAAGGAAGAGATAGAGCATCCTGGCCCAATGCCTGACTCTCTGGGTGGAGGGAGTAGTAATTCTCCACCTGGCGATTCCTGAACGAAGCCATCAGGTCGATCTGGGGCATGCCCCACCGATGGGTGATCCAAGCAAAAACCGACTGGTGAAGTTTCCATTCTCCCGGGAGAATTTCTGTTCTGCTGAGAAAATCCGCCGTTATGTTCTCTGAACCTGGGAGATAGATAGCCTTCAGTCCCAGGAGATAGGCCATGGCCATTTCCATTAAAGGAGCTAGTTCCTTCAAGAGCTGTTTGCTCCTTGTGCCTCCCTGGTTGTTTACATATGAGGCCACCGCTCGGTTGTCCGTCTTGATTAACACCCATGAATTCCTGATCTTTGGAAGGAACACCCGAACGGCCTTGGAAATAGCTCGTAGTTCTCTTAGGTTCGAGTGGAGCCGACTTTCTTCTCGGGTCCACCTCCCCTGAGTCCACGAGGAATCGAGGTGGGCACCCCAACCAGAAGAACTGGCATCTGTCGTAATAACGGTCCACGGAGGCTCTTCCAAGGGAAAGCCCTTTGCTAGGTTCTTCCTGTTCTTCCACCAGTTCAACTCTTTTCTTACTGGCAGTGGCAGAGATATCTTCTGTTCCCAATCCGTTTTTTCTCTGTCGAACTGGAGAAGGAAGCAACTCTGTACAGGGCGAAACTTCCATTGGGCCCACTTTACCAAACCTATCGTAGATGTTAAAGAACCCAGGAGACTCATGACTTCCCTTGCCGAGGCCCTTTCGAGAACCTGGAGCTTCTTGACTTTGTCTTTTATCTTCATGACCCTCTCCGGAGACAAAAACACACGGGCAGAAATGGTATTTATCACCGCTCCGAGGAATACGATGGTCTGAGACGGAATCAGGGAGCTTTTTTCTATATTGAGAAGCCACCCGTGATCTTGAAGGATGTTCATTGCCACTAATGTATGATGCTCCACTATTCTTTGTGAAGGCCCTATGATGAGGATGTCGTCCAGGTAATGGAATATCTCGATACCTCTCATCCTTATGACGGCAATCAAAGAGACAAGGACCTTCGAGAAAGTCCTTGGCGCTAAGCTGAGGCCAAACGGAAGCCCTCGGAACTGAAAGTGTCTTCCTAAAGCCCAGAACCGAAGGAACTGCATGTGATTGCTGTTTACAGGGATTTGGTAGTAGGCGTCTTTTAAGTCTATGGAGGTCATCCAATCTCCCGTTTTTACGCACTTTAGGATAGTCTGTAAGGATTCCATTTTGAATGTCCTTACGTCTAGAATGGTGTTCACTCCTTTCATGTTCAGGATGAGACGCCACTTTCCCTGGGGCTTTGGGGCCAAAAACACAGTGGAATACATCCCCCGGAACCTTTCGTGTGTAGGGACTTCCTCCAACACCTTCTGTTCCAGTAGAGTGGAAATGCAAGTCCTCATGGCCCTTCGTTTGACACCTGCCGACACTTTTGATTTTCTGAAAAGAGCAGCATGTGGACGAGAAGAAAATTCCATCCTGTAGCCTTCTTTTATGATGGATGTGACCCACACGTCTGTGACATTCGCGGCCCATACCGGGTAAAAGAACTTCAGTCTTCCACCCACCATACCCAGATGGGCCCGAGGACCTTCAGAAGGTCTTCCCGGAGGTTCTGGCACCTCTACCTCTGGAAGCCTTATTGGAAGAGGAGTGAGAGAAGGACTTCCACGAGGAATTCCTGGAATACTCCCTTCCGGGCTTGTAGCTTCTGCTGTCCCGAAAGGACCGATCCTTGAATCGCCTGGTTTTCCAGGAGGAGGAAAAACTCTTTCTGCTGACTTGTGGAAGAAACGCTTTTTTCCCATCAGCAGCTTTCTGAATGGCATCCTCCAGGATCTTACCAAACAGGAGATCCCCCTGGAACGGGAGACCACACAAGGACGCTTTGGAGGCATAGTCCGCCCCCAGGAATGAAGCCATAAGGCCCTTCTGGAGGCCACAGACAGGGCCATACTTTTGGCAATCATGCGAGTGATGTCCAGGGAGGCTTCGGAGCAAAATTCAGTAGCAAGGCTCAAATCCTTGAGACTCTCCAGGAGATGTTCTCTACGGACACCTTGACCAATGTCTTCCTCCAAATTAGCGAGCACTCTTAATGCCCTGGAGAGAGTGGTCAGCGCCACTGCTGGATGAAGGGCGGAGCCTAGTGCCAGATAGGCTTTAATTAGAT